>NW_019154138.1:6931384-7246384 GCF_002288905.1 Enhydra lutris kenyoni
TATTTATTTGACAGACAGAGATCACAAGCAGGCAGAAAGGCAGGCAGAGAGAGAGGAGGAAGCAGGCTCCCCGCCGAGCGGAGAGCCCGATGTGGGGCTCGATCCCAGGACCCTGGGATCATGACCTGAGCCGAAAGCAGAGGCCTTAACCCACTGAGCCACCCAGGCGCCCCAGGTCCTACAATTCTTAAGAAAGTCTAGGAATCTCCTCTTCACCCCTTCGGGCTGCAGTGCCAAAGTTGAGTCATTCTTGAAGTTCTCTGGAAAGCTGCTGTGAACCTTGCATCATCTTAGGCTCTTGGCTACAAATGGCCTCTAGAGAAAGATGACTTCTCTTCTACTTTGCAGATCCCATATCCTGGCTTCTCACAGGTTCTAACCCCTGAACTGGGAAGGGGGTTCTGGGAAATGTAGTCCCAGCTGCACAGGAATCCTAGGAAGGAGATTGGCAGCCCACAGCAACAGCATAGCCCCAATGTGTCTTGAACCACTCAACACAGTCGCTGGTACCATTTACTTGATGGAAACAAACATGTGGAAGTAAAGATAGTTTTTGTAATCCTACCTGACCTATTTGATCCTTCTGCAAATATCCCTGTCTTGATGGCCATCTCGACACTTTTGAGTACTATATAACTATTATTTTGTATTTTTTTTTTAATTTTATTTATTTGACAGCGAGATCACAAGCAGGCAGAAAAGTAGGCAGAGAGAGGGGGGAAGCAGGCTCCCCGTGAGCAGAGAGGCCGACGCGGGGCTCCATCCCAGGACCCTGAGATCACGACCTGAGCCGAAGGCAATGCCCCAACCCACTGAGCCACCCAGGCGCCCCTATTATTTTGTATTATTATATATATAATATATATTATTATATATTATACTAAATAATTATTTACTTAGTACTTTCCATCCAAAGGATCACTCTTTTATTTAAATAGATTATTTCAAAAGAAACTATACGAATTCCACAAATGGGAAAGCAGTATCATTTGCCATACATAAGAAATACCCGTTAAAGAAGTGCTTTAAAGGAGTGCTTGGCTGACTCTGTTGGTGGAGTGTATGACTCTTGATCTCGAAGTTGTGAGTTCAAGCCTTATGCTGGGTGTAGAGATTACTTTAAAAAAGAAGTGGAACCAATACCATGTTGCCATTTCTAGCTACACATTGCTCCCCTTGCCCCATCACCACCCTCTCCTATGGTGACCCCTCAAATTCCCCTCTCAAGTGGATCAGGTCTCCCTCTGTCTGACTTACGTCCTGGGGGTCCCAACTCTGCTGAGTATGTTGATCCCACTGTTGACAATGACTAGAAACGTCTGAGTCCCAATCATTTTGGTACATCTGAAGACACCCCACGGAGGCTGCGGTAGGGAACGTCACTGCTGGTTGGAGCTAAATTTGTCTGGAAAGCAATGCTTTCAGGTGCACCAGATGAAGAAAGTGGTTTCATGCCATCCTTAAAAAAGGAGGACCCTGGGGTGCCTGAGTGGCTCAGTCGCTTAAGCGCCTGCCTTCAGCCCTGGTCATGATCCCAGGGTCCTGGTCAGCCGGGTGTCTGTTTCTCCCTCTGCCCACACCCCCAGCTTGTGCTTCCTTGCTCTCTTACATTCACTTTCTCTCTTAAATAAATAAATTAATAATAATAAAAGGAGGACTCTGCCTTGTGTAGCACCTTCTGTAAACAGGTCTTGGGATTTTGGCAGGGAAAAATTCTATGAAGAAAATCCCAATGAATGCATCCATGGGAATTTTCTCTCCAAATGAAGCTATAGCTGTGATAGCATTTCAGGCCAGATGTTTATCCTTGTGGTGGCCAAGGGTGGGATGGGCGGGTGGGACATGGAATGTTCTCACCCTTCCCCCTTTCGCGTAGACTCAGGGAAGATGAAGGGGTTCTTTCAGTTGGCACAGCTTGCAAGGGACAGAACTGAGTTGAGAACCTAGGCTTACATCACCACCGCACCGTGTGGCCCCTTGTTTGGGAGCCTCCAGGAGACAGTTGAGTGTGCTCTGTAGGGTCAGTTCAACTGGACAGAAGAATGCAAAGGGAGAGAACTTTCGTGGCTCTCTGACACAGTTGAGTGCACCAAGGCAAGCAGAGTGACCATGACCAGGCCTTCATAAACTGTGCTTCATAAACTGGTCTTCGGAGAGACCCTTTGCATCCTTGTGGAAAGTTGATCCCCAAGCTGATGCGGCAACTTATCGTGGAGAGCTCTGGTCGGGGAACCCTTGATCCCGAGATCACTCCCATCTCTACATTTGGTGTTGTCCCTTACTTCTCCTCAAGGGATCTACAGAGGAGAGAAGAGACCAAGGGCACAAATAGAGACAGGTGTGTGGTATGTGTGGTATGGTTGTGGTATTGAGCTGGTGCTGGTTAGCACTTTGGAATCTGCCTTTGGGCACAAAGTGGAGTCTTTGCCTCTTGCCCCTATGACTGGTCTTCAGTGTCTTTCCCTTCCAGTGACCGTCATGTGAGCAAGAGCTTTACATAATGGAAGTTACCAGCATTTGTGGAGTGACTACAATGTTCCAGGCACCAGTAAGTATTTTCTTGGCCAATAATGGCAAGAGCCATAAGAGGATAAGACGTAAGCACTTCTTATGCATGAAGATGGCTGTTATAAAACACAAAACGAGATGAAACAGAAAACCCCCAGTGCCAGCAAGGATGTGGAGAGATTGGAGCTCTTGTGCATTGCTGGTGGGAATAGAAAATGATGCAGCTGCTGTGGAAAACAGTGTGGCATGCCTCAAAAAAATTAAACATAGAGTTACCATATGATCCTGTAATTCCATTCTGGTTGTACATCCCAAATAATTGAAAGCAGGGACTAGAACAGATCTTCATACATCCCATGTTCATAGCAGCATTATTCACAAGAGCCAAAAGATGGAAGCAACTCAAATATCCATCAATGAATGAGTGGACCAACACAATGTGATACATACATGCAGAGGAATAGTATTCAGCCTTGAAAAAGGCAGGGAGTTAGGATATGTGCTACAACCTTGAAAGCAGTATGCCAAGTGAAATAAACTAGACACCAAGGACAAATATTATACCATTCCACTTATATGAGGCACTCAGAATTCTGAGCCAACTTCATAAGAAAGAAAGTAGAATGGGTATCGCTGGGGGGGAGGGCAGGGAGTAAGGATTTACTGTCTGACAGGGACAGAGTTTCTGTTTGGCAAGACGAAAGGTTTATGGAGAAGGAGCGTGGTGATGGTTGTATGATGTGAATACACTTGGTGCTGTTGAACTGTGCACTCAAAAGATGTTAAAATGGTAAATTTTAGGTTATGTCTATTTTACCATGAATAAAAAAAATATTTATTTGTTTTTTTGTACCTGGGGAGCAGGCTCTGGAAAAAGGGAAGCAGGCTAAAAGTTTCCCCTTACAAAGATGCAGGAGTACCCCCCTTGTCTCTGCTCATTCTCTTCTATATTGACTTCTTCAACACCCACTCACCGATCATCTGGCAGGGAGTAAATCACCCTCACCCCCACTTTGTGCTGGAGGCTTGGGAGAGTCTCAGGGAGCTCGAATTTTAGCCGTGTGTGGTCGTGGGGAGTGGGGCAGGACTGGGGAGTGGTGAAGACTTGGGTACCACCAGTGTGTCACAAGGCTGAGTGTCATCAGGCTGTGGAAGGTGGGAATAGGCTCCAGAGATGCAGGGAGGTGGGGACTCACTTCTGGCTGGGATGATGAAGAGCTCTGGGGGAGCTTTATGGAAAGGAGCAGTGGGAGGCTGATAAGGGGAATTGAGAGGGGATTCCTGGAGGAAGATACAGTGTTAACAGGGTAACAGTAATGAGAATATCAATAGCACTTTCTGCATGTTGGGTCCTGTTCTAAGTACTTAACCTGTGTTATTTCATTTTATCCTCAGAGAGGCAGATACTTTTAGTAACCCCACTTAACAGATGAGAAAAGAGAAGCCTAGAGAGGTTAAGAAACCTGTCAGAGGTCACGCAGCCTGCAGGGAGCAGGTGTGACCATCCACATTTTGGTATCTTTAGGTCCTAGGAGTTAGCAGGAATGTAGGGTGGTGAAAGGGAAGTGGTAGACATGAGCTAAGAGAGGGTATCAGGACCTTCAATACAGAACGATAGTATGGGCACTGTTTCAATAATTGAAGAAATCAATTTACAATCTCTCTCTTTTTTTAAAGGAATTTGAGAGATGGTAGCAAATGGGAATCTTCATGGGTCAGATGAGGGGACCGGAGGCCAGTGGTGGGGTGGGGCAGGTCAGGGGTGGTGGTGCTCAGGGTCGTCGAATATGAATATTAATTATCATGCTAGCCAACCTCCAAGATGGCCCCCAGTGACCTCTGCCTTCTGGTAATAACGCCCTTGAGTGGTTCCCTTGCATACAGAATAGAAACGAGTCACATCACCAACAGGATACCATGGAAATGATAGTGCGCCACCTCCAAGGTCAGAGCATTCAAGACACTGTGACTTTCACTTTACTTTCAGTGGGGTTACCTGCTGTGGAGATAGAGGCTGCCATCTTGTGAGGAAGCTCAAGCAGCTTGGTGGGGAAGGAACTGGCCTCCCGTCCACAGCCCCATCCATGCACCAACTCGGAAATGGACCTTCCAAGCCCAGTCAAGCCTTCTGATGACCACAATTCCCTGCTGGCATCCTGACTGCCACCAGAGGAGGAACCCCTGCACCAGTCCGCTCTCAATCCTTGCTCTCAGATCCCTGACCTAGAGAAACAGCACGAGATAATACATGTTTCTTGTGTATTTAAGCTGTGACATTAGGGGCTTAAAAATTGGCTCGAGGTTAATCATATATATACAGTAGATAGCAAATGTAATTGCCAAAGTGACTTCTTCTCTGGCCCCTGTCTAGGCAATAATGTTCCCTTCAGCAGGGAAGCATGTAATGGTAGCTGAACTTTCAGCTTAAGGAATGTTTCATTCCAGTAAGGCAGAGAGGAAGCTGGCGGAATAATTCTTACATGCTGATGCCAATACCGTATTCTTCTTCACCCAGGAGACCTTCCCACAGTTGCTCCTGCTTGGCTGCTTGCTTCCCCATACCCTCATGGAGCGGCCGTGCCCTCTGGGTGAGGGGAAACACCAGGGGCCACATGAAGGTGTCAGCAGTGGCCTAGGAGCTCCATGGAGGGAGGTAGTGGTAAGGGCCAAGTCTCTGTCCTATTGCCTTAGTCTATGCTGGGTTGTCATGTCTTGGATACAGGACCTTGTACTCAGCCACACCCTGGTGATGGGCGATAAGGTTGTTCCCAGTTATTTTGCTGCTGTAAGTAATGGTGCCATGGAGATAACCTGGAAAATGCCTGCTGTGCCCCTGGGTTAACTTCCTCATAGTGGGTACATGCATTGGATGCTCCAGTTCTTGGTTTTCTAAGTCTGGGACATACCACTATGGCAGGAGACCCAGGAATTGTAAAGGGAGGGTGAGCAGGTGGATACCTTAGTTAGAGAAGAACAACCATGGCCTGAGGCAGGATGATGTAGGAGCAGCTTTCTGGAGTCCCTTTCCTATTGCCAGCTCCCCAGACTGGGTCACATTTTAAGTAAACAAAGGCTTAAAGGGGGATGTGGCTAGAGGGATCCATGCTACTTTGGCGAGTGTGTTGGTCACACGCTATTGCTCTTGGGTGTGTGTGTGTGTTGTGTGTGCACATGGGCACGCCTGTGTATACACATATACACGCAGGTACGTGTCCTTTAGGTGCTGTGTGTGTTTTGAGCACACCTCCTCTGGTTCCTGGCTTTCTCTCTGCAGTACCCCTAACTGCCTGGTGGTGTCACCAGAGGGCACCTCCCACCCACTGGCTGGAAGACCAGCAGAGGATGCTGAGGAAGGGTCGGGCAAGTTGGCCTTCAGGGGGCTGGAGGTGGGCAACTGAAGGTCAGTTAGTGCAGGCCTGGGGGGCCTGGCTTTCCTATCACCGCAAAAGGGATGTGGGATGAGGACACTGTGACCTCAGAGGGTACAGGAAGGTATTTGGGCTCAAGGTCACGGGCTGTTGGCTCTTCTCCGTTGGATGGAACTTGGAGAATCCACTGGTCAGGAGCCAATGTGGGAGACAAAACGGGCTGCAGGTCACCACATTTCTGACACTGGGGCCAAACTGCCTAACTTTTGGGGGTGATGCATTTTCTCTTTTCCTCTCCCTCCCCCCACCCATCTGTGTTACTGTGACTTTCCAAATGTGGCTTCAACCCCCCCACAGACTGCTCTCCACCTCCCTGTCTGATTCGGGCTGCTGGTGGGCATGTTGCTCTAGGAATGGGAACCAGACTTGGGCAATCACCGTGCCCAATGCCGTTTGTACAACTGGGAGCCTCTAATGCACACAGCATGGTCCCCAGGCGCCCCAGACGGGTGTGGTTAGCTCAGCCAGCCACACGGGCACGTCAGGGGATTGCAGCCCCTCCTTAACCAGCAATTAAGCCTGGGCTGTGACAGCAACATGCGACCGGTGGGTCGCGGGTGGGTTGGGGTTTTCTTTCTGGGCGGTGTGTGGGCCTGGGGCTCACGGGGAATCTGGCATGAGGCGCTGGGCATGCAGCCATGGGAAAGGGCAGGGGCATGCGGAACGGCTGTTTCTCTGAGGCCACCTTCCCGAAACCACCCTAGGCAGGCCATCCTGCTCCTGGCTCAGGTCTCTTGTATCTGCCCAAGGGACCCGCTCCCTCCTGCAGACCTGCAGGTGAGATGGGCACGGACCCCAGAGCAGGGAGCTGGGAGTCCTGTCGGGGACATGGGAGGGGAAAGGGCCCATCCCTCGCCTCCGCCCTGCCTCTGAGCTCCTTCTGAGGCTTTCGTTGGGCTCCTGGGGGAATCGATGTTGGGTGTTGGGAGCTGTGAGGGTGTTTCCAGAACAGAGTGACAAGGAGGGGGGAGAAGATGAGAGGAGGAGGAGGGATGGATAACAAAAGGAAAGAGCGGGGGTGGGGAGCTCAGGCAATGTGGGCCAGGTGAGAGAAGTAGATTTCCATGCAAGGTGACCTTCTGTAATATATATATCGTGTGAAAATTCTTTTTTTTTTTTTTTTCCAATGTGCCAAGGTTTGGGCCCCGAAGCTGCTCTTCCAGTGGGCTCAGATCCATCTTTGGCTGAAAGTGGCTCCTTAGGCCCGCGTGGGGGATGGAAGGGATTCTGAGAAGCTGGAGCCCTGTGGCCACAGCTCAGGGGTTGGTGAGAAGCCTGGCCTGTGTCCAGAGGGACCCACCAGGGGAAAAAGGAGAAGAAAGCTGGGGGGAGCCCCCTTGCCTTGGGGTTTCTGGAACTATTGTGGGGCCCTAGGCATCTGCAGCAATGACTTCCAGGGGGCTCCTAGCCCAGGGTTGTTTCTGTTTGTCCTGCCTACCCCTCCCCACCCACCCCACCCCACCCCACCCCACCTACCCCCTCAGCCCCCAGCCACGGGAGATGGACGAGCTGGCAGCTCGCCCGAGAGGCCCTTTTGTGCTCTTCGCCTGGAAAGGTCTCCTGTGCGGCTCAGAGAAGGGGATTTGTTCCTTTAATTGATAATGAATATCAGAAAGGTCATATTTACATTATGAGCTGGGTGGGAATTGTGTGTGTGCCAACAGTGAAAAAAAAACTCACAAAAATAAATGACATCCCGCTCTCTGTGTTGGTGGTGGCTGGAGGGGGTTGCTCAGAAGGTGGCAGGGGGAGGGGTCCAGGGAAGCTGAGAAAAGAGGAGGGGCAGAAATGGAGAGTGTTGAGGTGGGGAGGAGAGCAGAAAATGCGGGGGCTGGAGGGAGGGAGGACACACGGAGGGAAAAGGGCACAGAGAGGGAAACAGGGATGGAGGCCAGAGGTGGAGGCCCAGAGTAAGCCCGCACACAGCCTCCAGCAACACCCTGATTGCAATGCTGGTCGAGGGAGGGAATGCCAGCCTCTCCCACTCGCATGACCAAACCATCATCTTCCTGGAGGCATTTCTTAAATACCACGTGTGGCCACAGTGAAGTGCGACTGTGATCACATCACTTCTGGGTTCCAAGCTGCCGTAGGGTCCCCCACCATTGACTGTGGGAGTAGCTCTTCCTCATGGTTCCCCCAGGCCCTGGGCCACATGACCTGCCTACCCTCAGCCCTTGCACGCCCTTTCCCCTGGCAAGGCCCACCTCTCCCCCCAAGCCTCATGTGATTCCTAAAAAACACCCTCTCTGTCCAGACACCCCCGGCCTGCTTCGCTGGGACTTCCCGTGATTGCCTGCTGCATTGCCCCTGGTGGGGCTGTGTGCTCCCTGGGGGAGGACAGCTGCCCTGGTCACCAATGCCTGTGTGGACAGAGTCACGTCTGTATGCACCAATGTGGGCCAGCCCCCCGGGGAATGTCTGCTGAATTGTGTAGCACAATTTAGTCTCTTCTAGTAGAGTCCTCAGAAAAAGGTCTTCCATACTCTTGCACGTGGGGATCTCTTGGGGGCTCCGTGGAGGGAGGGGATGAGCCAGCTGACCTCAGTTTCCCACTAGTTGAATTCTGAAGGGAAGAGCATCCCTAGAAGAAACCCCATGTGTCTCAGGGTGCTGGCAGCAAGTGCCAGGGGAGAGCTGGGAGAGCCAGAAGATTCCCCCCTCCTTTTCTCCTCCTAGCATCACTCACAACACTGGACAGGATGGAAGGATGGAAAGCTGCCCAGGGATAAGACTCTTGGTGGAGCCAGCACAGAAACCAATCCCCCCCCCACCCACCACCACCTCGGGCTGGACCTGTCCCTGTCCCTCCCGCAACACCCCTGGGCTTGGAGGGCTTCGTTTCCAAACACTTGGATGCTTCCTGAGGTCACTGACAAGGTAAGGTTAGAGTCAGCAATCTGGGGATGTAGCTTGCCGCTGGTCCCCTGACCAGGGAGTCTAGCGCGGCACCAGTGGGGGTGTGATGAATGGCAGGGGAAACCCAGTTTCCATCCACACGAGAAGGTGGGAGATTATCAGTGCAGGAAGAGAGCCGTGTGTGTGTGTGTGTGTGTGTGTGGTCGTACATGTGCACGTGTGTGCACACGCCTGCATGTTTGAGAGAGAAACGGCTTTTTTCCAGACAGAAGAGGGGAGTTATTTTTATTTTTATAAATAATGTTATCATTTTTTTCTTTGAGAATGTAAAATCCAAAAGCTATTTTTATGCATAATCTTTTCCATAAATGGTGTCACGCTGTGGTCATTTGTTCCTGTCGAAAGGAATTTAGGGGCGGGAGAAAGGGGTTCTTGCCAGCACTCTGGGCATGCCCCGGAAGCGGGCCCTTTGGTGGCGTGCACATGCTCACGTTGTGGCAGGACCACATGGGGGCAAAAGGCCCAGTGAGGCTCGCCCAGGTGACAGAGAGAGGAGTGAGGGAGGTTTGAGCACTGTGAAAGTGAGCGTGTTTCTTCTTCTCATCAGAAGACAGGAAAGGAACAGAGTTTATGTGTGCTACTGTGAGCCATTCCCTGTGCCTGTAATAACTCAAGACGGATAAAGGAGATAAGAGGAGACCGACTCCTTATTACATTTTATAATAACATTCTAACATGATAAAAACGTGCAAGTGTGTAGCTATTTTTAAAATAATTTTTTAATTGTGAAAGTAACATATGACAATAGAAAAGTAGGAGTGCAGAAAAACAGGGAGCTGAAAAAATATGAAACATGCTCCTACTTAATAGAAAATTGTAGTCGTGGGGCGCCTGAGTGGCTCAGTGGGTTAGAGCCTCTGCGTTCGGCTCAGGTCATGTTCTCGGAGTCCTGGGATTGAGCCCCGCATCGGGCTTTCTGCTCAGCGGGGAGCCTGTTTCCCTTCCTCTCTCTCTGCCTGCCTCTCTGCCTACTTGTGATCTCTGTCAAATAAATAAATAAAATCTTTAAAAAAAAAAAAAGAAAGAAAATTGTAGTCATATATTTTATCCAAATGTGATAACATTTTATCCAAATATTAAAAACATCTGCTTACTGTTACATGTCATGTTCTAATTAGTGGTATAATTAACTGCTAATAACCACTCTCATTAATTGACCTCTCCTAGGATCAAGGCTTGGCTCATTGGGTTTGATTTAATTTTCACAGCAGCCTTTGATGTGGCTATTTACTGTTCCCATTTTCCATGCAGGAAAACTGAGGCTCCTAGAAAGTAAGTGACCAGAACCGGGTCTGGAACGTAGCACCAGCCTTTGGCTCTCAAGCCCCAGTCCCAAGCCTCGTGCTTATTATGTGTCCAGGGGACTCGGGGGTGTAAACAGCAGGCCCCCTGCACAATGCTAGAATTCCCTAGGGTTGGGTGCTTTAGATGGCCCGGGCCCCTGGGGCAAGGCTAGGGGTGCCTAATCAGGAAGCCCGATTCCACGTGTGATGTCCCACAATTAGTCCATTCCTGCTTTTTGATTTAATTCTTTCCCTAATGTGTGTTCATCATGTAACTCAGGCAGGATTGGTATTCAGGGAAGAGGCATCACAGGCGGTAATTAAACTGTCTCCACTGACGCGCTCCGTCTCTGAGAACAGACTTGTTTGATTCCGCAAAGGAAATCATTGGTATTTTAACAGGAGGCAGGAAACTTTTGATTAGCGAGTGATAGATAAACAGATCGATGCCTTTTCTGGCGACATTTTCAGCTTCATTATTGTCACTGGAGAAGGGAAAGGGGTGGGGAGGGGGCCGACACGGAGGAAGCTGAGAGGAGATGGTGGGGGAGAGGGGGGCTTGGATCAGTGAGATGCTGGGGCAGAGGCGGCACTGGGGCCCCAGAAAGGTGCTGCTGCCCCTGGTGGCTGGGAGCTTTGTCGTGGTCTGGGGACGGCAGGAGAAACCGCCCCTCACACCTCCCCAGCAGGGACATGGCACTGGGCCCCTGATGAGATTCTCCTGGCAGCTTGCCTGCCTCCCAGCCTCCCAGCCTCACAGCCCCTGCGAGTTATTGCTGATCTCTCAAGGTCAGGGGCAGTTAAGACCAGAGATTATACTGTGTCAGTTGCGCCTTTTTGAAATATGACTCAGGGTAAGCTCTTTCCACACCAGAGGAGAGATGCCAAAATCGCACTTCAATCTCGAGCGCGCAACGGGCTTATTGGGATTTTAGCAGGGCTCTGGTGAGATAAGTCTGTTTCTTCTCTCAGGGTGCCCTTTGACAAACTTTGGTTAAGTGAGGCCACAACTTCGCGAGGGCAGGTTGCCAGACGGCACGGATCCTGTGCCCGGCAGACAAAGCAGGGCCACCCAGTGCCACAGATCCCCGGGGGCCAGTGCAGGAGGGAAAAGGGGGCTGCCTGGCAGCCGCCTTTGCTTCTCTACCCACGTGCCTCCCAGCCAGAATTTTACTCCTGGGCTCCAATCACAGCTCATTTTTCCAAAGCCTCAGGCTTCTTATCTGTAAAACGGAGACAGCATGTCCTTCTTGCAAGGTTATCCTGAGACTTAGGGATGATGCAGGAAAAGCACCTGGCCTTTTGTAGGTGCTCAGTATGTGGGAAATCCGTTCTGTTTTCCCTGCTTTGGGCTCTTGTGTTTCAAGGTACCTGGTGGAGGGTAGAAGAGTCAAGGCAGAAAATTCCATGATGTTATCTGGGACATACACAGCTGTGAATTGGCCACCCTCTTCTTTCTCGAGCTCATCAGAGACAGCCACCGGTGACGTGATGGCCCCCGATGATGCTGAGTGTTTGTGGTTCCCTCCTTAAATGTGAGACCAGCCTGCCGTGGGGGTGCCAAGATCCCGTTTCCTTCTTCAGCCTGGTAGTTCCTTGCGTTATCCCACACATCATCTCCTCTTGCCTTTCTTCCTCCTCCTTATCATTTTTCCCCCAATTTCCCCCCACTTAGGGGTCCCACTCTGCCCCTGGGATTCTGTTGGGCATCGTGGTCACTCGCATGGGCTTTGGTGCTGACAGCTCTCTGCTGAGTCTGGCTCTGGGAGCCATGGGTGTGGGCAAGTGGCTTGGGTGAGCCTCAGTTTCCTCATCTACGAAGCCCATCGCCTTGCATGGCCGTGATGAGGGAGAAGCAATCACGGATGGAAAACACTTAGCCCGCTGCTTGGCCCAAGGTAGAGGACACCATGAGTGTAGCTCCAGCAGTGGCTGTTCCTACTGACCCTCTTCCCTACTGGCTCGGCAACTGGAGGGATGCTCTCTAAACACCTAATAAAGCTTAAGTAGATTCAGAGGAAATTGGAAGTCTCAGGGAAACAACCCTTTCCGAGCTTGAGCATTGCTGACCTTTGCAATGGCTATTTGGTGTTTTCTTTGTTGTCTCTCACATCTATTCCTCTTCCCGCCTCCCTCTGTTTCCTGTTAGACCTCTAGTTTTACTTCCGGGGACTGATCTCTCCCCCACTGCTGGGCGTGCTCTCGGCAGATCTGTCCATCAAGGTGCTTGGCCAATGGGTGGGGCAGTGACTCAAGTGCAGCCAATGAGATTCTCCTGTTGTTTGACACGGCCCCTCCCTCCCTCCCTCCCTCCTGACCAATGGGTGGGCACGTGGCCAGAGTGTAGCCATTCACATTGGCTCTCTCTTGATGAAAAATGGCTGGAGCTGGATTCCGATCTGAGGAGAATTTGTACCGGCTCCTTCCCCACCAAGGTCCCTGTCCCTTGCCCTTTGGAGCCTAGTACTTTGTCTTTTTTGATTCTGAGAGCTATCCCATACCCTTCCAGACAGTTCTCTATGCTGACACCAGCCAGGGTTGGTCTGTGTTGCTTGTCACCCCAGAACCTTGATGGGTGCAGGCTGTCTCTGTCGGGTATTAAAGGAGCCAAGTGGAACCAAAGGCAAACATCTTCCAGTTATCTGTGATGAAGGAGGGAAGACAGGCCCCCAACCCCCGTCTCCTCCACCCTGCAGAGCCCGGCCGATCCAGCATGCACAGGGGTCAGGAAACACTGTATGAGCAACGTCAGCCTGACTTCCCTGACCCCGGGGACGCTCTTCTGAGAGGGGTCCTTGGCTTTGCCCTCTTAATGAATCCCCTCATTCTCTGAGGCCCAATCCATTATTCAAACTCTGGTACTCAAATCCGTCTCAGCTGTCCTCCTGCCTTTGCTTGCACTCCCGCCCTCTCTTCTGTCCCAGTAGGGATTTCTCAAGCTGTGACGAGTTTAGCCACCAGGTCCTCCTTGCAGGAGCTACCCCTGATTTGGGGAATGGGGATGGGGACTGTCATGGCCACGGGGACTCATCTGATTCTCCTCCCCGACAAACCCTTGGCGGAAAGTGAAGAGTGTGTTTGGGGGGTGGGGACCCCTTCCCCCTCCTAGTCTCCACAGGGGCTCAGCCTTAAACCCTGTTCCTTTGGGTGGATGAAGGCTCCAGATCCTTGCAGGGCCCAGGCCTGCCCTGGGTCATCTGCTCTAGTCCTGCCCCTGGCCCAGAGTGAAGCTTAGGGGCTGAGAAGGGCCTGTCTCCATTCTGACTGCCTGCTGACCCCTGGCTCGTTAGCTGCTGGGACTCAAACCAGCAGGCTTTGGTGGGCACACAGCCGTGAGATTAGGCAGACCTGCCTCACCCCCAGTCAATGCGATGTTCTTCTCAAATGGAGGCTTCCCTGGGATAGTGTATGGATTTCTGTGCCATGCAGTGCCCAGTGCCTCCACACTGTGATGCTGAAAATCCTGTTGTCTCTTCTGGCCAGACCCAGCCAGTGGTATTTCTCCCCGTGTCTTTCGGGAGCACTCTGCCATTTCTGGAATACAGCTCTGGCTAATGCTAAGGCTCCCCATGACAGAGAAGGAGAAAGTATGACTCTCGTCCCCAGCATGTGGGACAAGCTGGGTCTTCAACACCTCTAACCTCTTTAGAATTTCTAATTTCTGTTTCTTCCCTCGCTTGCCTGCTTCTTGCTTGCTTTATTTGTTTGTTTGTTTATTTATTTTTGAGAGTGAGAAAGTGGTGCAAGGGGCAAAGGGAGAGGGAAAGAGAGTATCTTCAGCAGGCCTCATCATGTCTAGTGTGGACCCCAACATGGGGCTCAGTCTCACATCCCTGAGATCATGACCTGAGCTGAACTCAGGAGTCAGACACTTAACTGACCGAGCCACCCAGGCATCCCCCTTCCCTCTGTTTTAAAGGACTTTTTTTTTTTTTTTAAACAAGTCATGAAACCCAAGTCGATCTAGCAAGGAAGGAAATATTTTTACTTAGGTTACCATTATATCTTAAAATCTAGCTTCAGGCACAGCTATATCCAGGAGATTAAACAATGTCAGGTCTCTGTCTCTCTCATTCTCTCTCAGCTCTGCTCCCCTTTCTTTGACTTCATTCTCATGGCAGCAGGATGGTGGTTGACCTCTGTACCCTCAGAAATAAGTTCAGTGAAAAGAATGTCTCTTCCCTGATTATGCTAAGGATAACCCTGGAAATGACTCTTTTTCCTCTGGTTTGCCTACATTGGGACATGTGCCCATCCCTGAACCAAGTATATAGTATCTAGAAAGATGGGATGCTCAGACTGGTCAGACTGGAGTCACATGACTGATTAGAGTTAGCCCCATGGACAGAATGTGTGACACAGGTCTCCTGAAAGCAAGACCAGATGCTTTTTCCAGAAGAATGGGATGGGTGATGAGCAGGAAGCTCTTTGCCCCAAAGCCCAGCTCTGGGTCAAAGAAGGCTCCTGGTTCTTTTGGATACAATTAGAACAAGAACCTCATTCAATTAACCTCATTTGGCTCTGGAGGGGCTAGAGAGAGCCCCGGTGACTGGGACCAGTGGCTGTGGCTGTTCTTTTCCC
Organism: Enhydra lutris kenyoni; assembly: GCF_002288905.1. Lineage (NCBI taxonomy): Eukaryota > Metazoa > Chordata > Mammalia > Carnivora > Mustelidae > Enhydra > Enhydra lutris. Next base: position 6,946,104 of record NW_019154138.1, read on the forward strand.
TTTCCCACCTGACCAAACCTTGCAAGCAGTTAATACAGGGCCTGGAAAGGAACCGGGATGGAGATGTAGGATTGGGGGGGGGGGTCAAAAAAGGGGGAGACCTTCTCCAGCTCCCTGAGCAAGGGGTCCCCAGGGCTAGGCACTCAGTTGGTGGCACAACATGACAATCTCGGCTCCCTGGCCAAGAGGTGTGACACTTTCCCTAGAGCCCGTGGGAGTAACCACTGGTCAAAGAGCCCTCAGGGGGTATTTCGTGGGGGGGGGGTGGTTGAGAGCCCCTGAGATCTGGTGGGAAGAGCCAAGCATTTAGCATCTGGTTACAGCCACGGGCTTTGATTTCAGACCAGTTCTGGGTTCAGACCTCGCTCTGCCACTTTCCGCAGGCAAATGTTATACCTTCTCTGGGCCTCACTATTCCCCTGTGAAATGAGTATGACGGTCATAGTAACAACAGGCAACACTTAAAGACCATGTTACGTGTCCGTTGCTATGGACTGAATTGTGCGCCCCTACCCCCAATGTAGAAGCTGAAACTAACCCCTAGTATGACCGTGTTTCCAGATAGGGCCTGTGACAAGGTGACACAAGTTTTATAAGGTCACAAGGGAGGGTCCCAAATTCAATGGTGCTGGTGTCTTAGAAGAAGTGGAAGAGACGCCGAAGCTCTCTTTGCCTATGAGCACAGCGGGGAAGGACACACGGAGAAGTGGTTGTCCATAAGCCACGAAGAAAGTCTTCCCCGGGAGCCAAATCAGCCCGCACCTTGATTTTGGACTTCTAGCCTCCGGGCTATGAGGGGTCTGTGTTTGAATTATCGGGGGAGCCTGACCAGACTAATACTCTTTGTTTTTCTTTTTTTAAATATTTATTTATTTAGCTTTAGAACCTCTGTCTTTTTTTCTTTTAAAAATTTTTATTTCTTTAAATTCAATTAATTAAATTTAAATTCAATTAACGAATTAATTAATTTTATTTAAATTCAGTTAATTAGTGTCTGAGGTAGAGTTCAGTGATTCATCAGTTGCGTGTAACACCCAGTGCTCATTCCATCAGGCGCCCTCCTTAATGCTGGTCCCCCAGGGACACCCCCACCCCAGGCTCTCCAGCCGCCCTTGCCCTTGTTTTAAATACTCTTTATATATAGGACCTTATTGGAACTTCGGGACAACTCTACGATGCAACCATTATTGGTGTTTTACAGATCAGTTGCAAGCATTCGAGGCCCAGAGAGATCAGTCACTTGCCCAAGGTCACACAGCCAGTTAATTGGTGGGGCAGGGATCTGAAACCAGACAGCCAAGCTTTAAGCGCTCAGCCGTACCGACTTGACTGGCTTGGCGGGCAGAATGTGGCTTGTTCTGGTGCCCGACATACGACGTATGGGAAAAGACTGAAATCCCTCTGTTTCCCTGATGACCTGTGACCTCCTGGGCGGGGCTGGCCATCGGGGCCCCACGCCCATGGTGAACGAGATCAGCCACATTGGAGGGCTCCCATGGCAGGCTTGGCCACTCGGGCAGCAGGCGGCCCTGCGGCCGCCCCAGCTCCCAGCAGCACACATCAAAGCCCGGCTGGGGGAGGCTCCCGTTTTCAACCATCGCCAAGCAACACGGTGCGGGGTGGGGAGGCTGAGTAAGCAAATCGGAAATGAAAATGGCTTTGGAAAAAAAGAGCCAACTTGGGAGAAGGACCTGTGATTTTTGGGTATCTGGCAAGGCAGAGTAGCTGGCAGGGGGAAGTTATCATTGGGCAGTTTTAGGGGGTCAGAGGCTGCTGTCAGCCCTATCTGCTTGTGGGAGCTTCGACCCCAAAGTGTCTCCATTTTTAGGGTGACTCTGTCGGTGGCGATGAGGCAGCAGGGGATAGAAGTGGTGGGGTTAGTGACATCGGGGACAAAAGCAGAGTCCATGGAGCCAATATTCAAAGCACTCATGGCCCAGAGGCTCCAAAGGGACAGTTCATTTCTGAGACCCTCTGCCCTGACCTGGGGAGGCCCCAGGCCAGAGAGAGAGAGGGACCCCTCCCAGACTCCCATCCTCCTTTCCCAAGGTGACCCTGGCCTCAACTGGACGCTCTGTCTCATTCTACCCGTGATGGAGGGTGGTTATTAACAAAAGTGGGACTCACCGCTGATGACCTTCCCCACCCCATTAATTTTCATTTCCCCTGGATCCCTCAAGGCAGGCTGCGGCTGAGGCAGTGGGACCACAGTGTGTGTTACACAGAAACGCACCGGGTGCTTGCTCCTGATTTCTGGGTTAGAATGTCCTGCTCTCCACCGCACCCCTTCCCCGCCCCACCCAAGGGGCTTGCCGCTCAGGGTTCTGGCTGCACGTCCACGCTCACTTACCACGTAATTCTTCCCTTTTCCCCATGTAACCCAGAGTCCTTTGCTTCATCTCTGTATGCCCAGAATATTGAGAAGGTCCCAGTAGGCTTGGAGATCCATCTTACACCTGGCCAATGGCCGCTGCCAGCAGAAAGAGAGCTCAGTCGGGAGGAACCAGGGTGGCCCCCAGTCTGACCAGTGGCTGGCTTCTCCTTTGGGCAGTCTGAAAACACAGGCCATCAGTGGGGCGTCCCCTAGTACATTTCGTGACGAGTTGCCCAGGGAAGGAGTACCCGGTACTCACCCAGCGTCAGAAGGACCTGGGCAGCTCTTACTAACTACAGATGCCTGGGCCCTGTCTCTGGAGACTTAGTTTCAATTATTCAGGAGTGTGGCCCAGATAATTCTAATATACACCAGGGTTGAAAACTACTGATCCATGGCCTCCTCCCCTTTATACGGGTGAATGCATGACTTATGGACCTCCCTGATCTCCCCACTAATCTGTATCTTAATACTGCCTCTGGTCAACACAAAGGAATGCATCCCTAATGGTGAAATATAGGGAAAGTAGAAGTGGTCTTTGGGGCACAATGATGATGGTGTGCTTACTTGAGAGGTGCAAATTCCTCTGCAACTCAGAAGGCAAGCCCTCATTACCATAGTCTGCACTGCCCACAGGGTCTTTAGAGGGAGTGCCCTGCTAGGGATTAAACTTGTACTTCCCTTTTCTTCAGTAGGGAGAGTTCCCAGGTACAGGGACAGACAGTGTCCTCAGATTCGGCCAGGGTAGCCTCCCAGGAGAGGTGGGGTTGGACCGTCCGGAGAAGAGAAGAAACCGGCCAGAGTTGGGTATTCACTCTGGGCACAGGGGGTGGTGGTCCAGAATCTGTGGGTGGCAGAGAAGGGAAATGGCCCAGCCCAGAGATCCTGGGTGACATTCCAGCTGTGGACAAGCCAGGGGCTCAGAGCACTGGCACAGGGGGCGCCTTTGAGGTTGCATGGCCCCATTGGAGGCCCGGCATCACGCAATGCATGCGGGCTGTGGGGCATACCTCTTGCATGGAAGGGCCCCTGGTTTGGCTTTGAGTCCTTTGTTTTTATTTTTGAGGCCTCCTCTTCAGTACGCAGTGGCCACGGAGTTGGCCCCTCTTTCCTGAGCTCGCTGAGGCTACTTGTGCTTCCTCTGTGATCGGTGCGATCAGCCACACGTCGTCTCCTGGGCCGGGAAGTGTCAGCTGTGTACAGCGAGGAGGGCTGTGCACGCCGGGATTTCCGAGGTGGTGCTCAGGAAGGTGGGGCTGGGGAATATGTACTTGCTTCCTTCTCCTTCCAGCCCGCTGGGTCCTGGGGGCTCTCCAGAGGCACTCTTATGACCCTGAGTCCCGTTCCCCTCCCCATGGGGGGCTCCTCTTGGTTCCTAGGGTGCCCCTGCTCTTTTGCCCTCGGGGTCTTCTCACACCAATTCCCTCCATCAGGATCACTGTCCCTGGGCCCTTCTCGTGGCTGAGACTCTTTCACTCCCTTCTTGTCCTGACTTGGATGTCACCCCCTCATAGGGACCTTCCTGATGGGTCTGGCTCAGTATATCCCTCCCCCCTCCAAATCTATATCCTCACTTTGCTTTGTCTCTGTACCCCCACACAATCCCTTCATGACGCACATCCCATCATCAATAACATGTTGACCCGTTTCCTTGTCTACTATTTGTTTCCTCCACTGGCCTATATGCTCCCCAAGGGCAGAAAGCAAATCTGTTGCATACCCATTCCTATCCCTAGTAGCTAGCACGGAGCCCCCAGAGAGACAGACCCTCAGGAGGTCATTATTGAATAAATGGTTGAGTGGTTGAGACCACAAAGACCAATTCAAAGATTAAAACGCTATTATGCTGGGACACCAGGTGGCTCAGTTGGTTAAACAACCAACTCTTGGTTTTGGCTCAGGTCACAATCTCAGGGTCCTGAGATCGAGCCCCACATCCAGCTCTGCTCTCAACTTGAGATTCTCGCTCTCCCTCTCCCTCTGCTCCTTCCCTGCTCACGTGAACGCTCTCTCTCTTTTTCTAAAATAAATAAAATCTTTTTAAAAACCGCTGTTTTGCTAACATCAGATCCAACAATCACTTTCCTTGGTATTTTTCCCAAATGAGTTGAAAATCTATATTCACCCAAAAAATCTGCACATGGATGTTTATAACACCTTTATAAATACTTATCTTTGTGGTTTACAGGAGACATTTATTTGAAGAACTATTACAATGCCTAAAAACAATATGAAGTCTCAATTTCCTCTCATGCAGAGGTAGTTTTGATAGAAGACATAATAAAAAACTTTTAAAACCCCAAAGACACAAAGTACTGTACAGTTGGATCACAAAGTTGTTGGTGGACAAGGAAAGCTCACAGCTTCATGGCAGCCAAGATATCCTTCAGGAAGCAAATGGATAAGTAAACTGTGGTCCGTCTGCACAATGGAATACTATTCAGCCCCAAAACGAAATGAGCAATCAAATCATTAAAAGACACAGAGAAATAAAAAACACATATTGCTACATGAAAGGAGCCAATCTGAAAAGACTCCATACTGTGTAATTTCAGCTGCATGGCATTCTGGAAAGGACAAAACTATGGAGACCGTAAAAAGATCAGTGGTTGCTAGGGGCTAGGGCGGAAGGATCAGTTGGCAGAACACAGAGGATTTTTCAAACTGTGGGAAGGGTCTAGAATGAAGGATACATGTCTCATGCACTTATCCAAACCCATAGAATAACCAACACCATGAGTGAGCCCTAATGTCAACTATGGGCTCTGGTGACAATGCTGTGTCATCGTGGGTTCGTCAATAGTGATAAATGTCCTACTCTGGGGGAGGATGATGACCGTAGGGGAGGCTGTGCCTGCGTGGGTGCAGGGGGCATGTGGGAAATCTCCTGTCTTTCCTCTCCAAGTTGCTGTGAACCCAAATCTGCTCTAAAAAAAGACCTTTTTCTTAAAAATGTTGATTTCCAAGAAAAAAACTATAATGCTAAAAAAAAATTATGAATGCATAGGTGTAGGGAAATGGGGAATGAGCCCATTTAGATGGGACACCAGAAATGAGAAACCAGTGCTAACAGAAGAGAGTCATGGACTTCTAGTGTGTGTGTTTGTGTGTGTGTGTGTGTGTGCACACACATGCACGCATGCATTCCTTTTTACTGGCAATATACTAGGTCAGGCATTTTAATGACATCATCGACGTTAACATCATTTAAGTATGATCATCTCCGCTTTGGGGAGGCTCATGCCATTTGCCCCAGGTCACACAGCTAGTAAGTGGTGGGACCACGACTGGAATTCTGCTTGCTCTCTGGCCCTGGAGTCTGTGCTCTGAGCTGTTGTGCAATCTAGACGTCAAATCTGGAATAAATAAAGTTGGGGAAGTGGCTCTTCTCCCTGGTGGCCATTTTTGGTGGTTGTGTGACTGAGGACCAGAGATGCTAATTGTGTCAGATAGTTCCCTCCAGAGACCCTGAGGGATGTTGGGGGGCTCCCAGGCTGGTGCCAATGGATCAGAGGGGACAGAAGGAGCCAGAATGGGGTGAGGACAGTGTAAGGGCCCGTGGACTACTCTGTATAGGGCTTCGGAAGCTTGGGGGCTGAGCCTTCCTAAATGGACAGGACGCCTTGGTGGTAGAAGTGCTAGGGAGGCCTTCTGGGTCTACAGTGGGGCCTCCAAAGAGCATAGGGGTTGAGCCAGCAGAAGGAGCTAGAAGGAGGCAGGGCCCAGAAACAGCAGAAGGAAAGGGCTGGCAGTAGGGTCCTCAACATGGCCAGCATCTCTGGTCAGGGAGTTTCCTGGGGGAGGAGCTCATAATTTTGCATAATTTTGCAGGAGAAACCAGCAATCCAGTGGAAACAGCACTTAGGGCAGACAGGTCTCTAGTCACTGAGCTTCCTTTTTAGAGCTTATTCATTCATTCTTTCCCCCTCCAAATATTTCCTGAGCACCTACTGTGTGCCAAGCATTGCTTGCGAGAAAAATATACTGTGGGATGTGCTAGAGAATGGCTATCGTGAGTTTGGACAAAGGCCCCTGGGAAGTGACATTAGGTGGGAAGTCAGGGAAGACATTTGAGCTGAGACAGATCTAAGATCTTTATATATATAAATATATACCCTGTGTATTATATCATATAGTATATCATATCATATATTACATATTATATTATGTCCTGCCATGTGAAGATACAGGGGAGGCACAAAAGAGCATTCCAGGTGGAGGCCACAGCCATAGCAAAGGCCCTGGGGTAGGAATAAACTTGGCACGTTCAAGGAAGAGAAAGAAGGGCACAGACTCTGGAGCACAGTGATTGAGTAGGAGAGTCATCTGTGAGGATTTGGAGAGGGGAGCTGGGGTCACTACCCCAGAGCCTCGTCATTTCAAATACAAGGGGAAGACGCGGGCAGGTGGGAAACACAGGTGCATCAGGACTTGATGTATCATTTTTCTAGCGTGGCTTAGGTTGTCCTGTGGTGCATGGCTCAGGGTGGCAGAGTGGAGACTGGGGGCTCTCGGAGGACTCTCAGCAGCCCGGGCTTGAGGCGAGGAGGCTTGGGGACAGCGGTGGGCAAGGAGAAAAGTGGGCATATTCAGTATCCACTTGAGTGGTTTTAGCCACTGGGATTTCCAAGATCTTTCCCCACTAGGAGGCTCTCATCAATAGGAGAATTTCTAAGAGGGTCTCAGGGGTAACTGCCTCCCTAGCATCCCTGCTGGCCCAGCGCAGGCTCCAGGAGTGCCTTTGTTTTCAATCTGCTCTGGTGTTTGTGATTAAATTGATCTGCATGTAATTGACGTTGCTTCTCGCCAACCTGCAGAGCCGACCGGTATGCATGGGGCCGCATTGTTTTCCACCACAAAATCTCAGCAAAATCTCCTCCCTTCCCCTTGCCAGAGGAAGGGATGGGGGTGGTGATGATGGGTGGGTGGGGGGAGCAACCAGTAAGGAAAACAAAAATCTTGGCCTCTAGAATCTTTGGGATTCCTAAAGAGTGTCAGCCAGGGTTTCAAGACAACACATGTTCCCAGAAAAACAACCCTGGCTTGGAGACAGGCAGTATCCCATTCAAATCCCAAACAGATAAATCACTGCTTCTCACCAGCTCCCACCAGTTAGTCGTGTCAGAAATTAGAAGGGCTTGCGTATTCACTGTGGTTGGGTTCTGTCGTGTTGGAAATGCTTATGATAATCGAGCTGCAGCCTCTATTCGAAGTTGTGGTATGTGTAAATAACGAATTACGAGGTTTTTTAAAGGAGAAGCTTGTTTGGTTGCGAGAGACAGATCCTCCCCAGTGGAACCCGCTTTTGCCTTTGCACGATATGCAGTCAAATGCTCTACCACTGAGCTACACCCCCCCTTTGCACGATATGGATGTAATTTCAAGTGTCCCTGGGTGTTGTCCTCGTGCTATTTATTTAAGGTATTTATACAAAAATAAACTCTATCGAGATGAAGCAGGGTAGATTGAGAGAGGCTCCTGGAGCCAGAGTGATATTGATTACAATTGCAGAGGATTGTGGTGTCAGGTCACCTTCCCGCTATTGATTGTTGATTGCTCTATAACAGCCCGTTCTCCAGCCCTTCCCTCCCCACCCCTCTGCCAATCACAGACACATTAATTGTGGGGACAAATTTAATCATTGCTCCCTTGCAGTACTGTTGTGATTCCCAGCCATTTTTCACACACGGTAAAACTGCGGTTGGGCAGTGGGAAGGGAATTCTGGAGGAAGCAGGCTGCTGCAGAAAGACACAAAGCATTTCCATCCTTTAATGAAGAGAGCAGGAAGGCTGGTTAATTCTCTGATGAAGCCACAGCTCTTTCTGAGCGTTGGGCTGGGCAGAAGAATGCAGGATCGACTCTTTCAACTGCTAGGAAAATTTACCCATCTCTGTCGATAATGAGCAGCTCTTGGGGGGCCAGGGTGTGATGGCAGAAAATAAAACGGCCTTGCAGATTAGCTACCTGCCTGCTTAACCAGGACTAATCACAGCAGGGCCAGGCCAGCAATTACCAACGGTGGTTGGTGTTAATTTCATTCTCTCTGTAGCGTCTCTTGAAAAAAAAAACATACTAACTAAACTCTTTTGGACCGTGAAGATTTTCATCTTGCCAGTAAAGATAGTTAAATGAATCCAGTTAAATGAATCCTTAACTAGCTTTGCAGAGTAGGATCTAAGTCCTTACCAGTGAGGATTTTCTTAATGTGAGGGAAACAGCATCCACATATTATAAGTCGTCTGTGAATCCAACCATCCGTTCGTGTTGTAAGTATTTTGGCACTAAGTGCGGGGAATATAGGGGTGAACAAAACTTGTCTTTTGGGGTTTATATTCTAGAAAGAATAGTGGGTTTAAAAAATATGTTATAATTATGGGGACGCCCTGGTGGCTCAGTCCATTAAGCATCTGAGTCATGATTTTGGCTCAGGTCATGATCTCAGGGTCGTGCGATCGAGCCCCACATTGGGCCCCAGGCTGAACATGGAGCCTACTTGAGATTCTTTCTCTCCCTCTCCTCCTGCCCTTCCCAACACTCATGCTCTCTCTCTCTCTAAAATAAATAAATCTTTTAAAAAATATTATTGTGATGAGAACATAACATGAACCCTATCTTCTCAACAGTGTTTAAATGTGCAATATGTCATTGCTGGCTATCGGTACAATGCTGGATAGTTCACTACAGTGTGTTCATTTTAGGTAACTGAAACTTCAGGCATGTTGATTACTAATTCCTCATTTCTTCCTCCCTCTAGTGCCTGGTAACCATTATTCTAGTCTTTGATTTTATGATTTTGGCAATTTTATTTTATTTCTATATTTTTTGGGGGGGAGGGGCAGAGCACACACACACGTGCACAGGCGTGATAGAGAGAGAGAGAGAGATCTTAAGCAGACCCCCTTTGGAGCAGGGAGTCTGATGAGGGTCTCGATCTCATGACCCTGATATCATGACTGGAGCTAAAATCAAGGGTCAGACACTTAACCAACTGAGCCACCAGGTGCCCCTGATTTGGTCCATTTTAAATACTTTATTTAAGTGGGATCATGTAGCACTCCTCTTTCTGTTTTGGCCTGATGTCCTCAAATGTGTATCCATGTTGTTGTTCATCGCAGATTATCTTCTTTTCTAAGGCTGTATAGTATTCCTTTATGTGTTTATGCCACATTTTCTTTATCCATTCATCTGTCTACAGGCTTTTAAGTTATTTCTACATCTTACCTGTTGTGAACAGTGCTTCAGTGAACATGGGAGTATACAAGTGGCCAATGGGTATAAAAAAATATTGTCATGCATTATCAAGGAAATGGGATACACAAAAGGTCAGGATGGCCAAAAAACAAAAATGAAAAAACAAAAAACAAAAAAACCAAAAGACCAACATTGGTGAGGACTTAGAGAAATTGAAACACGTGAGCACTGTTGGTATGACTGCAAAATGGTGCAGCCACTGTGGAAAACAGGATAGTGGTTCCCCTTCAAAAGCAGAATTACCATAGGATCCAGTAATCCCACATCTGGGAAGAGATCCAAAAAAAAAAGAAAGTGGAAATCAGAATCTCAAAGAGATATTAGCACACCATGTCCTGAGCTTTAGCATGTTTCAGAATTACCTGGAGTAATTCTGGCCTCTGTCCCCTGCCAGAGTTTCTGATTCAGCAGGTCTCAGGCAGGGCTCTGGGGTTTGCATTCCTAACGAGTGCCCCAGTGCTGCTGCTACTGGTCCAGGGAACCTCACTTTGAGAAACACTGCTCTAGTTGAGCGCCGTGAATGTCAAGTCTGGTTGCATATTCAAAACCGCCTTTTCGAAAGCTTTCCAAAAATACTCGTGTGTGCCCACCCCCACCCCCGCCTGCCTCTCTGCCTACTTGTGATCTTCTCTCTCTCTGTCAAATAAATAAATAAAATCTTAAAAAAAAAAATACTAGTGTGTGTGTGGGCAGGGGGAGGCCCCGCCATTGGTTCTAATTAATGGGTCCAAGCTGGGGTCTGGGCCTTGATGTTTTCTTGAGAAGAGCGCCCCAAGTGATTCTGCACAGTTGAGTTGAGAAATACTTTTCTTAACCTAAATGTGAAGAGGGGAGGGAAGATGCATTTAGCAGGGCAGCTAAGAGGCTGACGGGCCCCACTTGGCACTCTGTTTTCCATTCCTGGCCCTGGCAAATTACTTTGTCTTCCTGTGACTCAGTGTCCTCATCTTTAACTGCGTTGTCGCGAGAAGCAGGAGAAGTACTCTCCGTGCTTGGCACGTAGCAAAGCCCTCAGTACATGCTGATTCTCAGGCTGGCACACAGACTGGGGTACATGTCTCTGTCTCTCAGGGTACATTGTCTCTGCCAATTTTCATTTGATGACTCGGTACGTTTCCCAATAAACACATTGCCCGTTAGGACACCACAGAGGCTGACCCGATTTGTCTTTCCTTAGATTTGTCATTTGCCCTGGTGCCTTCCTTTCTAGGGGGCTCCCTGCTGCCTTCCTTCTCTTTCTTCACTCAAACACCGATAATAAGGTCCTCATGCCTCTCTGACAGCCCCAACTTCTTAGCAAAAGCGTCTTGTTTGCAGCTGTGGAAACATTCGTCATCCAGTGTAACTAAGCAAAACACCCCGCCCTGGGACGTGTCTAATACACGTGCTGGAGAGGCGGTGCCAGGAGAGCAAATGGGACCCGAGAATAATTCCTCAAACGAGCCCCAGGCACGTAGTGAAAGCTGTCGGAAGCCAGAGGACCCATTAAAAATTTTTTGATGGACAGTCAAGCTTGTTGTCTTTCTAGCGCTTTCTCATGACCTGCTGTGGTTTGTGCTGTGTGAATTTTTTTTTTTTTTTTAAAGAGTCATTGACTTCAGGGAGGGGACTGTAGGACCCCCGAGAAGTTGGGGCAAGAGACTTGGGGTGTGTGCGTGAAGGTGGAAGGCACAGAGAGGGGGCCCTGTGTAGGTCTAGAAAGCTGGTTTGGGGTACACAGAGAGGAGGGGCAGGGAAGGGCACGTGCTTTCTTGCATTAGCCTTGTTGGATGGAACATAAGCTAAATTTATACATGGCCCTGCTAAGGCCAGGAATCCAGACTAGTCTCAGGGTAAGGAAAGCAAGAAAGTGGTTCCAGTGGCCCAGAAGCACTTATAAAACAGCCCGACTTGGCTTTTATTCAGGTTATCTGGGGAGACATGGTATCCTCCTTGTGGGTCATCTGGAGATGGGGGCCGTGTAGCTTGGTGGTCAAGAATGCCAGCTTAGGGATCAGAAACAACCCTGGGCATGAGTCCTCCCCGCCACCTTTTGCTAGGCTGTGTGACCTTGGGTGAGTGCTTCACCTGGCTGAGTTTGCTTTTTCATCTGTAAAATGGATATATTATTAGCCAGAGCACAGGGTTGCTATAGGACTGAACACGAGCTCGTGTTTGTGGAGTACTTACACTGCCTGCCGCGTGGGACCCGCTGCCCTTCATCCATCCAACGACTCTTCATTTATTAAGCCTGACTTTGTGCCTGGTCCCACTCAAGGAGCAGCCACCCAGGGGTGAATAAGGCAGGTGATGTCCCTGATCTCAAATAACTTATATCCTAGCAGAAAGAGGCTGCATAAAGAGCAATAAGTAAACAACGGGAGAAAAGTGCCATTAAATGCTTTGCTGATAATTAAAATAGGGTGCTGACTGGGACACCTAGGTGGCTCAGTTGATTAAGTGTCTGCCTTCGGCTCAGGTCCTGATCTCAGGGTCCTGGAATGGAGCCTTGTGTCAGGCTCCCTGCTCAGCAGGGAGTCTGCTTGTCCCTCCCTGCCGTCCCTCCCCCAGCTCATGCTTGAGCACACACTCTCTCTGAAATAAATAAAATCTTTAAAAAAAAAAAAATGGGATGCTGTGAACAAGATAGGGGTCCCTTTTCCACAGGGGGGGGTGGTCAAGATAAGGTCCCTATGGGGATGGTTTAAACTGAAATCTGTATGATGAAGAGCAGCCATGCCTATTTCTGGCGCAACAGCATTCTGGGCAGGGGAGGCAGCATGTGCAAAGGCCCGAAGTTTGGAGTGTGGAGAGGGAGAGGCACAGATAGGAGGGTGGGGTGGCTGCCAAAGAAGGGACTAGGCAGAGAATGGAGGGAGAGAAATGGTAGGAAGAGGCAGGAACCACTTTGCCTCATGGACCCCAAGAAGGATTTTGATGTTCTCCTGAGTGTGGAGGGAAGGCCTGGGGGTGTGGGGGCGACTAGAACAGGTGACAGGGTGACATGGTCTGATTTTTATTTTCAGGTGATCTCTGGGGAACAATGGAATGCAGGGGTGAGAGCGGAAGGCGGGAACAGAGAGGGAGCTTCTGCCATTTTGGAGGGTGGGTGCTGGCCGCTCAGTCGGCCCTGTTGACTTTGCTTTTAGCCTGTATGCCCTCCCTCAGGATGGAAGCAGAGGGCAAAGCCTCCAGTCTAATCCCCCCAGAACCCAGCTGCAGGGGCTGGAGAATGGGGTTGGTCCTCCCCGCTGTGTGTCCCCCTGCCTCAGGTTGGTGAGCTGAGATACAGCTGGAGAGAAGACCCCTCCCGTTCATAGGTCCCCGAAGGCCCCCCACCACCCCCTTTCCCAAAGGGATGGAGGACACTGGCCATCAGCTTCCCTGTCTGGAAAGCGGCTCCCTGAAGGGACAGGTTTTTCCTGGGGCTGGTGCTGGGCTGTTTCCAGGGGTTTTCTGGATCACTTCTGCCCTTGGAAGCAAGCATCTCACCAACATGTGTAGGAAACATGCGTGCTCTGCCTGCTGCTTGGACACCCGGCCAATTGTTAGGAAGTTGCTTGGAACTCGTATCCCATCTTGCTGGGTCCATCTGGTTTGGACACCAGAGGGGCCTGAGCCCTGACGTCTGACTGGCCCTCTCATAGGCTCAGGTCTATCTGAAGGCCACAGGCCTTTGGTTAAAATGAATCTGGGAAACATGAGGAGGAAGTGTGGCTATACAGGAAGTGTCTCCCATCCACACCAGGTGGCCCAGAAGTCCCTTGGCAAGTGACAGCCTGGGTCTATCAGACCAGGCTTCTGGGAGCCCCCTGCCCCTGCCCCCCAGCCCGTCTCATGCAACCATAGAATAAGATTTTCCATTAAAATAAATTTCTCCTCCTTGTCTGATGTCTTATCTAAACCCCCTACTTGAAGAAATCACTGTTCCTTCTGTGCTTTTTTTTTAAGCTATCTTTGTATTCCTTCAATTTTTATAGCCGATCATTTTGTACGTGAACCAAGTACTAAACAAGCATTATTACTGCTTTGCGCACCGTGCACCACAGAGGCATAAATCCCACATTAACCTCATCCTAAAGAGCGGCTGAGTGCATTTTAATAAATGTCCCAAATGGTTTTAGTGTCTGGTAGCCAAACGGAATAAAAAATGCGCGCGCATTACAGGACGTTATGAACCTTTTTATCAAAAGTAATAATAAACAGACTGCTTGTTGAGCTCGGTGATTGGGCTACATTTTTAAACAGTATACTGAGAGACAAATCAAGGTGGAGCTGAGATGATTAGGTGATAACGATCCAAGAGGGCCTGGCCATCTCCAGGGGTTTCTAGAAGCAGGTAGACCTCCCTCCTGCCTCCGGATGCGTTTTCATTGAGCTCCTCCCCTCTCACCCCCTGCCCGCTCCATGGTACCAAGAGAAACAAGCAAATTAAGAAATCTTTGCTGCACGCGGATATTTAATATAAGCAGCCAGATCAGGGCAGGGACGCACATCATTTGTCAGTTAAATAAAAATTCAGACGAGGTATTTTCCTGACGCCGCGCCAGGCGCCATTAGGAAAGCATTCTGTTTTCCGGGGTCGGTGACGGCGCGCCGTTGGGGACAAACTTCCTCCGCCCACAAGGTGTTCCTCGGAGTCACGCACGCCTCAGACGGCCCATCCGAGGGCTGGGAGTCTCCACTCCCAGTACCCGCTCGCTCTTTCCTTCCGGTGGTGGGAGTTCCACTTGGAAAGCTCCAGAAGCCGGTTAGGCCTCTGGGTCATCCATCCAGGGGAGATAGAATATCCCGCCGGTGGCCATTTTGGATGTGCAGATGTTTTGGTTTGGGCACATCTGTAGGCAATCACTCTGCTTTCTGGGCAGGAACGGTGTTTTATTATGGGATTATATGTGTAATCTTGGATAAATAGTAGAAATTGGAGTAGTTCGGTTGGAAGACTTATTTTCTCTCCCAGAGAGCAGTGTAAATAGCAAACCAGAAACCATGCGCTCGTCACTGCAGCGAGAATCGAACTCTCCAGTCTTCTTCCTTCTGGCTGGACCCCAGAGCCCGGTGTGAGGCTCTGGGCCAACAGGCTGCCGAAGGGGGTCAGGCTAGGCGTGGGGCGGGGGGGGGGGGGGGGGGTCTCTTCTCAGGAGGGTGCTGGCAGGTCTCTGATACCCTGCCCCCAGAGGATCTGGACAGAGTCTCAGTGCCTCATTGCATTTTTTGGAGCATGGGCTCTTCTTCCACCCCTAGCCCGATGTCTTCTTCCCCACCAAATGTGAGAAATGCGAAAATGGGGAGCTAGGGGGAGGCAGCCTGTACTGTCACAGATACATTTCTCCAATTCTGGTAATACACATAATGATGTTACTCAGTTTTGTTTTACATTTCCAAAACAGATGTACCAAATCCCCGTAAACTGATCTATGGTAATGCACTTAATTTTAATCTTCGATGTTAAAAGTAAAGACTGATCACTTAAAGCAGAAACATGTGTCACTTCTCCATAAGCTGGCATAGGACCCAGCCTCCCCCTTACCACTTAACTGTTTTGGCTCTGCTCTTGGCCTTCTCTTGATATTGTCCTCCCTGTGACCGCCCCTCCTTCTCCCGCACCATAAGGCATTTCTCAAGGAGCTTCCCCATTGCTGAGTGTCTGCTGTGCCTGATAGGCACTTCTAACCTTGGGTGTTCCCCAGGATCTCAACGCTTGCTGCTCTGGGCTACTGTGAGTAGACCTTGAAAACCACATGTCTACTGTGTTTTGGAAAGTTGGAAAAAGATCTCCAAGGCGTGTTCGATTGTGGAGAACCACTGTAAAGAATGGTCTGTGAGAAAAGAGTGCTCCGTGATCCAGATGCTGGCTAAATATTATAGTGAGAGAGGTGATGAGTACCAAATATCTTTGTTCAGGAGGAAGGGCTGAAGGAAAAGCCCTGATTTTTCCTTCTAGAAAATGCGTTGTGGCTTCTTAACATCCAGGTCAGTGCTACTCTGAGGCACAACATAGGTGGCAATCAGGGAAGTCAGCCCGGAAATAACAAAGGAGTCTGGAATGTAAAAAGAGGTTTCCCCAGTGATGGGCCAGAAGGGTTTGGAATGGTGAGATGCAGGATAATAATTTTTCTTCCAGTACAAGTCATCAGACCCCCAAACTTCACTCAGCTGAGTGTACCACATGGTGCCAGCTGTTTTCTGAAGAGTTCCTGGTGGCCATCACTGAACGGCATGGCGTCAAAACATGTATCTTTGACGTTGAGGTCAGGAAGAGTTGAAGGCAGATGGACATCTTTTGTGCCCGAGTTGGGTGGGGATTGGGGTCCCCACTGCCACGGACTTCTGGGGTTGACTTCTCAGGTGCAATTATCTACGAGACACACCTGTAGATGAAGAAGCCCAGATGGAAGGAAAGGCAGGCTGGGTCTGGAGACCAAGAGCGGCAAGGGCCGAGCGTGGGAAGTGACCGTGGTTGATGTTGTTGGGGCTCTCAGTGCCCGGCGAGGGTCCGGGCCAGGGCCGGGGACGTAGCAGGCCCAGGTTAGAGTGCATGCACCAGGGAATTTCATACCTTAGTTTGAGATCAACCGGAAGCCTCAGAAGGAAGTGACGTCATTGAGTTGAGACTTAGATCTCCCCGGCAGCTCTGGGGGCTCCAGAGAGCTCCTTTCCCTTCTCAGATCCCACATTCCTTATGTTGGCCCAAATCAGAGAGGGCTCTTTCCTTCCAGGGAAGCCCATCAAAGGAAAGGGCTGAAGGCCGGTGGCATCAGAGCCTCCTGGAGGACTGGTGACCGCACAGATTTCCGGGCCCCACCTGTCGAGTTTCTGAGTCAGCAGGGCTGGGGCGGAGCCTGGGAATCTGCATTTCTAGCGAGCTCCCAGTTGCTGCCCCTGCTGTTCCAGAGACTACTCTAAGTAGCAGGGATAAGACTCTTGGTGTCCCTCAGCCTCTCTTCCTCTCGGCTGCTGGGTTCTGGAACCTGCAGAAGGAAGGGCCAGATGGCCCTGGCTGGCACTAGTGGAGATATTTTCCCAAGGGAGCTTCAGCAAGGCAAGGCAGAAGAAGGGTCCTGTGGCCTGGGTCCCCGGAGAGCCTGTGTGTTGCTCTTGGGCAGTTGGGGACAGAGTCATATCGCTCTAACCATGCTCAGAGGGTCCTGTTCTTCGTCCAAAAACAACGCGGCGAACAAGAATTCAATTTGGCAGGGGCACTTTGTGTTTAAGCATACTTTCTCTTAATTTGATCACCCATGCAAGAGCCTTCCAGACATTTGGACGTAAGTTTTTAGAAATTCAGCTTATTTTCTCAGATATTTTCATTCCTGGACATTTGGTGGGGGAAGGGGGGCTGCTGAGAGGTGGAGAGATACACAGCCTGATGGAGATTATTCGAGTAGAAATTGGAATGCAGCTGGAAAGATTCTGGAAAGACACAAAAACAGAGTTGCGGAAAGACGTAGTTTTTGAAGCTGAGCCCACCTGCTTGGCATTTCCAGACCTGCCACTCATGGATGTGAGGCCCTGGGCAAGTCATCTGGTGCTTTTGCAACCCCAGTTTCCTCTTCTGGAATGTGTTCTGATAACAGTCGCCCTGCAGGGCTGCCGATGGGACTAGAGGTGATGCCCGGGAAACAGCCACACACTCCAGAACCCCCGCAGGCCCTCAGTTACCATCTGTGATCACAATTGTCACTCTCATTTTTCTTTTTATTTTAATATTTACCCACCTAACTTGAACTCATTTATGTTGCAGAGTACTAAGAAAATAAAAACAACACAAGAATCATCCACGTTTCTATTTTATAAAACCTGTGTCAGGGTGCCTGGGTGGCTCAGTCAGTTAAGTGTCTGACTCTTGATTTCGGCTCAGGTCATGATCTTGGGGTCATGAGATCAAGCCCCGCGTCGGGCTCCGCTCAGCATGGAGTCCGCTTAGGATTCTCTTTCTCCCTCTTTCCCTCCAGCTGCTCGTGTGGGAGCTCTCTCTCTCTGTCTCTCAAAATAAATAAATACAATCTTAAAAAAATAAAAATCTGTGTCAAGGGGCCACATCAGTAATCTCAACCCAGGGCGGTTCTACCCCTCATGGGGCATATGATAAGGTCTGGAGAGGATTTTTGGTTGTTTGTTTTTGTTTGGTTTTGGTTGGGGACCTGCTCTTGGCATCCAGTGGGTAGAGGCCGGGGACCCTGAATACCCCATAATGCACTAGGCACTCCCATGACAAAGGACAATCCGGGCCAAAATGTCAAGAGTACTGCTTTTTGAGAAGCCCTCAGCTGTTTCTCCGTGGTTCTAGGATAGAAGAGGAAAAAAAAAATTCAAGTTACTAGGCATTGTGCGTTTTCTATGTGCCAGACATTGCGTTGGGCGCCTTATTTGTTTCATCCCTACAGAGACCATGATGCGGGCGTGGTGACTGCCCCTGGTTTGCCGGAGAGACACCTGGTACTGAGACGGACTGCTGGGCTTGCGTGCAGGCTGTCTTTGTTGTCTCATACCTGCGCTCATGTGTCCCCCTCCTGCCAGGGCTCTCGCAGGGTCTGCCATGTGCCAGGCTCTGCGCTGAGCTGCAAGGATGGAGCAATGAGCAAGATGGATCTGGTGCCTACATGGGAGGAGCTCCCCGATCCTGGCCTGGTGCAGGAGACAGAGGGTGACATCTGCTGTGACCTGAACCTGGCACGATGGGAGGGGACGGTGGATAATCATGCCAGACCTGGGTTCAGGGGACCAGAGGGAGGGACACCCCGGTTTCTTTCCGGACAGAACCCATTTCTGGGGACAGCAACCTGAAATGAAATACACTTTCTAGGCTGGAAAAAGGATGGGTTCTTTCCCACCCTCTCAGTCCATGTCCCCTCCGCCATGACTCCACGTCCTCCATGCCACGGGGGAGAGCCCATGGGAAGGATTTCTCTGCAGTCACAAAGACCTGTGTTTAACTGCTGCGTGGCCCTGGGTAGGCTGTGTGACTGCCATAGTCTCCTGGTCTGGGCGTGGGGCAGGAGGAAAGAAACACCGTGATTATAACCACAGCTCACCGTGTCAGGGGCTGCCTAGGAGCCCGTCACGAATTCCCATGTGTCCCCTCACCTCACCCTTGCAATGTGCCTGTGAGGCCAGCACTGGTATCCCAGCTGAGACCAGGGTGAGGCGAGGGAGACCCTCGCTGCAGATAAGGATTGACGTGGGTGCCAAAGAACTCAGGAATCCAGAAACGATTTTAATGCAATTTAGAAAAAGTGAGTGCAAAAATATAAAATCTGTGGTGACCAAACGATCAAGATTTTAAGTGTGAATTGGCCTCACCCTAAGCCTGGCTCCGCATCGCCCCATTTGGCAGATGAAGAGACTGAGGCTCCGAGAGACTATGTATCCTCCTGTCTTATCACTGAGGGGCGGCGACAAGGCAGCGGCCTTCACGGACTGTCCTCTGTGGACCTCCGGCCCTCGCAGGGGAACAAGAAGAGAGAGTGAGCAGCAAAGAAGAGCGGCCACCGGGCGGCTGGGCTGAGGCCGCTGTTACTGTTTAACATGAAATTAGAACGTGCAGCGCGCTTTGAAATCGCCGTGGCCTGGGAAGCATCCCGGTGAACTTAGCTCTTTAGTCTTTGGGGACAACTAGCTGTACTTCAGAGGGAATGTGGCTGAAGCTCAGACAAGGCCACTGTCAGAGCCCAGAGGGGAAGGAACGCAGAGTTGGGCGCCGGGAAGAGCACGAGGCTACTTGGAAGACATCACCCAGGGAAAGAGGAGGAAGCAGCCCATAATCGCCTTTGTCTTCTTTTCTTTTCTTCTTCTTCTTTTTTTTAATGACTTTCACCAACATGAGTTCATCTCGTCACGACAGAGGTGGTGATTTTTATGCTACTGTTGAGAACATGTAAGCACGGAGAAGGTATAGAATGAATCGGTAGGTAGCACGGCGACGTCTTGGTTGGGGGTCCGGGAGGCTAGGACCCACGGCCTCTGCGCCCCCATCCCTGCCTCTTTCCCTACGAATTCCATCTCAGCCGCTGCACAGACCGTGACACTCGTTTCACAGATTAAACTCATGAGTGAGCCCTAAGCTCAGGACGTCTCTGCTCTACAAGGTACTGGTAGTTCTCTTGCTCAAAAGCAATGTGCCCTGAACATGCCTGCTTCCCCCTTCTTGTGTGTGCAAGCTCTTCTTTGCACCAGCATTCTGTAATTGGTGCTCATAACCTGTTACATTCCTCTGTGCTTCTGGCAAGATCTTTCCAGATGGCGATGCCATCTTTGGCTTCTGTAGGAGATGGGGATTAAGGAATGGCCCAGATGAACCAGATCTCCCTGCCCCCAAGGGCCTCTCAGTGATGTTGCTGCCCCTTCCAGCCATTGTTGGGAGTCTATTTCTGGGCTGGTTTTGGGCTTGCTTAGCCCAAAGGTGGAAACAACCCAAGCGTCCTTGGACAGCTGCATGAATGAACAAAATGTATTGTATCCATACAATGGGATATTATTCAGCCTTGAAAAGGAAAGAAATTCTCACCCCTGCCACAACATGGATGAATCTTCAAGGCCCTATACGAAGTGAAATAAGCCAGTCCCCAAAGGACAGCCACTGTCTGATTCCACGTCTATGAGATCCCAAGAGTAGGTCCAATTCTTGGTGGTGGGGGGTTAGTGGGGTGGCTGCGGGAACTAGAGGGGAAACGGGGAATGGGGAGTTCATGTTTCTGGGGTATACTTTCTGTTTGGGAAGATGGAAAGTTCTGGAGATGGATGTGGTGATGTTGGCACAACAACACGAATATATTTAATGTCACTGAATTACAGACTTAAAAATGATTAAAGTGATAACCTTTGCATTGCACGAATTTTATCACAATAAGAATAAATTTTTGAGAAAGTGAGGCTGGGTTGGTTTGGAGCCTTAGGCCTCAAGGTGCCTTGCAGTTTTCACCTTGGCTCTCTTGAAACACCACCCCAAGACCACCAAGCAAGGAAGACGGTCCAGCCTTGCAAAGGGTGAAGGGCCGTTGGAGAGGCCTCAGGGGCCCAGCCGGCAGCCAGGGCGAGTGAGGTCAGCCCCATGGACCTTCTAGCTGACTGGTGTTGCATGACTGAGTCCAGGCCAAACCCGAGGAAGACCTGCCCGGCCAACCCACAGAACCAAGAGAAAGAACGTTGTTCCTTTAAGCCAGTCCATGCTTCTTTCCTTTTAGTTCCAAAAATCTCTTCTCCATTTCTCTGTTCATAGCTTTGGGGAGGACACATACTGTATTACTCCATCCAGCTCCCATCTGACTTTTTTTTTCTTTTAAAACATAGAACAGGGGCGCCTGGGTGGCTCAGTGGGTTAAGGCCTCTGCCTTCGGCTCAGGTCATGATCCCAGGGTCCTGGGATCGAGCCCCGCATTGGTCTCTCTGCTCCATGGGGAGCCTGCTTCCCCCTCTCTCTCTGCCTGCCTCTCTGCCTACTTGTGATCTCTGTCTGTCAAATAAATAAATAAAAATCTTAAAAAAAAACAAAACAAAACAAAACATAGAACATGGCCTTCCATTTCATTGTCAACATCGTAGCCAGCAATTTCCATCATACCAAGTTTTAGTGATTGCTGGAGAGTCAGAAAGTAAAATACGAACCTTAGGTCTCCCATCACCCTAAAGGCTCTTGGGTGTCATGTGAACACCTATCTACAAGCTGTGGGCTCTCTTCCCGGTGAACCCTCCCCAAATTCTTCATTAACTGAAGGTAATTTTTAGTCTTTGGGGGCACCTGGAGGTGCCCAGAGGAGGCCAAGCTCCCAGGAAATCCACCATTTACCTTTCTCCAGGCTGAACAATAATTTAGCAATTAAGTTTCTTAACCAATTACGTTTGAGTCGAGGTCAATGACACATGGACTCACACACTGCTGATGGAGAAGGTAAGTGGGATGACCTTTCCAGAGACAATGGGACAATCTTGACCAAAGCAACTAAAAATATACATATCCTATGCCCCCCCCCACCACATTTCACTTTTACGGATTTGCCCTAAGTAAATAATTATGACTCTGAGCTGAGACTTAGCTGCCTGGAAGTCCCTCATGGTATCAATTATATTAATGAAAAACTGGGAATAACCTAGATGTCCAACGAAAGGGGATTGGTTAAATACTTTAAGGTACAACCATACAGGGGAATCCTATGAAACTGTTAAAATTCTGCAGAGTAGAATACTAGTAGTACATTGTAGAAGACTAGTCAGTGGTATAAAAAGATGCTCATAATCTGTTGTGAGCCAGTATCTCAATAGAACAATTTAGTAGGATCTCACTTTTATGGAAAATGTATTTATATAAGACATGTACTACCTGTAATATATATGTGTGCATAAAATATATGGGAAGATATTCACCAAAATGTTTACAATGGTTGCTTCTGGGAGATAGAGTTAAGATTGATTTTAATTTCCTTTCCCTCTCCATAATTCCATAATTGATTATAGAATGAAATAATAATAGTTATTGTTCTCGCATTAGGAGGAAACACAATAAAAGAGGCAGTGACGTTCAGTTAGAAATACCCATTCAACAAAATAGGTAGCTTTAACCATGGACGAGAAGTTGAGAGAACATCATTCTTCCCTGGCCCCATTTTTTAAATACACAATTTGGAAACAGCGAAGCCAAGCGTCCGAGACTCTGCTTTGGAGCAGAAGCGGGTGATGTCGAGGACACGGTCAGGATCACTGAGGGACAGCTGTCTGTTCAGTTTCCCGCAGATCCTTGCGTAGGGAGCGTAGCTCAAGAAATCTAAACGTGGTCTCCATCTGGATGGCTCCACGCAACTGGATTAACACAGTGTCCCACGGAACCAAGTTCCTGGTTTGGAATCCTGGTTGTGCTTGTTACCAGCTCTGGATCTCGGACAAGAACCCCAGACACTAGCCTTTGGTTTACGGGATGTAGGATCAGCCGCCATCTTGCTCGTGCTGGTCCATCCGTCAGTGAAAGAATTGAAGACAGAAGTTTCCTAGGCACCTATGATTGATGTGTTTTCCCAGAAGAAAGCCCTGGAAGTAATTTAAAAATATCCAGGACGAAGGATTGCTTCCTGGGTGAGTCAGGGGTTCACCCCTTCCTGCCCTCGCTGGGGCCTCGAGTTGGAGCTCTGGGCCTTCCCGGGGCGTGGAAGGGCAGTGGCCTTGGGACATACTCATTTAGCCCGGACTTTGTGTCAGGCTGTGTCAGGCACTGACACCCCAAATGGCTCCCAGAGGGGTTGAGGCGTAGAGAAATAGCCTATCTGTGCCCCACATGGAGGGGCCAGAAGGAAAGACGAATGTTTTAAACTCTCAGCCACCCAGCCTCCTGTTCTTGATATTTCCCTAACATATGCTAACATATGCTTTCCTCAAGAACTTCAAAAACCTGCTTTTAGCAGCAATGAAAATAGGACCATGCGTTCAATTCAACCCCGAGCTTCAAAGTTTCCCTCTAATACCATTACCTCATGTACAGAAGAAAATGTAAATCTGAAATATGCTGGTGATTATAACCTTTCTTCCTGACAGACATTGTAATATAAATGCACATAAATTGAATTTCTTCTTTAAAGAAATTTGAATACCTTTGGAGCATTTTAGCAAATCATCTGCAGCCCTCTCGGCACCACATCAATGATCTGTGGAAAAGTGATCTGTCTGTAGCATGACTTTTGCAATAGAAGGATAGAGCAGGGCCGGGACACGCCAAGAAAAATAGGACGTACTTTATTGATATTCAAAATTTATTTTATTAAGCTCACACAAAAGACAGAGACGCAGGGAGCTGGTGCTACTAGAGAAAAGAGCTTCAGATATTAACTCCCTGCACCCTGCTTCTACCGTCTGGCTGCCAAAATTGGGGAGACAATGAAGAGAGACAAGCAATTGCAGATCTGCCGTTTTGCTGCACTTGGACTCGGCCGCTGGGGCTGCGCACAGAGGCCTGGTGTGAACTACGAAATCAGAAATGGTAGCTACGGTGAGCGTACGTGGGAGGCTACGTGGCATGGGCATCGGATAGGAGTCCTTGGGCCCAGATGTCCCTTGGGGAGGAGGGAAGGAATGTTTGAAGAGTGGGCGCTCACCAGCTTGCTCCCAGATGGGAAGGCAGCTGCTGAGGTCTCTTGTCCCCTCGGGGGATGAGTTCAGGACTGATTACTGATGGTCACTATGAGGCTGGTAGGGTTGGAAGTAATAAGAACCAAAAAACACGCCCAGCCCTCAGGCCTTTGCACCAGGGCTTGAAATCTGGCCCTGGGCCTCTGGGGCCACTGCTCCACGCTGGGTTGGCATTTGAAAGTAAGCCGTGGACTTGTCCCAGTGCCTCTTTAGATCTGGGCTCCATGGGTCCCCAGGGGCCCCAAGGCTGTGGTTTGGGTGCCAGGCCTTGGCTTGGCCTGGAGTTGCCCACCATCTAGAAACCTCTGGGATGGTAGGAAAGTGGCTGGTGAATTTGGACTCCGTGGAAGTTTCAAGTCAGGAATGCCGTTTTGGAATACTTGATCCATAAATGCTAGGACTGCCTTTGCAGAGGACCACTGTCCTCTAGGAGCAAAGGTGGTGTGCTCCCTGTGGGCCCCTGCCCTGAGCCAGCCCCCACAAATAATGAGATGACAGTGTGTCCATTTTCTCCTTCACCTCCCAGCTCTGGGGGCCTGAAGCTTCTCAATATGCATTCCCGCAACCAAGAAGCCAGCCGAGGCCAGAAATCCTTTGGGCTGCCTGGAGGAGACATCAGGGCACCCCTTTCCTTCCCCTGCTCCTGTGTGGCTCTTCTTTGATCCATCAGACCATGTACCACCCCTCCCTTACAAAATGAAGCCACCAGTCCTGATCAGGGACGGCTTCTACTAGGATAGTCCCAGGGTCTGCAGGCGGAGCAGGAGAGGAGAGTGATTCCGAGCTGGGCCTCATACCAGACTGCCCAGGTGGGAATCCTGGCTCCACCACCTTGGGACTATGAGCAAGTTAACTTCCCCCTCTGTGCCTCAGTTTGCTCATCAGTGGCACGGGCATAATGCCATGAGGTGACACCACATGAAATTGCCAAGAGGGGGGTTCAGAAACAGTCAATCAGTGGCAATTTCATATGATTCCTCTTAATAGTACAGACCCACGAGTGGTGGTGAAATTAACGAACAGGAACATGTATCGAACAGGAACGAACCTAGAAATATGCAAAGCACATGGCAAGAGCCTCCTAAGTGTTAGTTGTTCTAGTATTTAGTCTCACCTGCCGCTCTGCTGCCCAAGGGAGAATTAGTCCTCACAGGGGCTCATTTTCCTGGGGGTTGTCTAGACTCATGGGGTTTAGGGAGGAAAGAAGATCCAGCTGAAGCTGACCAGATATGCCTCTCCTCCTGTCTCCTCCTGTCCCCTCCTGTCCCAGTCACGTGCACTTACTCAGAGCCCTTGGCATAGCTGCCCAGTACACTGGTCATCTCCCACCCAATGTGTTCATTTGGTCAGGGCCGAGTCAAATGTGGAGTAGCTGAGGCAAAATTTACATCGGAGCCAAAAAACCCGGTGATCAAGATAAATCATATTTTAATGAGATTTAAAAAAATTTTTTTTAAATTTTTAAAAATTTTTTTAAACTTTTGATTTTTTAAAAAAATCAAAATTAATGCAAAAAATCCATGATGAACAAAATAGCAAAGCTTTAGAAAAAAGGGGACCCAACAGAGCAGGGGTTGGAGAGGAAGGGGGTGAGTCAGACAGGGGTGCAGTGGGGAAGAGGCTGTGGAGAGGCTGTGCGGTGGGAGGGCCGGGGGGAGGGCAGCCTCCCCTCATTTCCTCTTCAGCCACTAGTCATCGCTGCACCTCCTTTTCCAACAGTTACTTCCAGTTGGGGCTTTCTTTTATTTTATTTTTCCTGAATTTGGAGAATTTCTTTTTGTTTGGAATAGAAAAAAGAAAGAGTCCAGCACCAGTGAGGGCAGATCATGTGACGCTGCGGCCGCATGTTGGGCCGCGGTCTGCCCCCTCTGACAGCGCTTGTTGCAATCACATAATTGCTTGTTAGACTGAACTGTACTGATTTATGGGGGATCAATCCTTCTGCCGGTCTCCGTTCCGCAGGGTTCCGTGCCAGAGGGTTGTCAGAGAAGCTCATTTTCCTAGAAGAGAGAAAACACACAGGGAAAAGGGCACTCGCAGATGTGGAGGCCCCAGAACAGTGTTCTTTCCCCCACATCCTCTACCTTCTACTGTTTAACTGTGACACCCGCCACAAGTGAGCAGAGGAGATCCCCAGGACAAGCCTGGACTCTTTCTTGCCCAGGTCACTGGACTCATCCCTACACCCCCTCTTGTCTGGAACACAGAAAAGGATGTCAGGTGGAGGAGTTGCCCTTTCCCTGCTCTGTTCCTTAGCAGACCCTGGAAGAGTTTACTTTCGGGGCGATTTGCAAAGCTCTTAACCTTGGCAGAGGCAGGGAGGCTCCAGTGGGGACCGGGGAGAGGCAGCTGGTCCCAGGAGGCAGTTAGTGGAGGCTACTAGAAGAGGCTGAGAAAGTGGGCTCTGAGGTCAGACTGCTGGAGTATGAATCCAGGCTCTCAGACTTTCTAGCTGTGTGGTTCTGGACAGGTCAGTGAACCTCGCCAAACCTCGGTTTCCTCATCTGTAAAAGTGACTTCCTCCCTGGGTTAGTGTAGGAGAGTTGTTATGTGTGAAGCTGTGAAGTCGTGGACATGGTGCCTCGCATACAGTAAGTGCTCAATAAATGCTGGTGGAACCAGGAAGGTCACAGTGTTCCAGGGAGAATCATATGTTTCTCTTTCCCTATTTCTACCATCCTCTAAGGTGAACTCTGGGAAACAGGGCACGTTTCTTCTCTTCTGCATCCAGCCAATGTCTCATATCTGTGAAGCTCAAAAAACAAAGGGTATAAGGAAAGGATGGGATTGGAAGCTGGGGAAGCCTGGTTTGTAGTCCCCAACCTTGGGCGGGTCCTTTTCCCATTCTGAGACATGGATTTCTCACCTGTGAAATGAAGGTTTGCCTGGAAACAGCATTTCTGGAGGTTTGCTCTGGGACCCTAAGAGTGTTGCATGTTTTTTAGCTCAGCAGGGCCGAGGAAGAGGGAGGAAAGGTTCTGGGGTCAAATTCATTTAGGAAAGGTTATAAGCCGTCAAACCCAGCACAGCACAGGGCTTCTCAGAACCCTTAAATATTCAGCATTTCTGGTATCTGTCCACCCTCAAAGCTCATCATTGGCAAGACATCATGGAGAAGGCGATTCTGAAAAGTGCTGGACTCAGGTCTTCTCTAAAGTCTGTCTCCACCTGGGTGTGATCCATGAGGCTGACCCAGGGGCAAAAAACTGCTTTGCTGGGTTCTCAGTCTCCTGTACAGGTAGTAAGTCAAGGGGCAGCCTAGAGTTTTCCAGGTGGGAAAGAGCCCCTGGCAAGGACAGCCCTTCCCAGGAGATCAGGGAAGTTCCCTCTGATTTGGTGACATGTAAGCAGAGATCTGGATGGAGTGAGAAAGCCACGTCCATGTCTGAGGCAGTGTTAGTCCAGGGACAGCAAACAGTAAGTACAAAGGTCCTGAGGCACAAATGCACTTGATGTTCAAGGAATAGGGAGAGGCCAGTGGGACTTGAGTGAGCAAGTGGGAGAGAAGTAAAAGAAAGTGACCAGAGAAGCATGTGTAGGGGTCTTGTAGGCTACACAACAACATGGATTATGTTAAAAAAAACTTTATTGAGACATATTTTCGGTATCCCATAGTTCACACTTTTTGGGTATGCAACTCAACGCTTTTTAAATTACATTTACTAAGTTGTACAATCATCACTAAATCCATTTTCGAGCATTCTTATCACCCAGTGTGGTTCCCTTATGCACATTAATCATTGCTCCTCCTTAATCATTTGCCCCTCCCCCAGGTCATCTGTCTTTCTAGCTTTGCCTTTTCTGGATGATTCCACATAGGTGGGACCATGTAAGAGGTGGTCGGTCCCTTCTGTCTGGCTTCTTTCACTGAGCATGTTTTCGGGATCTGTCTATGTTGTAGCTTGTGTCTGTAGCTCATTCCTGTTGATGGCTGAATAGTATTCTAGCTTGGATGCATTGGAAGCCATGACAGGGGTCTGTGGGGAGGTCTGGAGCATAAGAGGGACACATCATGACAGCCCCTGTGCTTTATCCCGGGGGAGTGTGATTCCCAGGAGGGTGAGCCCATGGCTGTGGCCTGACTGAGTCAGCTTCTGCCACTTATAGGATCGCCCTTAGACAAGTTATTTCACCTTTCTGAGTCTTCATTTTCTTATTTGTTTCCTAATTAATCTTTTTATTGTGGTAAGATATGGCTGTTTTCCACTTAATCCTTATATTGTGTTTAGATGTATTTATGAGATCTAGTGAGAGCCTACATATTTTGTGAGGTCCAATCTATCCGTTGGTCACATCATGTTCCCCTCATTGCTTTTATTTTTTTATTTATTTATTTTTTAAGATTTTATTTATTTATTTGACAGACAGAGATCACAAGCAGGCAGAGAGGCAGGCAGAGAGAGAGGAGGAAGCAGGCTCCTTGCTGAGCAGAGAGCCTGATGCGGGGCTTGATCCCAGGACCCTGAGATCATGACCTGAGCCGAAGGCAGCGGCTTAACCCACTGAGCCACCCAGGCACCACCCCCATTGCTTTTAAACATTGAAATTCTTTTGCATCCCCCCTGAGGGTTTTAGAGGGGAGCCTGGTGGTGGGTATTAAGGAGGGCACGTATTGCCTGGAGCACTGGGTGTGGTACATACAATGAATCTTGGAACACTGAAAAAATAAAATTAAATTAAAAAAAAGATATATATTAACACTAAGTTTAGCATTAGAACCATTTTTTTAAAAAAAAATTGTATTTATTTATTTGAGATAGAGAGAGAGCACAAGCAGGGGGAGAAGCAGAGGGAGAGGGAGAAGCAGACCTCCCACTAAGCAGGGAGCCCAATGCAGGGTTCGATCCCAGGACCCCAGGACCATGACCTGAGCTGAAGGCAGATGCTTAACTAAATGACTGAGCCACCCAGGTACCCCTCCTGTGAACCATTACTAAGTGTACAGTTCAATGGCATCAAGTACATCCCACTTGTGTGGCCATTGCCACCGTCCCCTTCTAGAACTTTCCATCATCCCAAATTAAAACTCTGCACCCATGAAACACAACCTTCCTACTCCCCCTCCCCCAGCCCCTGGCAAGCACCATTCTATCTTCTGTCACTGTGAACTTGACTACTCACATAAGTGAAATCAGACAGTATTTATCTTTTTGTGTCTGGCTTCTTTCACTCAGCATCATGTCCACAAGGTTCCTCCATGCTGCAGCAAGTGTCAGGATTTCCTTCCTTTTTAAGGATGGCTCCTTTCCCCTTCTGTGTCTTTACTATAGTTGGTTGATCCATTCGTCCCTCGATGGACATTTGAGCTGTTTCCATCTTTTGGCAGCCGTAAATAACGCTGCTGTGAACATGGGTGTGCACATTACCTTTAAAGTAGGGATGGTAAATGTTACTTACCTAACGCCAATGTCATGAGCATTCAATGAACCAATTCACACGGGTGCTCGGCACAGGGCCTGGGACGCACAAGGTGCCAAATGGACACTGTTCAATACAGATTCAATGACAATTGAGCTGTTATTATCGGTGATGATCTGTCGCCAAGCATGGGAGAGAGAAATAGCACAGGACCATGAATTCGAAGAGAGGGCAAAGCGAGTTCTCTTTTTAAAATAGAGACACAGTTTTTATTCTAAAAAATAATGTGGCCGTCATTTTTTTTTTAAATGTAGGATATGGTGGAGAAAAAAATTTCCCACCCGTAATCCCACCCCTTTCACCGAGTTTCCATTTCCTCCTGCTTCAGAGGGAGGCAATGGATCCGTTCAGTCGAATGGAGGAGACCTGGGAGGATTTTGGGGGGCCAGCTGGGGGGGGGGTGGGCAAGGGACCCCAGGGAAGACTGGCTTTGAGAGGAGTCATTCGTGGTTGGTGCTTTTCTTGTGCTTTTGAAAACCCTGAGGCCTGGCTGGCTCAGCCAAGCTGGGATGCATTTTTGGCTTCAGCGTTGGGAGAGAGAGAGGAATCAAAAAAAGGAAATATCATTTCCTTAACTACTAGGTATTAATATCCTGTTTAATTTAATTTTGGCTTTCTGTGCTGGTGAGCTCTTTTGCCTCTAACGTACAGTGTCAGCTTGGCAGGGAGTTTCTGACAGTATCAAAAGAGGATTTAGCTCTGAATCCTTGCCATGAAAGTGTCTCTCTCTGCTCCCAGTGTAGGCTTTCAGCAGCGAGCATTGTGTCCCGTGAAGACGGTAATTGAGTGAATGAGGCCTGGCACCTGGGCCTGCCGCGGAGCACTGATAAGGACATAAAGAGAGGCTGAAAGGGCCTGCTTGCCAGAGGCAGAGAGGCTGGCACGTCCCTGGGAGGAGGGGAGCCCAGCCGTCCCTGCAGAGAGCTGAATACGGGGAGCTCAGCCCCCACAACCCTGCAGGGAGAGAGGGTCCTGGGCAGAGCGGAGGTCCAAGCATTCTGAACCTCAACACAGAGCACTGGTACTCGGTGGGGGGGAGATAAGCAGGTGGCAAGTGAGGTGGGGCTGGCCCAGCTGGCCGATATGCCCTCTATTTCTTGATAAACACCGTATTCATGTTTGGCCAGCCCTCCTCTAGCTCACTGCAGAAGGAGAGAAGTCCTGCCTCAGTCCGTGGGACTTGTGTCTACTCAGTATTGTCAGGCATGGCAGTGTGGTCCACTGTGCAGAAGGCTGAATTGGGACCCTGGGAGTCTGAATGGTTAATTTCCACACTGGTTCCAATGTGCATCCGCCTGCCCTTGGTCAGCCCTTATAATCCTGAATAGGACTGCCCGTGTCTCTGAGAGCTCTGAGCTGATCATGAAGCTCCAATCCACCCCAAAGAAAAACAGACATGTTCTGGTCCTTCCCCTGTGAGCTGAAGAAAATTTAACGGATACATGCCTATAGGGTTATTGCCTACCAACCCATCCAGCCAACCATCTGTCCATCCATTCATCCATCCATCCATCCATCCACCAACCCCCCTAATCCATCCACCCACCTATCCACTAACCTGTACCCCCCCATCCGTCCATCCATTCATCCATCAACTTTGGAGACTCTGTTATGTGTCAGGCACTAATGGATGACATCTTTTAATGGGCTTTTAATAGTGATAGCCTTGGACTTAAAGTTGAAGCTTAAATCCCTAACTAGTTGTTAGAACTTGTTGTTAGAACTTGGCTAAGTCACTGTTTTAGACTTTGCCACAATTGGGAGCTACACTAGTTAGGGGCAGACTGACTTTTTAAACCATTGCTCCCAAATTTCAGTGGTTAATATGAGTTGCTTATTTATTTATTTGAGAGAGAGAGAGAGAATGAGTGGGAGAGGTAGAAGGAGAGAGAGAATCTCAAACAGACTCTGCTGGACACGGAGCCCAATGCAGGTCTTGATCCCACAACACTGAGATCACAACCTGAGTCAAAACCATGAGTTGGACACCCAACCAACTGTGCCACACAGGCATACCATGAGTTGGGTTCTTATTCATGATCCAAAATAGATGTTCTTCTTGATGGATGGCTCTCCTCCATGTAGTGACTCAGGGACCCACGTTCCTTCCATCTTGAAACTCAACCCTCCTGTAGTTCACGGAGCCCTTTCCATTGGGCTGGTCCATGAGGAAAGAGAGAAATTAACATTACCTACGTGAGACCTAGAAGTGGTGCACTCACTTCTGTTCATATTCGAGCTGCCAGAACTCCGTCCTGTGGCCGCAGCTGACAGTAAGGGTGGCTGCTTGCCCAGGAAGGTGAGGAGAACACGTACATGGGGAGTGCCAGCAACCTCTGCCATTGTGTCTCCAGATGGTTTTCGATGACAAAGAAACAGTAAAATGTTGGATACCAACAGAAAGAGGTGGGTCAAAGGCTTCCAGATTGCCTTTACTTCCCTGGCAGGAAGTTGGGTATTACCTCTGTGGCCAAAGAGGGGAGAGTCTTCAACTGTCCAAACAGCCTGAGGAATCAGGCTGGGCATATTCACGAATGGATAGCAGAGGAGTTTTTTTGAGTGAGTGAGCATGAGCAGAGGGAGGGACAGAGAGAGGGAGAGAATCTCAAGCAGACTTCCTGCTGAGTGCAGAGCCTGATGTGAGGCTTGATCTCAGAACACTGAGATCATGACCTGAGCTGAAGTCAAGAGTCAGATGCTCAACCGACTAAGCCACCCAGGTGCTCCCAAGAACCTTTCAAATATAACAGGAACCCTGTGCCAAAATGAAGGTGAGAAGGTCAGGGTCTGACCTCTTCAAATATTTGATATTGGGAAAAATGAAAAGCCTATAGGATCATCCAATTATAAACTCTTTTATCTGGAACTCTTTTTTTTTTTTTTTTTTAGATTTTATTTATTTATTTGACAGAGATCACAAGTAGGCAGAGAGGCAGACAGAGAGAGAAGAGAAAGCAGGCTCCCCGCAGAGCAGAGAGCCCAATGTGGGCTCGATCCCAGGACCCTGAGATCATGACCTGAGCCAAAGGCAGAGGCTTTAACCCACTGAGCCACCCAGGTGCCCCTATCTGGAATTCTGATGACAAGTTTATCCTGAGTTTTTCTAGAAACTGTGCTCTAAGCATATATTTCGAAATCATCATCGCCATCCCCATTGTTGCTAACAATCATTACATACTTACCACGTGCCAGGTACTATTCTAAGAGTTTTGTATAATTCTATATTTTACCTATATTTTATCTACCCAAGTATGATTATTATCTGTGTCATGGAATTCTGTGACAGGAAGGCATTTAGCAAGGATCCTAGAGCTATTCAATGGCAGAGCAGACAAGAATGATTTTGGTGGCTTGGCTTGACCCCAAGAGCATCGAGATATTGCTGGAACCTTAGGCCCAAGGCAGGAGATTTTCCTGAAGGTCTTTCCCATGGCCACTTAAACATGTAGGTCAGTTTTCTCATCCATAAAATGGGAATGCCAGTCACCGTCCTGTCTCCACGGGCAGCATTATCAAAAGGATCATGGACGAGAACGGGCTTGAAGGCACTTGTCCAAGTGCATAATGGCACCTATGAATAGGATCATTGCTTTGAGGGTACTACCCTCTGTTTGCAGGCTCAAATTTGCTTAAAAAGCATCTCAAGTGACTTATTCAGCAAAGCGAAGTCTCATGATAAAACACGCTGTTCACACGCGGTCCTTGCCCTTGGAATATTAACCTTGAGAGGCTCGGGTGAGGTGGGAAGTCTAGGGCCTTCCCCTCAGTCCCTGGCCTCTGGCTCAGGCTGTGCATGTTTTCCCAGCTCAAGGAGAGATGAGCCTGTTCTCCACACTCCGGATGTTTCCAGTCCCACAGAGCCGTCATCGTCTAAAGCAAGCTGCCAGGCACCGAGGCTTCGGGTGACACTCTCCCGTGGGTTCTCTTTAACGGGTGTGGCTTCGCTGCAGGGAATGCTGTGGAGGCCCATGTTTTTGTTTTCTGTCTTACACAACACGGAACCAGTAATCTGTTTTACATCTGGGGCTGATGGCAGACAGGCAGGAGTGGACGGAATGGAGTGGCGGGCCAGCAGCTGCGGGAGGAGGCTGGGAGCCCCCGCTGACAGTGCACCCATGCAGGTGTGATGGGGCGGCTCATGGTGCCGAGAAGTCTCCAGAAGCCAAGGGGCCCCTCCAGCGGGGGGCTGGAGGAGGAGGTGGTTTTTGGTTTTTTTCTGTGATACTGGGCTCTTTCCCCCTTGGAGCATTTCTGGTTCTGTCTGGGTTTTCTGGAAGCAGTTAGAAGAAACAGCTGGATGTTGGAGGGAAAATGTCCAATGTGCTTAATGTCTTCATAAAACCGGTTCACATTCAGAGAGAGGATTTGTTCTAGTCGGTTCTCCCACAAACCTGCTCTCTTCTGCCTCCGCAAAGGCTTTCCCGAAACTTCCAAATGTTTATGGGGCAGATTTAAACAAGTGAGAGGTCATTGAGGGTGGCCGTGTTTAAATAAAAGCACCTAGGGCCCAGGCATCCGATTAGAGATGGGCGTTGAGTGCCCCTTGCAAAGTATGTAACCGACCTGCCTTAAATAACTCTAACTAGGCCCAAACAGTCCTGAAGAGGTTTCTAGGATTAGATCACAGCCTGGCAAAAGCAGAGAAAGTCTGGGAAAGTCCTAAGAGGATTCTAAAAAAAAAAAAAAAAAAAAAAATTCTATTGGGTTTCAAATGTATCAGATGAAGCAGCTGATGCAAGTTTTGGACCCAATGAAACGTTTCAATAACTCATATTTGTTAAATCATGATCAGCTGGAGGAATTTTGATTTGTAGCTGGCTCAGGAGAACATTCTTGAGTCTATTTTGGAAGTATCAACCAAGAGCCAATTACTGCCATTGTTCCTTAAGGAAAGAAGGATTTGTTTTGGTCCAAACTGCAGGGCACTCAGGAGGTAACTTGCAGAAGGAAAGGGGCCTAACCCAGGGCCTCGGTCAGCTCGGGCTGCAGTGACAAAATGCCATAGACTGGGGCACTTGAGCAAGAGAAGTTTCTTACAGTTCTGGAGCCTGGCTGGCAAGTCCCTCAGTGAGAGGCCAGCTGATTCCATTCCTGGCTTGAGATGGTCTTCTTGTAGAGCAGAGAAGGATAGCTCTTTCTCTCTGTGTCTCTCCTCATAAGGCCACCAATCCCATCATGAGAATTCCACCCTGGGTGACCTGATGACCTCCCCCAAGACCCCTTTTCCAAATATTATCACATTGAGAGTTGGGACTTCAACATAGGAGTTGGGGGGTGGGGGTGGTGGGACTTGTTCTATAGTACCACACTGCCTTGGAGACCCTTAAAACATTGAATAAACCAGGGCATCTGGGTGGCTCAGTTGTTAAGCATCTGCCTTCAGCTCAGGTCATGATCCTGGGGCCTGGGATCGAGTCCCGCATCAGGCTCCCTGCTCAGTGGGAAGCCTACTTCTCCCTCTCCCACTCCCCCTGCTTGTATTCCCTCTCTTGCTATCTCTCTCTGTCAAATAAATAAGTAAAATATTAAAAAACAAAACAAAACAAAACCATTGAACAAACCAAGAAACACATGCCTCCCCCAATGATGTCAGTTAGAAATGTTTGCACCTTAAGAAGCACAAAGGCAGAAAACAGCCTCATCATCTGTGTGGGTCACACTGTTGTGCTCTACACACAGCTCCGCATGCTGTGGGCTGGGAAACATCGACACAGACAGGCCTGGAACCCAAAAAAGTACTAAAGGACAAGCCCGCTGTTGACAGGACTTTTTCCCTCAACTTCTACTCCATGAAAGATGGGCTTGGTTCTTTGGAGCCCAGTGTTGGAAATAAACTTGGCCGAAGAGGTAAAGTCTTAAGAGGCCAGGGAAGGCCAGGTGATCCACATGTGGAGCTCAACCTCTCACTGGGCCATATTTTCAAAAGGGAAGACAGCTAATGGGAGTAGGTTCCTTACATTAAACATATACTTACAGTTAACAGCACTGAACCACTTAAGTTGGCAGCAGACCAATTATTAATGAGATGAATGGCCTTTTATAAATCCCTCTGTGGCCTCCAGACAACTGATGGGTTTATGGTCCATGCATTAGGGAACGTGGTTCCTCTGTGGCTATCATTAGCCACAGTTGCTGACCGTTTGAGGGTCATCCCATCAAAAATAGCCGCCCCATGGACACCCTGTCCTGTGCTGCCACATGGTTGATGGGGAGAAAGCAGAAATAGGAGAGCAGGGTTCCTTCTATTGTCCTTCCTAGCTGATGGATCTTGGTGAAGCCCCTGGAAGTTTCTCCTTGGTTTTCTCATCTGGATGTGTGTGTAATTGATCGTTCTAGTTTTTACCTGTCATGGGACCCAAGCCTGGACCATCAGAAGGGTGTGTCTCTCTAGCTGCAGCCATTGGTTCCCATCCAATGAGAAGCCAAGCAACTCAACTTCCTGGTGCCACGTAAAGAACTATTGTTTCCGCGAAGCAGGTCTGGCTGTGTTTTACTCTGGGCCCCTGGCTTTGTTCCTGCGAATGTTGATAAGTTGAAAGTTTTGGAAGTTGGTACATGTCTGGAACTCTTTAAAACATATTTAGAAGCCAAGAAAAGAATGTCTTTGCTTTTATAACATGAAGACCTGCTCAAGATCCTAGCTGGAGGGGCCAAAGGAACATGGATTTAATGGGGACCCCCAACAGCATGCATGAGTTTCATCCATGACCTGTCCTGCTGACCGTGGGTAGGAGGGGACTCTCTCTCCCAAGTCATTCAGAGTACAGGTTCTTTCCATCTGGTGGTTCTCTCATCCACTGCACCTGCTAAATCCTTCTCTCCTGAATTTACATCCTCCAGAATGTAAATAATACATTCTGACAGCAAGCAGAGGCAAGAGAAAGCGTGAAGCAAAGTGCTAAGGTTTGATGCCCCTCACCTGGGCATCAATTCTGCCCACTTCCCATTGGCCAGAACTCACTCACATGGCCTCCCTAACTGCAAGGGAGACTGGGAAATGTAGTCTACCTGGGTGTCCAGGAGGAAAGCTGGAAAAGGTCGGAAGACAGCGGCCGGCTGGACTCCACCTCGCCCCTGGAACACAATTCCAGGTTGGTTGCTCAGTGGATAACATGTTTTATTTTTGTGAATGTGGATAGCGCAAGTGTGCTTTCTTTTTTTTTTGGAGGGGGAGACTGAGAATACAAAAGAAAATGACAAAAAACTCAAAGCCAACCATTTGTCAGACTTTCTGGCTCCATGAGAGCTAAAATATTTAGATGGCAGAGGCTTCTTTGTTCACAGTGAAGGTCTCATTTGTCCGAAGGGATGTATTTGACATTGGCTGGCAGCGTTGAAGGGTTCCGTGCCGCTCTTGTCAAAACTGGGTTTTCCTTTTACTATCTGTTCCCTTGTTTATTCCCTTCTCTTGGAACCTAGTTCCCCCAAAGGCCGGACTTTCAGATCCGTCCGGTCAGTCATCTCCAGGCTCCAAGCTAGTTCAATGGGTGACATATGTGTTCATGAGAAAATCATTTCAAGGGCTACAAATGAGTCCTTTAGTAATACCCAGGAGTCATAATGTCTGTGACATAATGAACCTTCCTAAATTACAACCTACACTAATTAGATCACTTATTGCTACATTCCGGGCCCTGAAACAATTTGCTTAAAGTGATAGTTACCTCTAATGAAAAGATACATAACGGAAAATGTCAGCAACCTTTTAAAATCCTCCACAACTTATCACGAGGTCTGTCTCGTGCAAAGTGCTCATGGTGGCGCAACACCTTTTGTCGCCGTTTCCTCCTAATTTAGGAGGGTGTTTTATGATCGCTTGGAAACGGAATTCCCTGGGGTAGTAAGAAGATGAGGTAAGGGCTTGCTGTCTCCTTCAGCCCTTCTCAGCCCGCCCCACTCCAGGATTCACTGTGGCAGAACGACTCCCAGCCTGTTGCCTAGAAAGATCCTTAGTCAGCTACTTGTAGACTGGGTTTTCCTTCAATGCCTGGGGTTCCTGCCTGTCTGGCAAGGGAGAGATTCCTCAGGTCTCCCCGAGCTCTTCACAAGGGGGCTATGTCATGGCCATCTCTCTGATGAGGTTGGGAGGGCTGTGCCAGTTGTGGAGGCCAGTGGAAAAAGGGGTCTGTCGAGGACTGGCCGTGTTGGCTACCAGGTCAGTCCTGCAGCAACCCACAGTCAGGATCCTTCGAGGAGGCCTTCAAAAGGCACTTTGTGCAAAGAGGTGGGGGCAGGATACAAAGAAATGCAAGGCATGACAGCAGAGCTGTGGTACCTCTCCGCCCAGAGGGACAAGGAGAGGGAGCCGTTATCAGAATCCAGATGAGAGAATTGTATGGAAAGGGCCTTCTAGAGCCACCTGCTGAGGCCCCCAGCCTGTCTCAGGTGCCCCACAGGGAGAGAGCTGGAGAATAAATGCCGCAACTCATTCTACTCCTTTCTTCTGTGCCTCCCTCCCTCTAGTCCCTTGCTGGGCTCCCTGTTGCCCCTAGTCTCCTATAAGCTGGGGGATCGAGGGAGAAATGAGCAGGGAGGATATGGGACCTCTTTGATCCTGACTATTTAAATCAACCTTCTGGGCCACAGAACAGGGAAAGGAGAGTGGGGTGCAGCTTTGAGGGAGCAGGGCACTCGATGCCCAGCACTGTCAGGTTCTGCCCACAGCCCTATTGTTTGGGAAACCTTCTTCCCTGCCTGCCATGGCGCCATGTCCCTGAGGGCCCTGAGCTGTGTGGGTAAGAATCAGTACATTGGTCAACCTGGGTCTCATCCTTGGCTTGACTCCTTCTGGGGATCAACGGCTGCTTATCAGGGACATCCGAGGATGCCACAGTGACGCTCCTCTGTCAGAAAACAGCCAGAAGGTGAGGCTTCCTTGAGTTTAAATGCCTACCTCATAGCCTGAGGGTGTGTCCCCATGAGAATGAAGGAGTCCCATCAGAAAAATAGGTGACCCACCCACCCATTTAGAAAGTGGGGTCTCTCTGCCACACTCCTCTTTCTTGAAAAAATCTGGAACTGAAAGGGACTCATTTGTTGCTTGAATCTTCTGGCTTCCAGAAAGCTTATTTGGAAGCCCCCAGGAAGGTCCCCAGCACGAGGAAGGTGCTGAGAATTTGTCGGGGGCCATGGTTCTCTGAGTCTGGGGTTCTTACTAAAACCTGCCTTGATACAACCATCCTTTGAAAAAGCACAGAATCCATTTTAAACTAAAAGTCATGTGTTTGCCTTCAGGCCTGAGTGTCAATAATAATTCTGAAAATCACGTTAGACCCTCTTAATGCATTATTATAATTTATTTATGTTTTCCCATTTGATCCTCAAAACAGCTCCATGGATCAGTTAGAGATGAGGAGAGAAGCCGGGGGAGCTGCAGGCCCTTGCTCAAGGCAACACGTCTTCTTGCCCCTGAAGCTGCTGGAAGAGAGAAACATCCAGAAGCCTAAGTAAGATATTATTTTTGCTCTGGAGGAGCTGAAAGTCTAGGTGAGGAGATAAGGCAAGGAGGAGTTGCAGGTGCTGTAGGATTCGGGTGTGGGGGTGGTGGGGCAGGCTGCCCCCACTACTCCAGCTGTCCCCCTTTTTCCTCCCAGCTGGGACTCCCAGTCAAAATCCACGGTCTCAGGGCAGAGTCTGGTTGGGCGAGCTGGGGCCATAGGGACAACGGCTGGGCAGGGGAGGGCGGGGCCTCCTGATAGACCGTCCCACCATTACTACGTGCCAAGGCGGGAAGTGGCACGTAATGCGCACCAAGGAAAACCCACTGTGTTATTAACAGAAGATGGAAGGGATTCTGGGAGGTTAGAAAATCAACAAAGATCCACTAGACAAGACATCGTCCTTCCCATCTACCCTGTGCCCCCCCACAAAGGGACTAGGGCGGGTGACACTGTCGCCATGATTGACAAAGGGAAGCAGCAGCCCAGAGAGGGAGGCAAGTTGCCCGGGTAACAGGGCATCTCACTCACTCCTGTGCCTCCATGGGCCCCGCCCTAGCTGTTCTTCAGGTCCGGCAACCTGCGTGTGACCACCTAGGCCACCCGAGGCCTGTCCGGCAAGGGAGGGGCTGGGTTGACGCCAGAACGGGATGGAGGCAGAGTGAGCCCTGGGTCAGGGCAGGGAGAATGTGTCTTTTTCTAACACCTTCTCATCAGGGATGGGTACCCTCTCTCACCTGGAGAACACCTACCTCAGCCCAGCCACACTACCTGCCATGGCTCTCTCTTGCTCAAAGAAGGATCTGGAGCACGGAGGTGGGGGGGGGGGGCAGGTGCTGCTGGACTGGAGGTTCCAGAGCCCAGGGAAAAAGTAAAGCTAACCTTCCTCCATCCTGTAAAATGGCCAAAGGCCATCTAGGGAGTAAAACTTCCAAGGTCCCTGCCTGTCTAAAGCAAAAAAACCCACAGTAGAAACTTCTTATTCCTTCTCCTAGCTCCCAGAGTGGGGCAGAGGCCAGGAGACTTTTGTTCTAATCCCCGTTTTGCCTCTTTCCAGCTGTAACCTTGTGCAAGTCCCACGTCTCCCTGGATCTCATTTGTGCAACTGGAAGTTTGCATTAAACACCAGTAAGTAAAATACTATTAATGTTAATGAAAAACAGTATCCTAAGTGTTTGTGGCAGGTGACAGCCACTGGTCCACCCAACACTTGAGCACTTCCTGCATGGAAGCCCCCCTGGGAGACAGCCCCCCACCCAGGGACTAAATTTTCAAGCCCTCCTCATGTCCAGGGGTTTGAGTGGGGGGAATCCATGTTCCTATAAAATTTTATTTTCAAAAAACAGGTGGTGGGTTGATCTGGCCCATGGGCCAGAGTATAGGGAATGCCGCTAGTAGAGAGAATGCCCATATAGCCTTTGTCTAAACTTCCCAGCTAGGAACATTTACTAATCACCTGCTAAGTGCCATTCGCTAATCTGTATCTGCCATGCGCAGGAATGCGGCAAGATTTGGGATTTTACTCATAAATTCTTCCAGCCAATTCTTGTACCCATCTTGGGTACCAGATGCTAAGGGCCTCCGGAATCTGACGGTGAGCACAGAGGCCCCGGCCCTGCCTGTGAAATTACATTCCAATGGATGTGGCTGATACGGAGAAAGGCAGGTGTTAGGGAAGCATGTAGGAGGACCTCTAGTTGGGACTGGGAGGGAAAGGGGGGCTTCTCAGAGGGAATGACACAAAGGGCAAGGCGACAGCTATCTTCAACCTGTCTTCCAAGATCTGTCCTCTGCACCGGGCACAGTGCATCTTCTCCCTTCCTGAGACCAGAAGCGGACGGCTCTGAACTCCTAGGAGAGGGTCGAGCCACAGGGTGGAGGGATCCTGAATCCCCAGGTCATCGCAGGGAGAAAAACTGCCTCTAGACTAGAAGCATCTGCCTGGAGTTGTCGTACGAGTGAGAGATAAATCTTGCTGTGTCGTGACGCTGGAAGGATAGGAGTTCTTTGATATCAATCCAGCGCTATCCTTACTAAGAAGATGCTCCATGTACCCCTTCTCCTTTGAGCGTCTCAGAAATCCTGTGGGACACCCCAGTTTTCCAGAGGAGGGAGCTGAGTCTCAGAGAGGTTAAGTGGCTTGTTCAAGTAAATGGAAATAACCCAGAGTCTCACCTCAGAGAAGTTTCTCTTCAATGCCCATGCTTCTGAGCTCTGTCTACGGCTCTGATTCTGACCGATACAAAACCCAGCCCTCCCGTCCTGTCCTCGCAGCTCAGCCCGGAAGAAGCTGGGGACCGTCCTGTCCTGGGACTTGTATTAATGGGATGAGACAGGATTTCCCCAGGGCAGGGACCGAAGGCCAGAGGCCAGACAGAAAAGGGCAGTCCCCCTGCCTCGGGGAAAGCCAGGTTTTCCAGAGGTTTGGAGACGGCCGGCTACAGAGCTACGTGCCCCAGACCCTGAATTCCTCCCAGAGCGTGGGAGAGAGATGGAGGCAAGTGGGAGGAACCCCCAGGATCCGTACTCAGTTCCTGCTCCCTTGAAAATGTTTTCCTTTACGGGCCAGTGAGGTACCTCTCTCTTTGTAGCCAACATGTCCAAGGCTGACAGGCTAAAATGGCTCGCTTGCTTTTAAGTGTCAGGAGATGTAAATAGTTTTAGTCTTCAGTGGTTTCTGATTGAATCTCCTTTTGAAGTAATGATAGCTATAATTTAAAGCAACAGTTACCATATTTTCCTTGCTGGCTGGCCGTCTTTGAAGCACTAAGTATAAATCTGCTTAAAATCTTAAAATAGCCGTAGCCCTGTCTCAATATTCTACCAGGAGCCAGGGAGATTCAGCCTCTAATTGCCATCATCTGTAACTAATAGCAGCAGCACAGCGGGCTCGTGACAAGGTGGCCGGCAGAACAGCTCTGACCTGGACAGGAAGGTGGAGGCAGAGACATGATGTCCCTGGGGGACCCTTGACTTTGGTTGGAGTTCGGAAGAAACCCATCCTGAAATTAGGACCAAATGGGCTCTGGGCTGTGAGGGGGTTTTTCAGGCCCGTCTTTTCCAGGTCTCTACCAGGAGTCTGGGATGGAAAGGAACAGGGCCTCCTTGCAAAAGGGAGCTCAGAATGTTCAAGGGTGAGCAAGGACTTGGTCCTTGGGACCCAGGGACGACATCCAGTCCCCAGGGAGGGGGAAGGCCTGCCATCCTTATTCTTCCTAAGAAGGAGGATGGAACTATAGAAGGAAGAGAGATTTCCAGGGTGACTGGTCACCAACAGGGAGCGACACATGACCATCTCTGGCACACTTTGGCAAATGCATTTAAAATACCGCTTCACTCTTAAACAGGCCACCGTGTTTTCCTTTATTCACGAATATGAATTTCTCCGACAGACACGTACTGCATCCCTACTGTGTGCAAGACAGTGAGCAAAACAGTCGGCAACCACAACATTCACAGGGTTTACGGTAAGCACTACTGAGATAAGGAAAATGAAGATAGGGGCTGGGGAGCAGAACCAAGGAAGGAAAGAAGAGGGGAGGGTCACGTTGCACTTTTAAAAAGGCTTGTCACCAAGAAAGTGACATTAGGTGGCGTATCGACCTTTGTAAAAACTTGTCAATGGACGATGTACTAATATGTATATTTTTAAAGATTTTATTTATTTATTTTATTTTTTTTTTAAGATTTTATTTATTTATTTGACAGAGAGATCACAAGCAGGCAGAGAGGCAGGCAGAGAGAGAGAGGAGGAAGCAGGCTCCCCTAGAGAGCAGAGAGCCCGATGAGGGGCTCGATCCCAGGACTCTGAGATCATGACCTGAGCCGAAGGCAGCGGCTTAACCCACTGAGCCACCCAGGCGCCCCAAATTTTATTTATTTATTTGAGAGAGTGAGAGAATGCACGTGTGCATGGGAAGAGTGTAGGGGGAGAGGGAGGTGCAGGGGGAGAGGGAGAAGCAGGCTTCCCTTGGAACAAGGAGCCCAACACGGGGCTCGATCCCTGGACCCTGGGATCATAACCTGAGTTGAAGGCAGGCACTTAACCGAATGAGCCACCCAGGGGCCCCATATCTAAACCATTCTAAAGAATCCTGGTAGGAAACATTCAGGGAAGTTGACAACTGCCAGGACTCTGGGTGATTTTAACTTTTACTTTGCAGACGTTTTCTGAATGTCTTATGATAAACATGCATGCATTTGGGGAAAAAGTGGCAATTGAGTTTGGCAGTTCCCCCAGTAAATTAAGCACAGAATTTCCATATGGCCCTGCAATTCCACTCCCGGGTATCTACCCGAAAGAACTGGAAATAAATATTCAAACAAAAACTTGTATGTGAAAGCTCATGGCAGCATTCACCATAGCTACAAGGTAGAAACAACTTGAGCGTCCCCCAGTGGACAGATGAGATGAGCGACTTGTGGTATATCCATGCCATGGAATATTATTTGGCCATAAAAAGGAGCAAAGCGTTGACACACAGTATGACAAAGGTGAACCTTGAAAACAGTACACTTTGTGAGAGAAGTCCTATGCTAAAAGCCACATCATGTAGGATTCCCTTTATAGGAAATGTCCAGCGTAGTCAACTCCATATGGACAGAAAGTGGACTTGCGGTTGCCTAGGATTAAGGGAAAGGGCTTCACCAATGTAAGGATTTTTGGGGGGGGGTGTGGGGGCAGTGACGAAAATGTCCTGGAACCTAGGTTGTGGCGATAACTGTATTAACACTGTGAATATTCCAGTCACCGAATTGTGCACTTTAGACTGGGGAAAACTGTCAGTTTTATGTTATATGTGTTTTCTACAATAAAGAAGAAACGGTTGTTGGGGAGTTACTGGAAAAACTCAGTTGGCCGCACATGCCCATAAGAGGCCTGAGGTCACAGGTGACGGAGGTGCCAAGTGCTGGCCGGGGGGACTTGGCGGAGTCCCCATTGGTAAAACTCATTTCTTCTAGTAACTTACCCAGCACCTCCTAGCTGCGGGGCAGTGAGGTCATGGTGGTGGGCGAGGCAGGCCCCATCCAAAGGAGCCTCT
This sequence comes from Enhydra lutris kenyoni, assembly GCF_002288905.1. NCBI lineage: Eukaryota > Metazoa > Chordata > Mammalia > Carnivora > Mustelidae > Enhydra > Enhydra lutris. Next base: position 6,989,715 of record NW_019154138.1, read on the forward strand.
CGCTGGAGGCCAGCCTGGGGAGGGCTGTGAGGGACTCGAGTGGTCAGAGGGGAGGCTTGGGGGAGGGGGGTGAAGAGATTCAAGTGAGGCTGAGCTGCAAATCCAGCTGCTTTGACCCTGGCCCTGACATGCTTCTCCCAGCTGAGTCTCCCCATCTCGAAGGAGAGGCCAGACAGGAGCTCCAGGAGGCCGCCCGGAGCGCACAATGGGGGTTAGCAGCAGAGCAGGCTGGGTGGCTCTGGAGCCCATTAAGGGATTAACAGTTTTCCACAGATGATCCACAGAAAGGGCAGTCTGGACACAAAGAATTGAGAAAGAGCCCGCTTTCCTAAAACCTGGGCATTCCAGTCTCCCTCCGCCGAAGTCCTCACGCTCTTGAGGACGGCAGAAATGAGGGTGTTTTCCCATGGAGGGTAGGGGAGAAGAGGGGCCATTTCCTATCATCACACGCCCTGTCCTCACCCCTGCCTCCTCACCCTGCCCTCCCTCAGAACCCAGAAACCAGCCCCTGCCCCCAGTCGCAGGGGCCCCCCTGGGACTCAGCCCATGCCCCAGGACTCATGAGAAACTTCTGGGTCATGCTTTAGAGCTGAGTGTTTTTGTGCCAAAGTATAATAGAGATGCGAGCTGCCTGAAGGGCCTCGCTGGCTTCTCCCGCTGTTTCTCCAGTGAGGAAAGGCCATGGGCTGCTCCGGTCCCAGATGTGGGCAGCTGCCTGCACAACGGTGGCTTGGTGTCCACTGCAGCCCCAAGAGAAGTGGCCCTGCCCCCATGCACAACGGGGTGAAGCCCGCCCACCCCGCCCAAGTGGACCGCTTAGTATTGTTTCAGTTTTTTATACATTTATATTCCTCTTGTGATTAAAAATAATACATTAGGGACCTCTGGGTGTCTCCGTCGGTTAGGTGTCTGCCTTCAGCTCGGGTCATGACCCCAGGGACCTGGGATCAAGCCTGAGTTGCGCTCCCTGCTCAGTTGGTCTTTTCCTCCTTCCCCTCTGCCCAGCCCCCCTTTTGTGCTTTCTCTCTCACTCACTCTCTCTCTCTTTCAAATAAATAAATAAAATCTTTTTTTTTTTTAAAGAACACATTAAAAAAATCCAGCGAAGCAATTGACTCAGGATGGACTTTGTCCTCCATCATTTACTTGCTGTGTGACCTTGGCAAACTGTCTCTGCCTCTCTGAGTCAGCCTCACCGGAAAAAGCGAATGATCATGGTTTAACTACCTCCCAGGATATTACGGGGTTTAACAAAGAGAACAGCCTGTCTTTCCAGGCTCTAAGTTTTTCTCATCGGGATCCAGAGGTTGGAGGTGCTCAGCAAATAACTTGCTGAAATGAAATCTTACTTCCTTTTGATGTGTATTAGAAAATTTCCTTCGTTGGCTGGGAGCAGAGGAAATGTGATTGAGCGAAGGTTTCCTGGGGATACTGATGGGCAGTGATGAATAGTGGTGCCAATACTCCACCACAGTTGGGGGATGGGGGTTGGCCTGGATGGGACAGGAGGTACAAACAGGGCTGGTGGAAGGCCAAGGTGGCTGTCACACCAGGGACTGGGAAAGGATGTGGCACCACGCAAGGGGGAGACACTAAGCTTTTGGTGTCATAGCACCCAAGCCTCAAATCCTCTCACGACCACTTACTGCTTGGGAGGCTTTAGGCAAGTGACTTATTCTCTCTGTGCCTCAACACCCCCATCCTCAAAATGCGCAGAGGGTCGGAACAAAGCAAGCGCTTCATAGATGTCATCCGCAACCAGGGTGTCGGTGATGACATTGTTTGAGCCGGTGAAGGACAGAAACACATCTGTGCATTGAGAAATGCCCCTCGTCACAGTGGGCAGGACAAATTATGGAGGAATAGGGACAGGGAGGTGCTTAAGGGACAAGAGGCCTGCTTCGTCTTAAGGAAAAGGAGCAGGATGGGAAGAGATGATGAACATAACAGAAAATAAAGTGAACTTGGCCTTTGGTTAGACACAGGGGCCAAGGCAATGAGGGTGGAGGAGGAGTGAGGGATAACAAGGAGGTGGGGGAGGGAAGACCCAGTTCTGGAGCCTGGGAGAAGATTACAGTTGGGACAGAGAAGTGTTCTGGAATGCAGTTGGGTTGGGCATGTTGAGTTTGAGGGAGCCTGGGAATCCAGGTAGAATTCTGGAGAGATTTGGGTGTGGCCCTAGATAAAAGTAAGTGATGTAAGCATTCCTGTCACCTCTGAAATAGGTTCCTGATTTGGACATCCTGAGGTCTTAGAACTGGTGGTTAAGATACGAGGTCACAAGGATATCACAGCTGCTTTTTCCTAGAGATAATACAAGGAATTGTGTTTGCCCTTACAAGTAAGGATTCTATTTCCTCAAATATATTTTACCTTTGCCTGTTCTATGAAAAGAATATTTTGTGGTCAAATTTAGGAGACATTCAGCTAAACAAACAAACAAAAAAAGTAAATATTTCTTTATGTGGGACTTATCAGTGCCTCTTCTGTGTTGATAGGTTTTGTGTACTCTGGAGAGGAATGTGAAATATAATATGTCTCAAACTTACCTTCCTGCACAGCTATTTATTTATCTGGCCAGGTGCTCGGCCCTGAATGCTAAGGTATCTAGACCCGAGTTGGTGGATGGCAGAGGCCTCCAGGTTATCCTCTTAGAACAGAGTTTTACCAACTTTGTTGCATGTGTTAGTTTGCATGTCTAGCAAGCTCCCGGGTGATGCCAACAACGTTGGTCCACAGACCATGTGCTGAGAGGACCTCCTTCCTCGATTGGCCAATGGCCATGGAGGACACCATAAGGATCCCGACCAAAGTGGGGAATTATAGCTTATCACTGCCATTATTAGGGGTCTCCCCTACCCACCCTGCCCCCCGACTGATCCCATCCCTACAGACAGAACCCTGGTTTCTCACAAGTTGCAACTGCCTTCCTGTCTGGAGCATGGAAGGGGCTAGGGAAAGAGTGAAAGTCCAAAAAGGCATTCAATAGGAAGGAGAAGGGCCCAGGTGACTGTCCCCCGACCCCGCAGAGGAGCAGTGGGTGAACAAAAGCCACTGTGACCCCAGGTTGGCATCAGAGAGCGCAGCTGGGGGACGATCTGCTGGGTCTGCCTAGAGGGTGTGTGTGTGCACACGCAGATGTGTGTGTTTGTGAACTACTGCTTTCAAAACAGTCAAATCATCTTAATTAGATTGAACAGCCCTTCGATCCCTTATTTAGAATGGAATGTGGAGCCCGTGCTCTGCTTCCCTTTAACATGCGGACGGAGGGAACGAAAATAAACTTGGGTTTGACTGTGGCCGAGGAGCCAAGGGAGGAGTCTGGGTTTCAAGCAGTGGTCACCGCTGCTGGGGAGAATGATGGCTCCTGGGGACACCCACACCACTGCCAGGATACTTGTCCCGCACCCTCGCTTCTAAGACCCGCTTTGGAGCCTCCAAAAGGCCCTTTGCCAAAAGGCCTTGCTTTTTCAGAGTCAAGGTTAGGCTGATGGAGCCCTAGGTTTGGATCCCAGCTCTGCCATTTACCAGGTCTGGGACCTATGGGTGCTCGATACATGGTAGTTTTCATTTTTTGCTTATTCAGGAGTCTCATGAGTAAGAATAAACGTGGTTTTTTCCACACACGTTTCTTTTAAGGGCATGAGTGTTTTCTGAAACTTAACCCTTGAGAGCAGGGCTCTTGTTGGGTTCTCAAGATGCCCTCAGGGGGTGGGGAGGGGCCTTTCCAGAGGCTGGGACATGTCCAGGGCTGCACATCCAGCAGACCCTGGGACAATACTAAATTACAGGTTGACATCCCTGGAGTCCTGAGTATGAGGAAAGTGATTTCTTAATGAACAGTGCCTTGGGGACAAAATTCCTTTAGAACTAGCATGTTGAAGCAGGAAACGGGAAACCTAAAATATCCCCCATCTTGAAGTGGACTGGCCTCTGATGGACCCTGAGGCCATCTTGCTCTGACCTTATATTGTGGGCGGTGAGGAGACTCAACTGTGAGAAAAGCAGGGAGTCCTTTCACTCTGTCTCAGGGAGACGAGGGACTCTGACCTCCCTTGGGAAGATGTGTGCACTCCTGCCCTGCAATCTGGGGGATTAGGGTCTGGTGACCACATATGGACACCTGCGGGGAGGACCGACAGACAGCCTGCATGCTACATGGTAGGCTAATAGCTCTTAAGGACAATGAGCTCCTTGCTGAGTCTTTAACCCATCACTGAACTCTTCCCATGCGCTCCAAACTAGAGAGCAGTTTGTGGGTGACCCAGCTGAGGTCCCAGAGTGGAGAAGTGTCTTTACGGTTGTCACGCATCAAGACAGGGTCCGAACTCCACTCCCAACCCTGGTGCTTTTTGCATTGCCACCGAGAAAGTCCCACCTTTCCTGGTCTCTGCCTCTGAGTCTGACAGATCTGTGTCCTGGGCTCCTCCCAGCTGCAGCTCCTCCCTCCTCGCCCCTGCTCCCAAACCCACCCAGAAACACTGTCTCTTCTGGCACCTCTGACATTATTCAGCTTTTACACCTCATGTTGCTTCCTGTGACAGTTCCCACCCCCCTGGGATAAACCGGGGGACTTTTTGAATGTCTCTTGATACATTTGGTTCTCCGGGTAACACTGAGGACATTGTTCCTTTCCCCTCTGGTGAAAGACAGTAGCATCTGGGCTTCTGGACTTATCTCCGAGGCTTGCTGAAGGATCATTGTATTTCCTCTTCTCGTGAAAACATCTGACCCTCCCAGTGGCTTAGATAACAGGTGGTCCCCAATGGCTTACTTTCCCCAGGGTGCTTCTGGTCCCCAAAGGGGAAGGGCCTTGTACTGGCTCAGTGCTATCAAAAGGCTCCTAAAATTGTCTCAAAGTACTGTTGGGAGAGAGGTGACTTTTTCTGTTCGCTCTTGTTAACAAAAGATGCGCAGGTTGTAGAGCAAAACGGAAGGGCTGGAAAGTTAATTGTAGTAACACGGACTAGAGATTGCTACTTGCCTGGCCAATACCCGTTCTCTCCTGCTTCCTCACCAAAAGAGCCCTCATCACTGAGGCCAGCACTGTGACCAGCTATAGGACTATTTTCCTCAATGTCCCTTGTACATACGTGACTGAATGCTGGCCAATGAGATGCAAGTAGAAGTTGTGGAGGGATTCTTCCAGAATGTAGTCTTTAAAGAATGATCCCTGAGGATCATTTTTTTTTTTTTTTACCCTTACTTCCTTCTTCTTAGGACACAGATGTGATGGCAGGAGCATTGAATCCATTTTAGGTCATGAGGTGACCATGGGGATGAGGTGACAACACGCCAGGGATAGAAGGATATGACGACGGAGGGAGCCTGGGTCCCTGATGACCACGGAGCCACTGTGCCAACCTTGGACTGCTTACCTCTGGATTTATGTCATGCATATAGGAATAACCCAGTGTATATTTCTGTTATTGGGGTTTTCTATTACACGCAGTTGTATCCAATCCTTACTGATATCTAACACTTAAAAGTGGATGGCATCCAGTAATGTGAAAATACGTACCCAGAAAGTTATTCATTGCTGAATGGTTTATAATTGCAAAATATTGGAACCAATCAAAATACTGTGAGATTGGCTGAATAATTGTGCTGGGCACTCAATGGAGTTCTATGCAGCTGTGAAAAAGAATGAGGGGGAGATCTAGGGACTTACGTGGGACTGATTTCCAGGACTTGCTGCTGAAGCAGGATGCTACCTTTTGTGTAGCAGAGGAGGGGAAAAAGAAAATATTTGTACAAAGCCCCCAAAACAACTGTGAGAAGAATAAAACAGAAACTAATGAGACTGGTTAATTCCAGGAAGTGGGTGGGAATGAAGTTGAGAAAGGAAAGAATGGGAGGAAGGAAAGCCTCTCTGATACATTTTTGGTTCTGTTCTGACTTTGAGAACCATGACAATAATTTTATGCACTCAAAAAATAAAAAATAAAAAGAGTGAAATCATCAAGGTTGGCGGAAAAATCTTAATATGAGATACGAGTAAAACAAATGAACTGAACTATATCTCAAATGAAACAGTCAACTGTACTGGAAAGGAAGGTTGGGGAGAGCAGAGACCAGTGATTTTGGAACCCGGCGTGTGGATGAAAGACAAAAAAGCTCAGTGTGAGTCTTCAGCCGTTGAGAACTGGCTCCTTTTTTGCCCTTGTACAGGTTAGCAATTCTGAAAATACTGTGTATCCTGAGATTGAGCAAATAAGGAAATACATCGTGCATACATTGTGTGCGCCAGGTTTCTTGCTGGCAGAGAAGGGAGTCACATGTATGGAGAGTGGAAGGATCTGATGAGCTCTGCCCTGCCGGGTTGGAATTGGGAGTATCAATTTATATATACACACAATGTAAATTACATATATACCAGAACATATTTATATATACATGTGTATTTGGTAGATATACGCTTGTGTAGATATATACTATATACATAAATATTTTTACATGTAGATATTTATATTTACATAGATATTACTTGCATAAATAGAGATAAATATAAATGTGGATATACTCATATCTATATAAGGATAAGATAAATACTTAAATATTGTATGTCTAGATCTATCCATCTGTTGATGAGAAGGAGAGAACTGTGGTAAAATGTTTACATTTGGGGCATCTGGGTGAAGGGTTTATGGGAATTCTTGGTACAGTCCTTGCAATTTTTTTGTAAATTTAGAAGTATGTCAAAATAAAAACATTAAAATAAAGAAACCAAAGTGGACGGCTTGTTAGGGTTGATTGTGAGTCTGGAACCCAGTCCGTCTGGCCCCAGCTGGTGTTCTTGCCCTGTAGCCTTCTTACCATTTAGTGTGGATCTATGGAGGAACTCGGGTTAAGGTCAATGCTGGGCAAATAGGTTTCCTAAACCTTTTGCATTCATCTGCGGGATAGGTCTCTGACGTGGGTGCAGGGAGAAGGAAAAGTGAAGGACAAAAGACACCTGCTGGAGCCTAGATGAGAAGGCATCTACAGGGTCCTGGGGGGGTCAAGGGCAGGGGACTGGCTCAGCCTTGGAGGGTGTCTATGGTCTCCCATCTTCCTCACTTAACCCAGTGTTCCTCCTGTCATCCCTAGATCCATGCAAGAAGACTTCGTCAGTGTAGTATATCCCTCAACCCATTTATTCTCTCCCTGTATCTTGGAGGGGACGATTTCTCTCATACCCTTCTTGTACTCCAAAGTGTTGCTTCTCGGGAGTTTCAACAGCATATTCAATCATGCCCGCTGAATTCAACAGCAATTCGGAAAGGCCAGGGAAAGAAAAGAACGAGCTTCTTCCCTCCTCTACCATCCTCCCCTAATTACTCATTTGTAAGTATGTGTCAGCGCACTTACCTTTGAAGCGTAAGTGATGAGGGCTTTGGCAGTGGTGTTAGGCAGAGAAGTGGGTTCCGAACTTCACTCTGACCCCGTTATACCTTGGTTCTCCGCCTGCCCAGGGGGCACGAGGATAGCTTTGACCTTAGCGAGTGGCTTTGAGGATAGAACAAGATAAGCACGGAGATGCTTATTGGAGGTCTCAAGGAATGTTAGATACTAGCTGTCATCGTAGCAGAGCGTATGGGCGTCATTTCGGGCATCAGTACAAAGGATGAGCCATCGAGAAGGCCACATTGCCGTCCCCAACCCGGACCCATCTTGCCTGGATGGCAGTTAACCTGTGAGCGTATCTGATAGCTTCGGGGCCCCTCCTGCTGAAGACATGGGTTTCATCCACCTGGCGACCAGCCTTCCCTAACTCTCCCATGTGGCGTGTGACTGGGGGCTTCCTGCCCCGGCCCCACTGTGAGTCCCTGAAGCCTCCATCTTCCCTGCATGCAGAGCTGTGTTGTTGCACTGTAATGTTCTGGGAAGTGTCTTCGCCCATCAGCTCTCTTTCGTTAGTGTGAGGGGGCAGCGGTTTGCTAGTGTGGGGCGCAAGTTGTCTGCTTTTTGAGGGGGAAATAGCACGAAGCTTTTATAAGCCCCATGCAGGTCTCCCTGCAAATACTGTCCTATGGAATCCTGTTACTTTGCTAAGGCTATGGGGACAGCTCAGGGGGGCTTGCCATGTAAGAAAGTTCCAGAACATAATTACTTGAGGTGACAAAATTTTTTATTCTTTTAGGGGGTGGGTAAAATTTTATGTACTTTCAGCGGGATCGCTTACACCAAAACTTTGCAACAAAAATTCACTCTCTGTTACCAGCCTTAGAGGAAAATATTCACAGCTATTGTGTCAAACTAGTTTTATCTCTTCTCTTGTGTTTGCTCTGTGTGTGTGTGTGTGTGTGTGTGTGTGTGTGTATGTGTGTGTGTGTGTGTGTGCATGTGGTATCTGAACATTTTGGGAAATGTCCTTAAGTAGCACGTTTATGCATTGGCCGGGGGGGGCGTACCCAATGACTTTCTTGAGCTATAATTCACATGAATTGTCATTCATCTATTTAAAATGTACAGTGTTGGTTGCCTTGGGTGGCTTAGTCAGTTAAGCATCTGCCTTTGGCTCAGGTCATGATCCCAGGGTCCTGAGTTGGGCCCCACATCGGGCTCCCTGCGCAGCTGGGAGCCTGCTTCTCCCTTTCCCTCTGCCACTCCTCCTCTGTGTCTCTCTGCCAAATAAATAAATAAATACATATATACATACATACATAAATAAACTTAAAAAATAAAATAAAATGTACAGTGTTCAGTGGACACAGAGTTGTGCAATCAGCACCCCAGTCAATTTTAGAACACTCTCATCGCTCCAAAAAAGGAACCCTGTCCCCTTTAGCAATCACCCTGTATCTCTTTTCAGCAGGAACAATCCTAGGAAACCAATTTCTCTTTCTATCGGTTTACCTATTCTGAATATTTCTCATAAAGGGGGTCCTACAGTGTGTAATCTTCTTACACCGGCCTTCTATCCCTTCGCACATTCTCGAGGTGCATCCGCAACACGGCACGTAGCAATACTTCCGTCCTTTTCGTGGCTAAGTAGTATTCCGACGTATGGCGTCAGGTGATGGACATTTGGATCGTTTCCCCTTTTCGGCTGGTAATGCTGCTTGTGAAGATTCATGTAGGAGCTGCTGTGTGGATGTGTGCTTTCCTCTCAAGTATCTATCTAGTAATGGAATTCTAGGTCAGGTAAAAGTGATGTTTAACTTTTTGAACAACCGTCTGTTTTTCAAAGGGGTTGCACCCTTCCCACCAACAGCGTATGAAGGCTACGGTATCTGCACATCCTGTTACCCCAACACTTGCTGTTCTTTGACTCTTCGATGACAGCTGTCCTCACGGGTGTGAAGTGGTATCTTGTTGTGGACTTGGTTTGCAGCTCTCGGATGACCAGTTGTGTCGAGCGTCTTTTCATGGGCTCATCGGCCCCTTGGATATCACCTTTGGAGAAATGTCTCTTCAGATCCTTTGCCCATTTTTAAATTGGGTTCTTTTTCTTTCATTATTGAGTTGTAATAGTTTCTAAAAATATATATATATTCTAGATACAATTCCCTTATCAGATATATAATTTGCAAATATTACCCCCCTATGCTGTGGATTCTCTATTTACTTTCTTGATGGTGTCCTTATAGTCACAAAGCCTTACCTTTAGATGGACTCAAATTAAAAAAATATATATTTTTGTCTGTTGCTTGTGTTTTTGGAGTCATATCTAAGAAGGCTTCATCATACCCGAAGTCATGAAGATTTATGTTTATATTATCTTCTAAGAATTGTATAGTTTTAGCTCTATAATTAAGTCCCTGGTACATTTTGAGATGATTTTTGTGTATGAAATAAGAAAGGGATCCAACGGTATTCTTTTGTAAGTAAATATCCAGTTATTTCTGTTTTGAAAATATAGAAATTATTCCATGGCAGTTGGTAAAGAGGGCTGCCCTGAGATCCCCCAAGTGTCCCCTCTTTCATTCTGGCTCTCCCCAGGGACCTCCCAGACATTCCCATGACTCATAAACTGACCTGTCCATGCTGGCACAGAGCAGGAGGCATCAGGACCTTGCCAGCTCTGATGCCAGGGACATCCCAGCTGTTAAATATTTTGAATGTCACACCTATGTGCTTGTGTGTGTTAGGACACGTTCTCAGGGTTGGAGATCCTCATATCTGTTCAGAGATGCCCTATAACCTGCCCTTAATACTCCTGTATTGTACCTCAAAGGGGTGATGCTGGAGCAAAGAGGAACACCAGCGTTCTGGAACTGTCACACCAGAACATTCAGAATAGTCTCAGCCGCTGCTTGAAAGTCGATGAGCCATAGATCCCAGAGGCAGCAAGATGAACATATTCTACTGTGGTTTCTCCATGGGCAGCCTGGTAGCCCATCTTTGGCTCCCATCACCAGTGTCCCATCTGAGGACCAGGGAGATTCCCCTGGGTGGGTTCCTCTGGGAGGGACTGCTGATTCTCCTTTCTCAGAGTGAGTTTGACCATCCATGATTTTGTAGGATGGAAGGGGCTTCTTTCTTGGAAGGTTCGAAGAGTTGAGACAGCTTCCTTAGAAGCTCCTAGTTGACAGATGAGTCTACCCTAACAGCAGGTGTCTCCTACTCCCTTGTCCCAGCTCGCCGCTGATGGAGAAGGACGCTGCCCACCCATCGGATCAGCTCTGCCTCTGCCCGCCCTCCTGTCCCAGTCTTCTACTGCCCTTCTGCTCAGCCCCTCTCTCCTGCAGCGTCTCTGTCCCACATTTCTGGATAATTATATTTTTTGGCAATGGCCCTTCTGCGTGCTGTGGAGCAAGCAACCGAGCCTATGGCCCTTTCCCAAGTCCTGTTTCCAGCAGGGCCGTGCCATCCTGTTCTTCTGCTGTATTCCAGGACCCAAAAGGTCAGGAGTCTTGCCGGGAAGACAGACCCTGGTGTGGAGACCTCCTGGCTTGTTATGTGGACAATAAAGGAGCATCTTGGAAAACCAGTGACAGCAGGTGACAGGGACTCCCCCCACCCCGCCCCAGTCCCGACCTTACTGACTGATCTCAAAAATAGTCCCAATGGCAACTTAATATTTGGGTGCTCGGGACGGGCTGGTGTCTGTTTGGGGGCGCTCGGGAATGGCAGGGAGAAGACATAGGACAACTATAAATGGAAATGACTCTTGCCTTTAAACCATATTCTCTGGCTGACTTTGCCTAGAAAAGCATGAGGCCAAGTTCCTGTCACAGAGCAAAGCTGAACGAAGGGTAACTCTAGTGCCCCAGTAACGCTTGTATAATGATGATACTTAGTGCTTGCTTCCGTAGCACATATATTCCAATATAAGGATTATACTTTATAATTGTATTTAAACTTATATCTGATAATTATTAAAATATTTTTACAAAATGATATTTATGGTGGAGTTTTTAATCATTTTTATTTCACAAACTACTTGCAAATTTTATACTCGCCTAATGATCTGAGAGGAAGCTAGGAAAAGCCCAATTTAATCACCGAATCCTAAAGCAGCAAGGCACTCAGGGACTATTTACAGAGTAAATGGTAATAGGAGGCCCTGGGATGCACCCAGCCCCAAGAGAATCCCCAGGCTCAAGATGCACCCTTCAGCTCAGGTTCAAGGGTAAGAGGGGAAACGAGGGAAAGGGACGATGAAGAGAAGGGGGGATGCCAAGCCTTAAAGTTCTACTGACCTGAAGCCAATCACGGATCCCCAAGAGCTCCCCCAGCCCAACCCCCTATTCTTCTGTCCTTTGTCACACACCCAAGACATGGGGATCCAGCTCTATGTTGATCCCATGTCCCCAAGTTTCTTGGGCCACATCAGCAGACCTCCAGGGTACCCAGAAATGTTCCAGGATGTAGCAAAGCCATAGGACCCACGGGGGTCTTTTGAAGAAAAACTACTTTTATAGTCAGACAAACAGCAGAATATCATGGAGTAAGATACAAGCTCCTAAATAAGATTTTGAAAACAAGCACAAGAGAAGGCACACTCTGGCACTCCACTTTGGGTCCAACCTCAGGTTCTTTGGGCGTACTGTCACTCAGCTCTTCTCCTAGGGATGATACTCAGGTGGGGGAGCCCCAGGACGTGGGCAGATGGAAACTGCTGGGCCGGGAAGGACTGAGATGGTCTGCCTTTGATTTTGGTCTTTGTGCAGCCGCCAGCCTGCAAGCTTGGCCTTTGGTGAACTGGCTGACTGTTCCCCCTTCTCACCTGTATCCCAAACCTCTTTGCAGATCTTCCCTCTCTCCTCTGGCACCCTTCCCCACTGCCCTTTCTATGATGGTAACACCCTTACTTTCTTCAAGTAACTTCCTCTTCCTGCCACACCCTTGGCCATTGTGATTGGCCCAGAAGTGACCACATGACCGAGCTCAGCCAATCAGAGTTCTTCCTTGGGATTTTGTAATTGAAACTAACCAACATAAACCATTTCTTTCCCTTTGGATCACCAGCTTTAAGGCCATGGACAGAGTCACTGTGTACCTGCCACCTGGGAAAGTCCGAGAAGGTCAACACTGAAGCCCCAAAATTAAAAAAAAGAAAGAAAGAAGGAAAGAAAGAGAACTTGATGCTTTCAAGTCCTTGGTCTTTGTGAAGATTAAGTGAGTTAAGGCAGGTTCTTAGCTCATGGCATCTGATCAGTAAGTACTAGCTATTATCATTATTTCTTCCAATCTTGGCTTCCCCAGTTACACGAACCAATAAAAACGTTTTTAGAAAAGACTATTGCATTGGGTTTTTGCCTTTGGCACCCAGGCACTCAGACACTCAGGATCTCAGAAACATCTTTTCTCAGAAAGGAAAGCAGGCGCTAAATTAAGTCACACAGATGCGTCGGTGACTGTAGTAGCCAGGCTCCAAGATGGCGCCCATGATCTCTGCATCTGGGTATTCATGCCTTTTAGTAGCTCCCTCTCATGCTGAAGAGGGCTGGCTCATGTAACTTCCACAGGATATTGCAGAAAATGATGCAGTGTGACTTCTCAAGCTAGGTCAAAAAGGACTGTGCCGTCTGTCTCGCTCCCTCTGGGGTCACTTGCTCTGGGGGCAGACAGCTGCCATGTTGTGGACACTCAAGTAGCTTTGTGGATAGATTCTCGTGGCAAGGACCTGAGCACTGCCGCCCGCAGCTGTGTGAGTAAACCGTCTTGGAATTGGATGCTCAGACCCAGCCAAGCTTCCAGACAACTCCAGCCAGCTCTGACATCTTGACGGTAACCCCATGAGAAACCTCAAGCCAGAACTACCCAGCTAAGTTGCTCTTGAAATCCTGAAGCTTGGAACGTGTGACAGCATGACTGCTTGTTGTCTCACACCACTATGTTTTGGGGCGATTTGTTATGTAACAATAGACAACGAATACAGCGCCGTCGTGTTGATTTGCCCCTCTCTCCATGAGATGCCCCCGAGTTTAGTGGGGATCGGCTATGAGTCATGCTGTGAGAAATCAGCTACTGTTAATAAAGTCCCACATTTTTAAATTACATATGTCCCCATTCCATGAAATACCTAGAAGGGCTTGTGGGCAGAGGCTGTGGCCACGAAGAGCCCAGTGTTACAGCCAACCTTGAACATGCTTCAGGGTAGAGGAAGGAGCACAATAGGTCTTACATCCTGCTAAATTCAACCTCAGGTTGATGCTTGGCACCTTCTCCCTTGACCTCTCTCATACCTTCCTTTCCTCCCCTTTGCTCTACCCACCCCCACGCCCCGCCCTGCATCTGCCATCCTGCTTATCCCATGGAGGTCCAAGTCCCAGAGACTGTTGCTGTTTCCATTCTGGAAGGGCCAGAGGTCTTACTGGAGAGCATAAGGACCAGCACTTCTCACACTTGAATATGCACACACATTCTCCCGGAGACTGCTAGGAAGATTCAGATTCCGAGTTAGGGGAGCTGGGAGGGGCCTGAGTATCTGCATTTCTAACAAGCTCCCAGATTGCTGCTGCTGCAGGGAGCACATGGTGAAAAAGAGATCTGGAAGAAGGACTAGCCTTTATTTCACTAATACGGATGGCCGCTTCCAGCAAGACACCGGTGTGTAACTGTACCGAAAGCCCCTTTCCACCAGGATGGAAAGTGAGAAGGAACTGAACGAGTGGACAGAGATCTTCAACCTGTCCTGTACTTACTTTGAAAATTTAATTTAAAGGCAACAGTTCAAGTTGGTGCCTGTGACACAGCCACTTACACGCCGTTGAACTTGGCTGACTTTGTGGTGGAAATGGCAGGGCTGCAGGAGGAGGTGGTGGACTGGGGCTGTTTAGGCTCTTGGTCCCTCCTAAGACAAGGTCGGGCCCGATTGGATTGGGGAAGCAGGTGGGGCAAGAGCAAAGCCGTGTCACAGCCGATGAGCACTCCACCCCAAATCCTGTTGCTTGAGCAAGTGGGAGACTGGATCAGAATGCTGACTCCATGCCTATTGGTCTCGTTGAGCAAGTGGCTGAGTTTGGGTTTACCTACCTATAAAATGGGGCAATCATACCCATCGCCTAGGGTGCTTGTTGTCATCATTAATACAAATAATATTTGTGATTTATCAGAAAATTATTATGCACAAGGCAAATCCTTAGTCTTGGCGCACTGTTCTAAGTGTGAATGAATTCCTTTCATCCTCTCAACAGTCTATGAGGAAGGGAAAGTGATAATGGTTCTTTCTGTTTTATGAGGGAGCAAAGCCCAGAGAGGTGCGGTCAGTCACACAGCTCAAGGTCACACAGGGAGCACTGGAGCTGGGATTCGAACCAAGACATTTGAACCCAAGGCACACAACCCCACCCCTACAGGTATGGGAGGATATCTGTGGGTATCAGTGAATCAATGAATGCTGTGAGATCCAGAGAAGTTGCTTTCTGCCTGTCCATCTGTCTGGCCTCTCACTCTCTCCCTCTCTTGCATTTTTGTTATTTACAAACAAAAAAACCTTTTTGAAGAGCTAACACATTCCAATGGTTCAAAAGGAGCAAATGGAGAGAGACAGAAAATATCCCTCCTGTCCTTGACCCCCAGCTGCTTGGGTCCTTTCCCTGAGGCAACTACTCCAGCTCTTTGTACAAACAAATGCATATTACCCTTTTTATCCAGACAGCAGCATAGCCTATGGAATGTTCTGCCTGGTACCAGAAGAGTCTTTTAAGCTGACGTTGTCTTTAAGCCTTAATTTCTTCATCGGGTCCCTCACCTCCCCAAGATGGAGGTTGTGATAGTGAACTAAAATTCATGGGAAGGGGTTAGCATGGTTAAGAGTTAGACCTATTAAATAATATGCACTTAACTCCAGTTTATTTTATTTTATTTTATTTTATTTTATGAAATAGAGTAAAGGAACTAGGACATGACATGGCCTCCACTCCAGCCACTGAGGCCAACACCAAGCTCTTGAGGGCGAGGAGACTTCCTGTTAGTGTTTGTATATAGATAATGAGCCATTCCCCCACGAAGACAAGAAAGGAGGAAGGAAGGAGCAAAGAAAAATATGGACAAAGAAAACTTCAAAGCCACTCTAAAAAATAGAAACTGAGGGAACCCCCCTCCCCCCACTAAGCAGGCCATTTTCCCCATCGAAGGCCTCACCAGCACTGAGGTTGACACCATCTGGCTACAGACACTTTTCCTCAACACCCCAGCGTCAAGTCAAGCAAAACAGGCTGGGAAGAGGGAAATAAGTTGGGCTGGTTCACACAGAGCTTCCAGATTCCGTGCAACAGTGAGAAATAATGTACAAAGCCCAGAAAACATAGCTCTGTTGAGTCTGGGCCTCTTGGTCCCGACATGTGAGGAAAGGGGAGCAGGGCATTCATCCTGTTGAATTTGTGGAGCTAAGCATTCTGGGAGCCCAGGGGGAGCCCCAGGAGGCCAGGTGGCCTGCCAGGCAGCCTTGGGTCTCCCCACGCTGGGCCCTAGGCTGGCAAGAATGTTCTAGGCCCACAATCTGGGCATGAGGTGCCTGTCTCTTGCTATCATTAATTCATTTCTCCCCTCCTGGTCATCAAAATCCCATTTGAAAAAAAAAAAAAAAAAACCAAACAAACAAAAACCATAGCGTTAAAATAATAGTAACGTCATTTTAATCTATATACATTTTTATCAGTGTTCAAGAGATTTTTTCAAATTACCCCTGGAAACTCCCGCTTTCTAATAATTATCAGGAAAAAGAAGAGAGAGGAAAGAGAGAAAGAGAGAGCAGGGTAAAAAAAAAAAAAAAAAAGCCCATAAGAGGCAGGGAAGCTCTGCTTTGTCAGGGAGAAGAAAATAAAGAGAAATCAGCCCAGCTTCAAAGGGCGCATTTCCATAATTGCCCTGTAACTTTAGCAAAATAAATCTGAGCGGCTGAGAAAAGCACAATCTCTCAGATGAGTGCACTCCAAAGGCCCCGGAGGGCTGCGGGCCCACTTGTTAGCGGCCTAGAGCAGTGGGAGAATGTGGGGCTCGCCGCCCGCACAAAAACCATGAAATCACAGCCTGCTCGCCCTAGACGGCTGGGCCCAAGTAAGACCTTATCCGGCCTTTGTCTCCTTCCTGCTTCCTGACACGGGACCCACAGACCCACGCACCCCCACGCGCACCCACGTGCACCCACACATCCACACCCACGCCCGCACACACACTCACACACGCACCCCCCACATCCACACCCGCACCCCCCCACGCTTACACATCCGCATGTACACACGCGTTCCCACATGCATCCACACACTCACCCCCCCGCACACGTGCACACTCTTTCACACACACCCATGCACATGCACACACACATCCACACCCGCACACCTACATGCTCCCACACGCACCTGTGCACACTCACACACCCACACGCACCCACGGACACTCTCACACACATACAACCGCACCCACACAACCACGCACACTCATGCACACCCATGCGTGTGCACGCTCCCTCACACACACACACACACACACACACACACACACACACACACACACACACCTGCTCTGGGGTAAAATAAGAGGTAAATGAATGGGCACATTTATGCACAGGAAGGGCTGGCAGTGGTTCAGAGGTGGCAATTATGAGCCAAACCACGGGAGTCAGGCTTTCATCTATGAGAACATTCCCGTAACCTTCTCCTGATATAAATATCCAGGGAGAAAGGCCCCAAATTTCCAGACACACATCCTCTTTGGAGATGACTCTGTCTCTCCCTCCTGAGATGGTCCCACGTCCAGCAGTTCAGGGAGCCAAAACCTACTATACCAGTTTCCAGGCTGGCCAAGTTTCCTGCTTATGCCCTCTCACCCCCTTGGCCCCCTTCCAGGGTGATAAGTCTTAAAGAGCAAAAGGCAACCCCCCCCTTAGCATTCTTCTTTAAGGTTTCCCACCGCAAGCTGTGTGTTTCTGGGAGAAAACATACTGCTCTAATCGCCCCAGCCACCTCCCCCCTCCCTCCCCTCCTTGATTTCTCGACGGAGGCATGATGTACAATTTGGGCCCCATGATTCTCTGCCGTCGGGGCCTACCTGTGTCTGTGGGACAGCATCCCTGGTGTCAGCCACATCTCTGGTCTCCAACCATGACATGCCAGCAGCATCCCAGTCATGGCAGTGGAAAGTGTCCTCAGATATTGTCATGTGTCCTGGGAGTGGGGGCTCCCCCAGCAGGGAACTACTGCTCTACCTCAGGACCTCTTCCAAAGCTTGCCCTGGCTACTCACCCCTTCTACCCTCGGGAAAAGATGCCTTGTGGGGTTTTCCACGCAAACAATCAGGATGGTCTTTAGAGGGACTGGAGCCTCTGTTGGGAGGGAAGCAGGAGCTCCACGTAAGCCAGGTTGACCCTGATACAATCATTGGGGGACATTTTCAATGGGGTCATGTTGACTGGCTGGATCCGATGACAAGGCTGATCAGGATCAGGAGGCAACATCCAGAGAGGTTATGGGCCCCCCTCCATTAATGCCCAATATGAGACAACCTTGGCTTGGAACAAAGTCATCTAATCCAGTCCCCACCATCACGCAGCTGGTGAACGTGGAGCCTCGAGTTGGGATGATACTTGCCTCTACTCAAGTTGGAGGTAGCTCTAGCCACAGATGCAATCTGTCTATACCCTTGATTGCCCTTTTTCATTTGGTAGAGGCAGAGGGTACATGCAGCCAGGAGTTACAGGATACAGAGAACGTTCTAGAAAGACACGAATAATGAGTCCTAAAGCCAGACTTCCTGATGGAAAGTCCCAACAAATCAGTGAAGATGTGTGACATCCAATTCTTACCCAAGCATTCAATCCCTGTTGCTTACCTTCCAAAGCTCAGGCCTGAGACAGTGGGTAGTCCCTCCAGGGGGCCTGGAGACCACCGGCTCAGCAGGTGATGCCCTGCCCTCTCCTCTCTCCTCACCTGGGAAAGGTAGGTGGCCGGAGCACCGTTTCCTCTCCACTCCGGGGGAAGCCTCTGCTGCACTAGCTTTCCCATGTTGCCCTCTGACCGGACCCTGCTTCCTCCTCCCTGTATTTCCGTGAAAATAAATTCAATTGGAAACGGTGACTGTCCCAGTCCCAGAGGTGGGCCATCACTTAGGGAAATAATTTTATTCTCCTCTGGCTCTCTGGCCCGATGATGCCCCCCCCCCTCCAGCTCCATGCAGATAATGAGGGAAGCAGTGACATACACTCCTTCCTCTGACCTAATTGATTATCCCCATACACCTTGCCGTGCTTTGCATAACCAGCCCCGACAGCAGGAACCCCTTCCAGGCGGAGTGATTGACATATTTTATTTCTAACTGAAGCTTAATCAGGACCCAGGATAGGATTCCCAGATATTCTCTCTCTCTTACTCCTTGTTCTTCTCTGGCTTCCTTCTCTCTCTCTCTCTCTCTCTGTGAACCCTACCCCTATAGCTTCCTTTTTCTTTTTAAAATTTTAGATCCGCACAATAAAGTGTGGTCAGGGGCACTTCCTGGGATCCCTGAAAGGAGGGAGAGGAGGGGGTGGCTCAAGGAGGAGGACGGAGAACTTGTTTCTGGTGAAATGGGGAGGAGAGCTGCTTCCTCTGCCCTATTTTGGCTAGAAAGCCCATGGGATCTTTTTCGTTTTGATCGCATTCTCTTATGGGGGTCAGTATGGGGCCATGTGAAGGGCCCATGTGTTCTGTGGGACAGAGAAGCCACTCCCAGGTCTCCCCCAGCTTTCCTCTGGCACCCCCCACACCCCGCCCTTCCAGTAGGGGCAAAACTGGTCTCATCCGGGGACCATTATCCCTGGAATGAGCTGGTCTGAAGAGGTGAGCTGGCTGCAGGGTTTACACTAGAGAGTCGCCAAGGACAGGGGGGCGGGTCAGACCTTTCCCAGCTTGGCTTGGCCTCTCCACACCCACCTCCCTGTGAGCAGATGTCTTCCCTCCTCCCTTGGTGGTCGTTCCACGTGGAAAGGCTATCTGCCTGCTGCTGTGACCCCTCCCCCGATCGCCCTGGTCCGGGGACTTACCTTTCTCCCTGGGTTGACCTGGGTCCTGAGGTGCTTGGAAGCCACATACCTCATTGTCATGGTCGAGGGGAGTGGGTGGACAGAATTGTGCCCAGAGATGAAGAGAGGGGTCTGGGAGTCTGGAATAGTGTATTAGTAAGACTAAGGCTATTTACCTTCCCTGGGCATGTCCGCACGAGACCTGCTTTCTCTCATCAGCCCCTCCTGTGAGGTAGGCGCCATGATTCCCATTTCACAGATGAGGAAATAGAGCACAGAGAAGTTAATTATCTGCCCAGAGTTTCACAGGCTGGAGACTGGAGAGCTGGGTCTGCGCCACAATGAAGCCTGAAGGCACTAGCTGACCGCCCACCTCAAGATACT
The DNA here is from genome assembly GCF_002288905.1 of Enhydra lutris kenyoni. Classification (NCBI taxonomy): domain Eukaryota; kingdom Metazoa; phylum Chordata; class Mammalia; order Carnivora; family Mustelidae; genus Enhydra; species Enhydra lutris. The sequence goes on from NW_019154138.1 coordinate 7,009,465, forward strand.
CAGGCCAACAGCAGAGGCCTCTGCCTGGACCCGAAACCCTGGCCTCTGACGTTTAAGACCCAGAGAGTTAAAGCCCGTTCCATGTGGCAGGCCGCCATGCCCAGTGCCTGAGCTGGACCACAGCCCGCTTCTGGGAACTGGGAAGGAGTCTGAACCCCACAAACACCACTGATAAAGAGCTGGAAGGGGAGGGAACCTGAGAGACATCTCCCACCTCTGGGGCAGGGGCAAGAAGGGAGTCGCAGCCTCCCTTGGAAGGTCTTTGCTCAGAGACCAACCTGTTTCACCAGCGCTCTGGGAAAGGCCACCAACTCATACTGGCCACCAACAGACCCTCTTTCCCCCTTGCCCCTAGGGGCCACCACACTCTGTTTACCCAGATTCTGTGGGGTTCCCTGGGGGCCATGCGGGGAGCTGCCTGAGACATGGATGGGGCCTTCCATGACCTACCCTGCTCTGGCCGGCCCTAGAAGTGTACACTAAATTGAACATGCTGTGCCTTCTTCTATGGCTTTGGGTCTGCAAGCTCTTTCCAAACCTCCCAGGGGACCCGCGGGACTGCCACAGGCCCCCCACACAGGGGGTGGGTGGGGACAAACACCTGATATCCAGCCACCCTGTAAGTTTACCAACTAAACCTGGGGACTGAGGTATAAACAAGGTACCCCCTGCTTCGGCGGCACTCTTCCCATGCTCCCTACAACTTGTTCAAGTCAGAGTTGGGCCAGGCGGGCGGACTGAAAGAGAAGACAAGAGGTCAAGGAGGGAGCGAAGAAGGGGCCGCGGAGGGCCTGGCCTGTCCTGGCTGGAGAGGCTGCCAGAGGTGCCTAGTGGCGCTTTTGTCCTGTAGAGGGAGCTCCAGCCCCAAATTTCCTGGCTCCCTCCCCCAGCCAGCCCACCAGGGGACAGGCGGGGAGCCTCAATCCAGGATACACAGGTACTACGGGCGGGAACACCCCTATTCCCCTCCACGGGAGCCCAGAAAGCTGTCCTTCCAGGGCACTTGGGAAAAACCCGCTGGGGTGCCAAGACGCACAGATACTACCAGGACTTGGGTCCCCATCTCTCCATTCGGGCTGGGCACAGTCACCAAGAAGAAACGATGGGCATCCCTAGGCTGCCGGCTCCTCCATACCCTCGCCCTACTCACCGCCACCCCACACCCTTGTATCTAGAAGGAAGAGTTTAGGGGCGCAATTAAGTTGGAAGGAGTTTGGACTGAGCAAACCTCAGTTGTGCCTATCTAAGAATGGGGTTGCTGGAGTGATGAGAACTTCCCACCCTAGTCCTTCAGCTTCCAGACCCTTCTCTGAGTCTTTCTGCTTTGTCATCAGAGTAGGCTCTACGGTGGACCGGCAGGGTGGGTCTAACCACTCAGGCTCCTTGGAGGGCACCGTGTCCGTTTTCCCGCTGTCTTCTCTGCCCTTTCCCATGGGCGCCCCTGGACTTCTGCAACTGCCTCACCTCCAAGGGCGAGCCCAGGCCCACCACTTCTCTGTCTCCTCCGTTACTGCTCTCCTTGGAAAAAATGGTCTTATTCTCCCTTTCCGCTGATCCCAGCAACTCTTCAAACATGGGGGGTGTGGGGAGTGGATAAAATAAAACAAAACAGAAACCAAATAGATCCATCATTGGTGGGGGGGCGGTCAGACAGGCAGCTTATAGTCAAAGTGGCAACAGCTCATTTATTTAGCCAAAAATAGATACTTTCTTGTACAATTTGGTTCACACATATGTACATTTTGCTGTATATACAAAAAAAGTCAGACACGCTTATTCTCACGGAAACTCCACCCCCCAAAATCAACCAAACCAAAAAATTTTTTTTTTTTTTTTTTTTTTTTTTTTTTTTTGTTTAGTTTTTTTTTTTTTTTTTTAAGGTATTCATAGACGGACATGCTTACAAGTCATAACTATACAGAGCAATTTTTTTTTTACAATTATTACAACGATTTAAAATTTTTTAAAAATAAGTACTAAGACGAGGAGAGAGCCGAGAGGACCAGAGCGGCATCCAGGTGGTTCTGGGGCCTGGAAGAAAGAAGCAATGGTAGTAGTAAGAGTTGCGAGGTACCGGCGCTGCCTAGGACCCGGAGACCCAACCCGGCGGCTGAGGCCAGAGGGAGGTCTGGGAGGTGTCTCAGTGTCAGCCGCGTTCCAGCTGCAGAAGTTGGGTCTCCGGTGTAACTATCAGAAGGGCAGCACGGCTTCAGACCCGAGGCCTCGGCTGGAAGACCCCTGAGGGGGCGTCCCAGAGCCGCCGCCCGCTCCAGGGACCTGCTGGCCAGGCCGGGCTCCGGCGCCCACCGCGCCATACCCTGGGCCGCGCCCGGGTGCCAGGACCGGGAAGGCCAAGCCGGCTGTGGGCCCGCGGGGACTACGGAGGGCTGTGGGGTTCGGTCACTTGTTAAAGCGCGTCCCGGCGGCGTTCCCCCGGGGGCAAAAGACGAGTGGGCCTCCGCGTTCGTTCCTCCCCCACTTGCCTGTCCCACCATTGCCCCTACCGCGGGGTCTCTTACCGCCTGGGCACGGGCTGGAAGGCTGTCTTGAGTAACTTTTTCTCCACTTCCAAGGCACTACAGCGATCTAAGGGAAGCGGGGAAGAAAAAGGAAGGCCTTTAGAACGCTCCATTCCAGCACTCAGGGCAGCTCGAGGCAGGCGCGGGGTGGTAAGCGTCCTGCGTCCCCGGGGTCGTGCCCATCTCCGTCTGCCCCCTGGCGACCCCCAGAACCCACCCCCTCCCTCCGCACCCAGTGCTCAGTAGTCACCTGTTCCGCCCTCGGGCTCCGCCGGCCTAGCGAAGGCAGCGGCGGCGGCGGCCGGGTGGCCCGAGGCTCCGGGAAGTCCCAGCAGGTGTGGAGGGGCCGAGCCGAGCAGGGAGAGTGGGTGCGGGCGGGGCCCCGGCGGCGGGCCTGGGAACGGCCGGTTGGTCCAAGCGGGGAACTTGCTCAGAGGCGCCGAGACGAGTCTGTGAGCCGCGGCGGCCGCGGCGGCTGGAGAGAGCTGCAGGGCTGGGGGCGCGACGGCGGCTCCAGGGGGAGAACCCCCGGCGCCCGGAGGCGAGGGGCGCGGGTTGTCCGGGCTTGTGGCCGTCTCGGCCAGGGACCAGATCTTGGGCTTCTGCAGGGCTGAGGCGGGCGCTGGCGCCGGAGCGCAGGGGTCCAGGCCCGCAGGCGGCGAGGGCGGAGACGGCGGGACCGCGGCCACCGGCGGTGGCGCTGGGGCCAGACTCAACACCGGCAGTGGACGCTCCTCCAGGCCCTCCGAGCTGTCGTCCGAGTCGCTATTCTTGGAGTCTGAAATGGGTCTCAGGCCGAGGTCGCCGTCCCTGTGCTCCGCCCCAGCCAAGGCGAGCTCAGGCCCCGTGGCCGCACCGTCTAAGTTCTCCAAATCGATCTCCTCGTCCTCGTCGTCGTCCGCCAGGCCCTCGCCCCCCGTGTCCTCCTCCTCCCCCACGAGCTCCTCCTCCTCCAGCTCCAGCTCGCGTTTGCTGTCTTCTTCATCCTCCTCCTCGTCTTCCTCCTCGCGCTCGCTCCCGTAGGCGTTGCCCTCCTCGTCGGTGCGGCTGCGGGGCGCCCAAGTCATCTTGTTCTCTTTCTTGAGGCGCCGGCGCGCGTTGGCGAACCAGGTGGACACCTGGGTGAGGGTCATCTTGGTGATGATGGCCAGCATGATCTTCTCGCCCTTGGTGGGGTAGGGGTTCTTGCGGTGCTCGTTGAGCCAGGCCTTGAGCGTGCTAGTGCTTTCCCGGGTGGCGTTCTTGGGACGGGACGGGTCCCCGAACTGGTACTGGCCATACGGGTAGAAGGCGGGGTGCGGGTGCGGAAACGCGGCGGCCGCGGCCGGATGCTGCACCCCCGGGCTGTCTTTCAGCTCGTACTGCGCGCCCTGTACGCACATGGGGAGGGAAGGGACACGCGCGGAGGTAGAGCGGGTGAGCCCTAGCCGTCGCTGCCTCCACCCTCCCGGCCTGGGCCGCGCTCATCTACTCCCGCGCGCTCACCTCTTCCCGCGCCCCAGCTCTCCAGCCCTCCTCCACCCCACCCCGGCTTCCTGGGCGCTTACCAGCTGCGGGAAGATGGGCAGCTCGGCGGCGTAGGGCAGAAAGGCACCGTAGCCTTGGGCGGCTGCGGCAGCCGCTGCCGCCGCGGCATAGGGCGCCCCGTACACGGAGGAGAGCACGTTGGACAGGGACCCGGAGGCGGCCAGCTCCGAGGCTCCGGCTCCTGGGCCGCTCCGGGCCCCAGCGTTGCCGCCGCCGCTGGCGGCCCCCGGGCGCTCGGGTGGGTAGAGCGGACGGATGTACTGGTATCCGAGCTGGGGGAAGGACATGATGGCCCGCGGGGCACGGACGGAGAGGGGGCCCGGCCCCCGGGGCCGCCCTGCTCAGCGCCGCCCGCGGGCTCCGGCGCGCATCGGGGGCTGGGCCGGGCTGGGGCCGCGCTGCCTCCCGCGCTGAGCGGCGCTCCGCGTTCGCCTATTGATCTGCTCCGCGGCGGCGGCGGCGGCGGCGGCGGCGGCGGCGGCGAGGAGCCAGGTCAGGTCCGAACAGATTGGCGGAGATTCCCGGGGCTCCGGGCTCTGATTGACATTTCTACGGGCCCGCAAGCCCCTCCTCTCTGCGCCGCGCTCCCTCCTCTTGCCAGCCGGAGCAGCCTCTGCCCGCGCCTCGCTCCTCACTGCCCTCCTCTCCCCGAGCAGTGTCGCGCCTCGCTTCCTTCGCCCTCCTCTAGTTTTCACTCCCCCTCCTCGCCCTTCCTCTTCCCTCCCTCTCTGCGCTCCTCTTGCCCCTAGGATCGCTTCCGCTCCTTCGGGCTCTTTCACTCTCCTGGACTCTCGGAAACTCTTTTCCCTCTCCTGCTTTTCCGTTCTCTTTATTCCTTCTCTCTTCTCCCCTTTCTGCTCCGTTCACTCTTTCTTCTCTCCTCTTTTTATCTCACTCTGCCTACTCCCATAACTCCCCCACCACCCCCACCCCTGGCCTCGGCGGCGCCCTGGGCTCAGGCGGCCTAAAGTTGGGGACACTTAAGGTGCCGTGCGGGGGGTGTGGATCCGTGGATCGGTGTCTGAGGCTGTGTCTGTGTGTCCGTCCCCGCCCTCACCTCCTCCCCTGCCCTTCCCCAAATCTCGGGTCTGACGTCTCGCCCTCTTATTCGACTTTTCCTCGCGTCTCCTTCCCGAGTCGCCAATCGCCGGGGCGCCTTCCAGGCGAGGCCGCCCACCCCGGAGGATACTGCGCGCAGGGCGGGGCGGGGCGGGGACGCAAGCCCTGGCGCTGGGAGTCCCTGCCCGCCCCCTCCGGCCTGCGCCGGGAGGGGCAGCGGGAGGCGCTAGGACGCGGGTTAGTACTGGGTCAGCTCGCCCCTCCCCGCTGCCCGGCCCTCGATACCTCTCTCCCCGCCCCAGCGCCGGGCCTGGGTCGGGACCGGATCTCGGTCCAGCGTAGGCGCTGGGGCTTTCCTCGGCCCGGGCCCCTTTTTCGGCTTGCACCTCTAGATGCTAGGCCACTCTCAGCGGAGTAGTGAAGAAGCTAGAGGAGTGGTACGAGGGGCGAGGGGGTGCGTTCTAGTGGAGCCTTCAAAGGCCATCTCATTCCCCAGGGGAGCGAGCAGCCCCCTACCCAGAGCACCAAACCCTGAAATCAGCTACTTTAACGGCGCCTGTGTCCGGGTGCGAACCTCTCATTAGAAATGGCGGGCTCTGCCTCGGCAGGGGCTGCAGTGTGGACCCCCTGGGGACCCTGGGGAGCCAACGCTGGGATGTAGAGCCTAGCGGCGTCTTAAGCGGGTAGGCGTGGGGGGAGGAGCAGAGAGCCAGGTGGAGGAAGCTCCAGGAACTTTGCGAGAGCGCTTTGAGAAGTTTGTATATTGGAATTTTCAGTCCGGAGACACCCTTCGTTTCCCTACCCCTTCCTCTGCTCCCTGGTCACCGTGCCAAACTGTTTTCTTTCTGTAGAGATCCTATCACCGCCTCGGGTGGGGATGGCAGGCAAGACTTTTGGTTATCTGTGGGGTATTTCCTCAATCAAACCTGAAATCCCAGTATCCCAACGCCCACCCTCACGGATTAGGGCGTGCAACCGACCGCGGGATTGAAATTCCCGGAATCACAGCGACTCCGGGCTAAAAGCTTTAGGCCGCGGCGGCGACCGACACACAGGCCAGGCCTGCAGCGGTAGCGCCCCAGGGACAGCACGGGGGCGGTGACTCGGTCACGGAGTGGCCAGCCCCGGCTGTGAGGCGGAAACTGGCCGCAGCGCGCTGATTGATAGAGGAATTGAATCCGAATTCCACCAGAGCGGAGGGATCGGAGAGCCTCGGCCCGCCTGTCTCTCCAGTCTAAGCAGCTCTGGGCAGTCCAGTTCAGGAATGAACTGCCAGTTTTGACCCCACCCCTCACTCCCCGTCTCCTTTCACCGGTCTTCGCACAGGGCAGTGGCTCCAGAGAAGAATTGCGGGCGGCTGGGGTGTGTGCGGGAGGGAGACAAGAGAAAGTTTGGGGGCCACCAGTTTGGTGTTCGATTGGGGAAACTGACGTGCGGCCTTCTCAAATTCGGGCGAGGTCTTTCCTATATCCCTTCCCCACCTGCTTCTCTGCCTGATACCTGGCGTTGGCCATAGCTGGAGTCTCCCCAGAGGAGATGATATCAGGGGAAGCTGTGGCTTTGAAATGTTTCCCCGGCGCCTGATTTCGTTGCCAGTTAAACCTCTCAGCCAAGTGGCTTCGGGAATCATGGAGTCACCTTCTCACGGAAAATCCAGGGGTTACAAAATTGAGGGTACCATTATTTCCCAGAGTGCTTCCTAGGTGTCCGACCTCGAGCCTCGACGGCCCTGAACCCCAGAGTTTGCACCAAATGGTGGCACCGGACCGCAGAGAGCCAAGAGCCAGATTCCGAGGTGGGGAGACTGTGGGGTGCGCTGTAAATGCCCGGATGAAACGCTCACTTTTTAAAACTCAGCTCTTCCTGAAGGAAAAGACAAAACCATGAGCCGGGGAGATGCTTCCTCCGCATTAACCAGCTATCGACCTGCCTGCGTCGAGCTGCGGAAGGTGGGAAAGAGGCCAGGGAAGGGGCGAGGTGGTTCTCTGTGAACCAACCACGCAGGTCCGAGGGCTCCCATGGCCCAAAAGGAGAACCCCCAAACCCATTCGCATACCCAAGAACCTCGATTAATCAGGTCCCTCCCGGCGTCCCAGGTCCCGAGCAGAAGCGGCCTTTCCGTTACCCTAGCGTCCCGCAGAGATCAGCCCTGGCCCGGGAGGTCCGCGCTTTACTTCGGGACTCAGCGTCCCAGGCGGCCGAGCCCCGACGTGGCACTAGCTCCGCAACTCGACCTGGCCAGTAGAGCCCGGCCCCGGACTGCACTCTCGAGTTCGAGGACAGCCGAACCATTTCCAGAGATTTCTAATCCAAGGGAGGACGTCAAAGTTACACACTCACACAGGGAGGAGAAGCAGGTGCACGGGAAGTTGATTTGGGAAAGTCATGCGCGCAAAAACGCGCCGCACACAAAAGCTTCTCCGTCTTTTCTCCTTCTTCCAACGTCCCCAGCGCACACAACGCTTCGGAGGCTTGCTGTAGACGCTCTCTCTACGCGGCCCCGAGTGTGGCAGTGTACGGAGAGGGTGACCATAGCACACGTTTGGTGCACACAGCAGCGCTCGCTGGACTCGCACCTGGTGCCGCTCGGCCCGACGTCTGCCCAGAGCCCGCGGCCCGCCAGGTTCAGGGGCAGTGCCAAGCACTGCACGCGAGTCGCTAGCCGCCAGGCCCCCTTTCTGCCCTCTCCTCGCCCAACCTCACGGCGGGCTAGCGTCCCCGTCGGGGGGCGCCGCTGCAGCCCTAGGTCTCCCCGCCGAGGCCGGTCTTCTGTCCTTCCCTCCCAGAACCGAAGTCCCCGGGCTGCAGTGCGGCCGCCGATCCCTCCGCTTCCTGCAGACGCCGCGGCGCTCGCTCCCACCGCTCCCTCCCCCCCCGCGCTCGGGTTACAGGTTAATGAAATGCTCGTTTTCCTCAGTCATTTGTTTTGTTTTCCTGCAAAGTTCTGATAAGTAGCTAACCAACGAAGCTTGTAATTACAATCTTACAGAAACCGGGCCGATCTGTATATAAATCTCACCATCCAATTACAAGATGTAATAATTTTGCACTCAAGCTGGTAATGAGGTCTAATACTCGTGCATGCGATAATCCCCTCTGGATGCTGGCTTGATCAGATGTTGGCTTTGTAATTAGACGGGCAGAAAATCATTATTTCATGTTCAAATAGAAAATGAGGTTGGTGGGAAGTTAATTTCTCTCCGCTCTGTGAAGCGTAGACAAGAATTTAATGATTTAATTACAGTTGTAAGCCCTTTCCATGAGACTTAAATTGAGCTGAGAATATTTTTTTCTTCTCTCTCTCTCCCTCTCTCTCCCTCTTCCGCATTCTCTCTCTCCGCTATTAGCAGCGGTGCGGACGCCGGAGTGCGTGGCCTGGCGTCCGCACCGGGAGGGATTTGCATCAGGCCGGAATTCGGACCCCGGGGATCCCAGGAGGCACGGGCCGGCGGCCTACAGAGCCGCCCGGGAATGGGCTGCGGCTCCCCACCGGTCGCCAGGGCCTCGAGGCCGGTCCCTGGGTCCCGAGAAGCGTCGGGGAAACTTTGGGAGAAACTTTGCCAACTTTGCTCTCGGCGGGGGAGAGGCCTCCCGGCCGGCTGCCGCAGCTGCGGGCCGCGATGCGCGCAATGGGCCCGGAGTCAGTTCCAGGCGCTCTGGAGTCAGCCCGGCGGCCCCAGGAGGGGCGCGTAGCCGGCCGACTGCCCTTGGCTCCCCGCTGCGCCCTCGCGCGTCCCCAGGCCCGCCAGGCCCGCGCCCCCGGGGCTCCGAGCGGCCCGCGACTCGCTGCGCCCAGGATGGCCGGGATCGAAAACCTGGCCCGCAGCGCAAGTGATCTGATTTTTCTTTACCTCTCCACGATCATCCTTTTTCCACCTGACTTGTGCAGTTTCACTGCCTCCCTCTCCTTTGTTTTTCACTCCCCGTCTGTCTCTCCCACTTTCTAGGTATTCGATTTCTAAGTCATTCATTTTCCTTCTCTTTCCTCTGCTCCCCTCGTTCCTTGTTTTATTTGTTCCTCTGGACCATTTTGCAGTGGCTCCTTCCCTCTGCCCTGATTTTGCCTCTTTTTATCTGTCTACCTCTGCGACGGACCCTCTCCTTCACCCCCCAATTCTCCTTCTGTCTTTCCTTCTCTCTTTCATCCCAGTCTATGTGCTTCTCCGGTTTCTTGGTCTGTCTCTCAGGTTCTCCTCTGCGTGTATTTTTTCTCTTCTCTTCCTCTCCAGGACGTGTCCCCTCGCCCCCCCCCCCCCCCCCCTGGGTCTGCCCTCCCCCCCGCGCCCCCCCCCCCTCCCTCTTGGGGGATGAATATGTCGCCTTATTGGATGCCGAGGCCAGAGCCGGGTGATGGGGCTCGGACAGCCTCGCGCATTTTCTTCATGCATATTGAGAAGATGGTAATGAGCGCGTTTGCATTGTTGCATGGAAAAGACTGCGTTTCCGGCCGCAATTCCGAGCGGGCAAGGGTGGCAAGGGCCCCAGAGAGCCCGCAGTGGGCACCGGGCCTGGTGGCCGCAGCTGGACCTCAACGGGATGGCGGGTGCTCGGGCCCCGGGGAGGAAGTGACCTCTCGGAGCGCTCGGCTGGGCCGCCGCCTCCTTGGGCTTCTCCACAAAGGCCGGCCTCTCTCCCCTCATTAAAGCCTCGTTATGGGAACCCCTGCCTGGCTCACGACGGTTCCCTGGCGCCCCCAGCCCGTGGGCCTCTGAGCCCCCTCCCCTGATATTTCGAGGCCTGTGATGGAGTGCCACCAGGAAATTAGTGCCTAACAACGATGTCTAATGGCCATAAATTGTTTGCGAATTCTGAGTGACACGTCACAGCATCAAACAGCCGCATTGTGTGGGGCTCCTCTCACTCCTTCGTCTGGGAGGGCGCAGCGGCCCTCGCTAGGGCGGGGACAGGTTGAGCTCAGGCTCCTGGGTTGTCCACAGGGGACTCAGCCTGGGCTCAGCCTCCCCAGGGCCGACCTGGAGGACCCAGTCATTCTAGAGGGGCATGTCCCTCCCTGAGAAGGTCCCGGGAGCTCAAGAGACAAGACCCAGGCATGCCACTCAGAGAAGGGAAAGGTTATGAAAGTCTGCAACTTCCAGGGGTCAGACTCTTGAAGAATTGAGCTCAGAGGGAAGCCAGTGCTGGAAACCCAGAAGGGCAGAGATCCCCAGGTCCAGGCGCACCGGAGCTGGGAACCTCTGGGTGTTAGACATTTGCACTAATCCCCCATTCTCCTCCCAACTTCAAACCCGGGAAAGCTGAGAAAACATCAAGATCTGGCCTTGTCTGGAATTGGGTGGTGTCAGGTTTCCCAAACTTCAAACCCTCCACTACCACCTCTATTATTTGTTTAACATTTTTCCTTAGGTTGACTCATTTTAAATACTTACATACATGTTTTTGGAAAGAAAACCTGATACTGCTACTGTACATTGAAAATAGCTCTAACTCACCATAAAGGGAAATGGGAAAAGATAAAAAACAACTAAAACCAAGCAATCTAAAACATTTGAACCATGTTGCTCGCTTGGGAATGGCTTCTTGAGGACCTGCGTGTGTGTAATCATTAGCAGGGGTTGGAAGTATTAAACACTGCATCTTTTTCAGAAGAAATGAGAGATTTGAAAAGGCAATGCTAACTCTCTGTCTCCAAGATACCTGAGATCATACTGAGGACCCTAAAAGCTGCACTGGCTTAGGGTTTACTAATGTAAACCCATACTCTTTGTTGAAGAGTATATAAAAAAAATTAGGATAAAAAAGTCAAGTTATTATTAGTTACCAAATAATTGTGTAAAGCATTATCACAAATAATGTGTGTTAAACAGTATCACATATAAGATAAAGGAGAGACTATCCACAGTGGCCATGTATGGTTGTGCAGGCTGTTCACTGAACCAAAACACCCAGCTGAGGGGCTAAGAGGGTCCTGAAGTCCAGTCCTGCACTCAACAAGTTGATGCCTTGGTTTAGGGCAGCACTAGAAGAAAAGTGCCTTTCTCCAATTTGCACAAAGCTGCGGTATGACGTAGCCCTTATCTTTGTGTTGGGGAAACTGAGGCTTAGAGAGCTTGGCAAGACCAGACTGGACACGCATCTGATATTTTTTTACTATGATCCCTCTGGGAGGAAGATCAGGGTCTTCTGGGGACTTGAGGAGGTGGTGCTGGGAGTTTGGTTGGGAGATATTCAAAGAATAGTCCCTGGAAAAGGACAGGGAAGAAAAAGGGCAGCCAGGCTATTGGGCTTTCCCTTCACCCTAATCCTTATACTTCATGCAAATATTTGGAGGGGACCTGGGTCAAGGATGCATTATCTCTGCTTGGCAAAGGGGAGAAGGTGTTCTGGTTTGCCTAAGTATTTGGACCTGTTCCTTCCCTCTTTTGGTCAAGTCTTCTGTGTATGAGTCTATAGACCAGAGTTCCATCTTGCTCAGGTCCACACTGTTTGGAAATTTCTGACTCCTAAAGACTTACGGAGGGCCTGCATTCCCCAGAAGTTGGGAATCAAGGGTGACCTCTGACCAAAGGCATTTTTTGGGGGGAGGGGAGGGAGCAATGAGGTTGGCCTCCATTGAGTTTTTCAAAAGTTGAATTGCTTGCCAACACTTGCTATTTAGGTAATTTTATTAAAAACATCTAGATCTGTTTGAAAAACTGGAGGGCTGAGAAACACAAGCTTCTCCTTTGTGAGCACAGTCACTAAGAGTTCATGACTGCTGCCTGTTTACCTGGACACACTCTGGTGTGCTCCCGTCCCCACCTAGCCCACTCCTGGCAATGACCTCTAGGCCGTGGGGTGCTGGCATGGTCTTCATCCTCAGTTGTGAGAACTGGACACTCTTTGGCAGGCAGACACTTCTCCTCCAAAGAGAAAAAAAGTGGCATGAGACGTGACCTGAGCAGGAGTCACAAGGGTTCCTTTTCTCCTTTTCTCTCTCCCACTCTCCTGGTTAGCGGGGGCAGCTGATTTTCCACAGTGTGGGGAAGCTGAGGGCAGGTTCCTAGGAGACATAGCAATGAATAGCTCTGAGAGGTTGTCTAAGAGCAGGAGCTGGGTCTGTTCTAAATCTTCCGGGAAGAGAACAGAAAGGCTTGTCCCCAAACAACCATTTGTAGGAGACCCCCCCCTTTGCAACAGCCCTTTCTAGATTCCCATGCACTGTCTTAAAAATATCAAATCAGGGGCACCTGGGTGGCTCAGGCAGTTAAGCACCTGGCCCTTGATTTCAGCTCAGGTCCTGATCTCAGGGATCGTGAGATCCAGTCCTGCATGGGGCTCCATGCTGGGCGTGGAGTATCCTTGAAGATTCTCTCCCTCTCCCTGTGCCCCTCCCCTCTTACAAAAAATCAAACCAGAAAGTCTGTTTCTTCTCTCCTTTTTTCCGTCTCTCCATTTCTCTTTGCAGCAATAGTTTATTGAGTGTTTCCTGTGGTCTAGAAACGATGCTAAGTGCACGCAACAGACTGATGAGCTAGCTATTCACATGAGGCTTACATTTTAGTGGGCACTGACAGCTACACAGGAAAGCAAGCAGGAAAAATTAGGAGAGCATCAAGTATTATAAAGCAACACAAAATACAAGCTGTACCCGGTCGTCTAGTGTCTTCTCCAAATTCATGTGGTTCCCAGAACCTCAGAATGTGACCTTATTTGGAAATAAGACCATTGCAAATATAATTCATGAAAATGCAACTGTATGCTGGAGTTTTATCTCTTAGAGGAGTGAAGTGGGTTCTTAGTCCAGTAAGGCTAGTGTCCTTATAAGAAGAGGAGAAAAGACACAGAGAAAGAGACAGAGAGAAGCCACGCGAAGACCAAGTCAAAGATTGGAGCGACGCATCTACAGGCCAGGGGATGTCGAAGATTGCCGATAGTCACCAAATGCTAGAAAGAGGCAAGAAAGAATTCTCCCTGAGAGCCTTCAGTGAGAGTATGCATAGCCCAGTCACATTTCAGACATCTAGGCTTCAGAACCACAGCGGAAGAAATTTCTGTTGTTTAAAGCCGTCTCGCCCGCTAAACAGCGCTGGGAAATGAATATACACAGTGATGTGATAGGGATAGGAGAGCTTATCCTATAGACAGCACAGTCACAGATCTGTGAGGAGGTGGTGTTTTAGCTGAGATGAAACTATTTGAGAAAAATCGGGGTGAGGGGAGTGTATTTTCAAGATGCTTTGTCCAATACAGTAGCCACTAGCCACATGAAATGCAGCTGGTCCAACCTCAGATATAGGAAAGTGTAAAACATCCACCAGGTTTCAAAGATTTAGTATGAAAAGAAAGAAAGTAAAATGTCTCCTTCAGTTTTCAGCATTGATGACATGTTGAAATGAGATTTTTGATATATTGTTGAGTAAAGATGGGATTAGAATTAGTTTCACCTGCTTATCTTTTCTAAAAGTGGACACTAGAAAATTTAAGATTGCCTATGTACCTCATACTATATTTCCATTGCGTGGTGTTCTCAATAGAAGGAACAGCGTTTGCAAAGGCCCTGTGGCAAGGAAAGAGTTCCCTGTGTTCAGTTGTTTCGTACTCAGTCTGCAGGCTGACATTTATTTGATAATGTTGCAGAACCCAAGACTCTGATCTGGGAAGCCCTGCCGAACTTACAGGAAGTGAATATGGGAGTCTCTGCCCCTTTCTCTCCTCAGTGGAGGGAGAGACCATAAAATTCAGCCCTTCAGCTTGATGCCTCCTTTCTACTTTCCAACCCCACGTACTCCCTTAGGCCCAAACTCTTCCCATCATTTCTGCTTGGCATGTCCATCTCATCATCTCTGTGTGCTTGTTAGCATGAAGACCTTGGAGCAAGGCCAGCTCCATAAGCCTTCTTATCAGCTGGTGGTGTCCTGGTATACAGCAGGGACCTCCATTCCCTGAACCCACAGCTTGCAAAGTGGACTTCGAGGAACGCATTAGTTCACTTATGAAGCTTGAATTTTTTTTGTCCTAAGACAGAAGTTGCAACATGGTGTCCTGGGCAGAAAGTCTGCACGCTTTGATCATCTTGCATTGTCTTCAAATTCCTTTTCGTTGCTGCATCAGTCAGGTTAGGCAGGGTTCTGCCGCAGTAGCCAACAATCCCCAACTTTACTGGTGGATAACCATCCAGGCTCCTTGTTCTTGGCTATGGCCCTTACCGTGATGTCTTCAGTCTTCACTCCAGGACCCAGGGTGACAGAGCAGTTCCCATCTGGGGTGTTGCCACATGCCATATCGGAGATAAGAGAGTGCAGGGAATCACATACTGGTTCTGGAAGCAAATGCTTGGAACAGAGCGGTGCTACTTCTGCTCACATTTCATTGGCCGGAGAAATCACGTGGCCAAGCTTGACTTCAACCCCAAGAGGCTGCACACGCCCCCTGTGGGGCAGACCACTTTATGGGACAGGGTCTTGTGCCCACTTCAGACATGTTCAGCCATACCCTATTGCGGCCACTGCTTGGACAAGCACGAGCAGGTTCACCTGGCGGCCTCTACGACGGACCTCTTGCTTCTCTGATGTATTGGCCTGGGATGCCGGCAGCAACTGGTGGGCGCCCACACATGTGCCCCCAGGAGCACAGGGGAATGAATACCTACGGGGCCTCCCTTGACCAAGGGGGAGGGAGTGGGTGGCTAAATGTTTCCTCTTCCGTTCTGGAGGAGACAGCTCTGAGAGGCAGAGTGTAGGTGCCTCAGAAGGTTCTGGAAGCATCTAGCTCCAGTAGCAATGGTCAACCCCAGAGGACGTCTTTGGGTGGCTTTCCTTCTTAAGCCTTCACTCCCTGTTCTTGCTCTCTGGACTCACTTCCCATATAAACCCACTGCATGGATGGTTTTGCCTTAGGACCTGACACTGGGAGAAACCTAGCTGAGATGGAGAATAGACGAAGGGAGACACCATCTCTCACCATTGCTCATATTTAACAAGCTAGGAGATGTACCATAAAATCCTAATACCACGATTTTCTCAAAAATCACTTGTGACGGCACCGGGCCCAACTTCTAGCAGATCCTAATATGCTGGGCTTGAATGGGGGTAGTAGGTCCCTTGAGATGGGACCCAGGTTCTCTGTTGGGCACATTTGCTCTTCAAATGGGGGAGTCTTCATGTTTTCATGAGGTCTGTCTGGCTCCAGCAGCCTTTTGGGTTTTTGAGCTCTATTATAGGGACTGTTAGTTGAGTTAGATTTATGAGTTCTTGGAAATCTTTTTTATTATACAGGAATCTTTCTCAATTATTATTATTATCGTCATTGTTGTTATTTTTGCTTTTTCTTTTCTTGTTAAGTTTCTCTTTCTCTTTTATTATAACAGGGTCAGTTCTAAGAAAAACATACACTGGCAGTGCTGGGAAGAGTGGGGGCCTGTGTGTGTCTTGTCTCCACTGTATTCACAGTGCTTGCCTCAAGCACAGTGTACAGCAGGTGTAGACAGGCAAAGCATGTTTACTGTATGAATGACAACTTGAATGACTGTAGCCTCCAGCCTCCAAGGTGACCCCCAGCGATCTCCAGCTCCTGTCCCTGTGGAGACACCTCCCTTTGAGTGTGGGCTACACTTACTTGTTTACTTTTACCAAATAAAATACAGCACAAGTGAGGAGATGCCACTTCTGAGATGACAGCAGGTTATAAAAGGACTGTGGCTACTGTCTCGGGCACTTTGTGACTCTCTCTCACACAGAAATAGCTCCCACATTGTGGGAGGCCCATTTGGCAAGGAACTGAGACCTAACAGCAGACTTGTGGGTGAGCACAGAAGCAGATTTTCCGGTCCTGGCTAATCACTCATCTGCAACCTCACGAGGACCGCTGGGCCACCAGCATGAGCTAAGCCGCACCTGGATTCCTGACTCACAACAACTGAAATAATAAATGTTTGTTGTTTGAAGCTGGGAGTGGGCAGACCAGAGCCTGTGGGCCGCCCATCTGTTTTTGTAAATAAAGTTTTATTGGAACAGAGAAATGACCATTAGCGTACATATTGTCTCTGGCTGCTTTTCCACTCCATCAGCAGGAGCTGTTCACTAGTGGCAATGGAGGTCATATGGCCCACGAGTCTAAGGTGTCTACTCTCTGGACCTTTAAGGAAAAGTTTGCTGATCCCTGTTTTAAACTGTTGTGTCTCAGGATAATTGTTACTTAGACATAGGTAACTACTACAAAGCCTTGCAGATCGAGAGCAGTGGGTTCTAAACAGGCTTGGATGTCTTGGGGGTAGGGCTTCTGATTTCAGTGTAGCTCATTTTATGAGGTATTAACTGAGCATCTACTGTGTGCCAGGCCCAGTGTCAATCATACTTCAGAATGCTGTTTTCAGTCCTTCGTCTACTGTCCCTTCAGACACTCCCTCTGTCTCTGGCACCCTGTAGTTGTGCCAAATGTTTGTGGATTTAAATGGGTTTTTAGAGATTGGACTTAGCAGTGCACTCTCTGGACCACCATGGAGGGCTGTTGTCATGGGGGAATGAGCAGAAAGCAGGCAGGTATCCAGCTGGTCGGTATATGCATGGTTTGTTGGTGGTCAAAATATGGCAACATTCCTATTGCCTTACTCTTAAGTTCCTAGAGCTCTCCTGCTGCCCCAGCTCTCCAGTCTTCTGCCTGGTCCAATGACCCAGTGACCGAAGAGCTTAAGGCATGGCACAGCAAGGACCACCCCAGCTCCTGGGGGTCACTCTGATTGGTCAGTTCCCATGTTACTCTAGGACAAACCCCGGACCTATTCCCACCAGCCACTTCTCCACCTTATCTTGGAGCATGGAAGAGGAAAGCAAATTATTGCTCCTCTCCGGGGCCAGACCTCAGGCCTGGGCTGGGAGAGATGCCCAGCGGTGCTGTCCACGATGAAATCTGCAGGTGTACATTGAATGTTGGCCCCTTTCCAGGATGGACCAGGGAGGGGAGGCCAAGAGGAGTAAGATGTGGGTCTTTGCTTTCAGAGGACAATCAAATTCTAACTTGGCAGGAGGGCCTACAGCAGGAACCTCTGGGTGGACTTCTGGCCCCACGTCTGACCTTGGGCTAGTGACTTGGTTCTCTGTGCCTCTCTTCTTCCTCCATAACAGGAAGACTTCCAACCTCATGGCATTTTCATGGGGATAAGCTAACACGTGGAAAGTGCTGAGAGCGATACCTCGTACCTAGTGAGCACTCAGCAAATGTTTAAAAAAAAATGATTAAATCCCCAGGGCCAAAGGAGTAAGCTCAGAGGGCGTCATGACAATGGCAAGATGGACGGACATCCAGTAAGTGTGTTTGTTGCACACAGACTAGGCTCCTGTGTGGACAGCGCTGGTCTCATGGGCACGTGACCTCTGTGTGGTGCCCTGTGCTTAGAGGTGCCCCATGCCTGGTGTCATGCTCTGCTGTTGAAATCTTGAAATTTTTAAAAAAGATTTTATTTGTTTATTTACTTGAGAGAAAGAGAGCGAGGGAGAGAGAGAGCAAGTGGGAATTGGAGCAGGGTGAGAGGAACAACCAGACTCCACGCTCAGCATGGAGCCTGACTCGGGGCTCGATCTCATGGCCTTGAGATCACAACCTGAGCCCCAACCAAGAGTTGGATGCCTAATCGACTGAGCCACCGTGGGCACCCCTGCAGTCCTGACGTTCTTAAATAACTTTCGAACAGGGGACCTACCTTCTCATTTGGCGCTGAGCCCTGAAGATGGTATAATCTGTCTTGCACACAGAGGAGGACAAGGCACAGGTCCATTCCTCAGGAGCCTTGAAGGTGTGCGAGGGAGGTGGATGGGTCCACCATAATTACATTTCAGAGTTGCATGTATTCTAGGAGAGCTTGGAGCCCGTGCATGTGCTCTCGCGCATCGTGGTTGGTTGAATCAGCCAAGAAGAACTACTTGAAACTGTACAGGAAAGGCCAAGCCTTCCCTCCACCACCATGGGAACCCGGAGAGGAGAACCAGCTGGGAAAACAGGTTCCATGATGCATCTGTTAAGGGAATGTTGCTTGGATTCATCTTCGGCAAGAGGAAGAAGGTCTGGAATTCTGAAATATTTTTGAAACCTTTGGAAAATCCCACTTTAATCACTGATGACAGTTTGACATTTTTCCAGCTGTTTCGAAGCAGGAGACAAGGCAGGTTGCTCGGCAGGGCACAGGCTGGCATGCTGGGAGATGTGTGGGCTCTCAGCTCCCTCCTTCTCTCCAGCTCCTCACAGCTTTGAGGCAGAAGGAAGGAGAAAAAAAATCAACCCAGGCTCGTGAGGCGCTCCTACCATTCTGCGCCATCTGCATTTGAGGACTTACTCCCGAACGTGAAATCTTAATTGGGTAACTATTCCTTTCTTCTTCCCAGATCCACGGACTCGCCTGCTTCTTACCCACACACGATTCTGAGAGCTTCTGCGTCCTTGTCCTCAGTAAGCTGGCCGGGAGGATTGTTTATTGGCTCCTTGGGCACCAGTGACAACCCATTGTTTCCACCTTAAAGGGTTTTCCACGTGTGGTCGAGACAGAAGCGTGGAGTATAATCCAGGTTCTGGGGTCACCTGGCTTGCTGGGACAAAGTATGTGCTCACATCGTAGCTCTACCTCTTGCTCCCTAGGGAATCTTGCAAAAGGGACTTGGTCCACTCTGTGCCTCAGTCTCCCTATCTGTAAATTGCTGTGAGGACAAATGAGTGACTTAATCCATGCAAAGTGCTCAGAAAGCATAAGGAAGCACTTAAGTGCATAATTATGCATGCAACATATTTTTAAAGCTATCTTTCCCCTGTATTACGATGTGTGGATACTCTATGACCCCTGCCATCACACTCCCAACCGGAAACGGTAACACACGTGGAACACTGCCTATGGCCTTTACAAATCCGACCCCACTTAAACCTCAAAACAATATGATGAGCTCGGGACTGCTGTTTCTCCCATTTTACAGATGAAGAGAAGTGAGGCACAGAGAGGTCAAATAACTTGCCTGAGATATCACAGGTGGTAAACACACAGTCATGATTCACACTCAGGCCTCCAGCCCCAGAGTGAGCCCCAACTCTTAACCACTGTGATCTGCTAATATATAAAACTCATGCTTTGTTGGCCGTTTAGGGATTTCCCTTTCTCTTTCTTTCTTTCCTTTTTTTTTTTTTTTTTTTTAAGATTTATTTATTTGCAAGAGAGAGAGCACATGCACGTGAGTGGGGGACAGTCAGAGTCAAGCAGACTCCTGCCGAGCATGTAACCCAGCTCGGGGCTTGATCTCACGACCCTGAGCTCTTGGCCCGAGTGGAAACTGACAGTCGGATGCTCAACCGACTGAGCCCCCTAGGGGCGCCCCAGAGTTTCCCCTGTTTCAATAAAAACTTTTCTTATCAAAGAGTAATCTACATCCACGAAATGCAGGTAACCTGAGTGTGGAGTGTATTGACTTTCACAAACTGAAAACACCCAGGTAACCAGCATCCGTACCCAGAAACAAAAGGTGACCGCCCCTCACGAGCCCCTGGGTCTCCTAGTCACCCCAACACCTCCAAGGGTGCCCCCTAGCCAGACTCCCAACTGCAGAGGTTAGTTTTGCCTAGTTTTATATTTGATGCAAACAGAATCATGCAGGGTGTACCCTGTTTCTGGAGTCTTTGGCTCAATGTTACATTGTGTCTTGCGGTTGAAGATGGTTTGTTCTCATTATGGAAAGGTGTTTCACTTACAGTTTATCTGCTTTACTGCTGATGGGAATTTGGGTCGTTTTCATGAACAGCGCTGCTAGGAACATTCTGGTACATGCTTTTTGATGGACGTATAGCTTCATTTTTGCTGGGTGCGTCCCTATGGGTGGGACACGGGATGTGCATATGTTTGGCTTTGGTAGATACTGCTGGTTGGCTGAATCATTTTCAGGACACTGTGCAGTGGCGTTGGGGAATGCAGCTGGGGGTTGGGCGTTCCGTAAGCGATTTCCCTTTCTGACCATCGACTGGAAATAAAACATGACATTTGGACCTAGTGGCAGGAGGAGTCACCAAGGCATGCCAGGGGCTTATTTATTGTTAAACATCCCACCTTTCTTTAATTTCTGCAGGATATCCTCTTCCTGTAAAGTGGGCCAAAAGGGCAAACCATGTAGTTTCACCATGTCGCTGGGAGCTGAAAAGCAAAGAAGTCGGCGAACGGCCGTGGGGCAGACGCAGAGGCTATATCCAGGGAGGGCATGAGCCTGGCACTGAGCCCCTGTGGACTTTTGAATGCATCACGTGCGATCCGGCGGGCTCACCCACTCCTCACCACGCGCTGATTGTGTGCCCCCGTGTGACCCGCCACGTGCTGGGTACCAGGATCGTGGTGGCGTACAAAACTGGTGATCCCTGCCCTGTTGAGCTTACGTTCTCCTGGAGGACTAAGACAGAAACACAGACTCATGTGAACAACTTTAAACAAGTCATTTCAGAGCCTGATTAAAAAAAAAAACAAATGAAGAGAATAAAACAGGATGGGGGATGCCTGGGTGGCTCAGTCATTAAGCATCTGCCTTTAGCTCAGGTCATGATCTCAGGGTCCTGGGATGGAGTCCAGCCTCGGGCTTCCTGCTCAGTGGGGAGTCTGTTTCTCCTTCTTGCTCTGCCCCTCCCCCTGCTTGTGCACTCACACTCTCTCTGTCTCTCTCTCAATAAAGTCTTAATAATTTTCCAACAGGGGGCCCACATTTTCATTTTGCTCTGGGCTCTGTGAATCGCGTGATTGGTCCTGTGGGGTTGTTGAGGTCCCTGTTGTGTAGAACACCCCGCACTGCTAAACCTCGAGGATGTCCTCCGTTTCTTCTCGCTTCGTCCCCTTCACCCTCCTGTACCACAGCTGACACGTCTGGAACCCGGCCCCAAAGCTTCGGTAGAGCAGTGAGAATCCAAATGGAGCATTTGCTTTTCATATGGGCTTTTCATGGCTTAGTGATCCTGCAGTTCCCTGGAGGCTCTGGTGATTAATGATTATGGGGCTTTCTCCATTGTGCAAGGAGGTAGGAAGAAAGGAAGAGCCCTTTGGAAAGAGAGGGTGTCTGAGCAAGCGCTGGGCCCTTGGACTTCAAGGTCCCTGGGAGGGAAGTTTAACCCATGGGCAGAGGGCCTGCTGGGGTAGCTTTGGGAAGTTGGATGAGCTGGCGACCTGGGTCAGGTAGTCAGGGCATGACCCTGGGTCATTTGTGTTTTGTTTCGATGATCCAGCCACGGCACTGAGTCTGGCTGTGGTCCAGAGAGCCACTGTTAAAGCCTTTGAGACTCAGGCAAAAATCCAGTCCTGGGCTAGTTCACCAGAATGTTCCCAGCATCCCAGAAAATCCACTGTCCTAGTCACACCAGTAGGGCCCAGGGCAATGGTGGACAGGGCTCCTCGTTGTCTGGGAGGAACCCCACTTCTGTTATTATAAGCTCCTCAATCATTTCAAAGAGTTAAGAAACATCAAAATAAGCTTCCAAAAGACTGTGGTTCTTTTCAACATTGGCCACCAACGCATGAATGCGTTTAACACACACACACAGAATCTCAGGAAATGTCATTCTGTTAGACAGGATTTTTATATTCTCATTCATATTTGTATTTAGGATTATAATTAGCTAACTGATGAGAGACAAGAGTGTGAGAACAAATAATCCGGGTTTCTCATCCCTTCATGGTGTGATTCTGAGGCCGGTTCCGCTCAGTTCCTCTGAGGGACTCACAGGACTGAGTCCCAGTGGGAACCCGTCTTTTGACTCATTCCCTAGTTCTTCCTTCCCTGCCTCAGAGAGCTTCCTGGGATCACCCCTCTAATAGAGTCCCTGTACCCAAAGCCTTTGCTCAGCATCGGCTTTTGGGAACTCAAATTAAGATACCGCCTTCAGGAGCTTGGATCTACAGTACCAGGCCCAGACCCACCCCTCCCATGCTCCAGATTCCCAATCTGCAATTCTAAATAAAAGTTCAAAGGATTGACAGCAACTTGCCCTGCGACCTTGGGCCAATCGCTCCCTGTCGGGGGTCTAGATTTTCACCCAGGAAGTGAAATAACATTACGATAATCACATCCACTTCTCCACTTTTTTCTCCCTCACTTTTTCAATATGGTTGTAAATGCCAAAGTCCATAACACCTAGAGGAATAAAGATGAGGGCTGTGTACAAAGGTGGGGTGGCTGATCCCTGGTCTGGAGAATACACACTGCCTCGAGACCCCTCCCCACTTCTCATCCCCACTTTCTTGAGAAATAACATCTCTCTCAATCTCAAGTCTTTTTTGGGGACTGGCTCAGATCCTACTGGCTTCAGGGATAAGTGTGTGACCCTAGACTTTCCAGTAAGTATATTTATTGCCACGAGACACAGTGATGCACTCAAGATGGAGCATAAGACTCAAGTTAGGTCTGTGATACTAAATTCTGTTGCTATTGCTTTTCACCCTGCACTGTTTTTATCCTACCCTGGGACTTTTGAGAAAAGAGACTGTTTCTTTTAGGGGAAGCTGAACTTGTAGGATATGGATAGAAGGTTGAGGATGGTTGTCTTGCCACCCCAAAGGGAAGATTCAATTAGATGATGAAAGGAGCACAGAGAAAGGCAGAACTGAGTCATGCAGGAGAGACTGGGAAAGGAGAGGGACAGAACGAGCCTGATGACGTTTACTATATGCTGCTGGAAGTCCTAGATCCAGCCAGGCTTGAAATCCACACAGTCGCCTTATTTGCTTAAGTCAGTTTGAGTTGGCTTTTTGTTTGTAGTAACCAAGAGGCCCCAAAAATATATCTACTAAGTGTTAGATGGTTAACAATATTAGATATCTTTTTTAGTTCTACCTTTCCAAGCAGATAGTAAGTTTCCCAAAGGCAGGAATCAGGCTAGATGTTCTGTGGTCCATAGGTGTTTTTCTTTTTTTTTAAGATTTTATTTATTTATTTGACAGACAGAGATCACAAGTAGGCAGAGAGGCAGGCAGACAGGGGAGGGGGGAAGCAGGCTCCCTGTTGGGCAGAGAGCCCGATGCGGGGCTCGATCCCAGAACCTTGAGATTATGACCTGAGCCAAAGGCAGAGGCTTAACCCACTGAGCCACCCAGGCGCCCCGGGTCTGTAGGTTTTGAGACCCATGTTGTCCGGTGTTTATGTGGGGGGTTGGATACAGTGAGCCAGGACCAAAGGATGGGAGAGTTGGAGGAAAGGAAGAAAGCACATGGAGAGAAGGCATGTTGATTGCGTGCTCACTCCTACATTACTCTGGGTCATCAGTGCTAGAGGTTGAGGTTATGCAATGGGTAGTTCAGGTGCCCTTTGGACGCCCACGGAGGTCACAGTTGAGTGGAGAAAACAGGGGTTAAGCAAGTCATCACAGTCGTAACATATTATAGGTATAGATGTGGGTCGTGTGTGTGTTTGTGTGTGTGTGCGCGCGCACAATATGTTCTGTCCCCTCAAGTTTCTTGTGAATGAGTTTGTGGATGTAAATTGCTGGAGGAAGGTGAGGATCACCCCAGGAGGGGGCTGCTCCTTGGAAGAAGCATGAAAGGCATGTTGGGGGGCTCTATGGCAGTATTCAGAGCAGCATGGACGTGGCCCACCAGCCATCAGATTGCTTCTGTGGAAGGATCTGTTCCTGACACCTTCAAAGCCATTTGCTCATGATGTGAAAGGGTAAGAACGCCACTGCAGTGAGCGGCTCAGACAGTAACCTGCCTCCGTATTTCCAGTGTTTCCTGCCTATGGTTGCTTTCTGCCTCCCAAGGGGGCTCAAGCAGGTAGAAGCTGAATGTGCTGGACTATTGGGCATTGGAGTTTCTTTCTTGGGATAAGGATGAGGGAGGCCATCTCATAGCTCTCTGATGACTGGCCACTCCAAGTGGGTGTTTGTTATCACAGGCAGAGGGCATATGTCTAATTGTTGTCCAGTTAAATAGCCCTCCCAGACTAGTGGCACCTGATCCATCCGGGCCAGAGAAGACACGCGGTCCCCAGTGGCCGGAGGTTGGGGGGAGTGGACAGATTCAGAGCAAGGGTTTTGGGGCTGGACAGACCTAGATCCTTGCTCTGTCCCTTCCTACCTGGGCAACGTGCGAGAAGTCACTTAGCTTCCCTGTGCCTCAGTTTCCTTGTCTGTAAAATGGGAGGACTGTTGCATTTCCTACCCCCTCCCCTTGCCATAGTAGCTAATGATGGGTATAATCCCTAGGCAGAGGGATTGACTGATGTTAATTTTCTTTGACCTTTTCTCATCTTCCAATTTTCTTTTTTTACAATGAATACGTAAACCTTTTGAATGGAGAGAAAGCCAATACGTGCTTAGAAAATGAAAAGGTTGTTTCTGAAAGACTGGAGGATGCTGAGTAGAGGAGAGGAACAGAGGGATTGGAATTTAGAGGCTACCAGGAGTCATTCTGGGGGGACTGGGTCCAAGGGTTGGGGAGAAACACCAGTCTCCTTTGGGAGCAACTTGGGAGCTCCAAGGTCTTGAGTGAGCCATGACACCAGGGTTGGCATGGGAAGTTCCATTCGGAGCACCCTGAATGAGGGAGAAGGGGCTGATGCTACGTTTGCTGTTAGGATTGGAGCAGGACAACAGAAGCAGCGTGGGAACACGGGGAGTGGGATTATAAGGAGTCCGAGAGGGCCCAGCCACCGGAATGGAGGAGAGACCAGGACAGACACCCACACCAAAGGAGGTCTTGGACTCCCTTGGATATTCCCTTCATCGTTAAAGGAGAAACAGAAGCTGTATTAATTTCGGCCCCCAGGAATCTCTCACCAGCCCTATTCCCTGATTTAAGCCATCGCCTCTGATGGGCTTGGTCTGTGAAGAGAGAGCTCTGAGTGGAGGGACACCTCTGTCTCAGTTTTGCCCTAAACCCAGTGTCTGGCACCAACTGAGTGTCCAAAAAATATTGTTATTCAGCTGATTTAACCCAAATATAAGCCGAGGCCCTAGGTGGCCCAGTCTTCTCCGCTGTATTTAGAGGAACAGAGTCTGAAAACAACCAAACAAACCATAACACCTAATTTTAAAAAGGTCTTAATCTGTATTTACCTGTACTTGTGACTCTTAAAATTCTTCCTTGCAGATTCACTTTGTCACCCAGCGCGACACTTCCTAAAATTCCCTTTTCTCTGCTCTCGTCCTCACGGATCCTGCAGCTGCCTCGAAGGTACTCATTCTCCAAAGGCTTCCCCCAAATCTGTTCCACATCTCCAGCCTACATGGCATTTCCTCTTCCTCCTTTCCACATGTCATACTTTATTGCCTCTTGCCAGATGTCCCTAGAATTTCTGCTCGGGCCAAAGAACATGCCGGAAGGGTGGGAGAACACATGAGCTCTTGGTTCCAAGATCTTCCTCAATCTGCATAGGGGGATTCATGCAGACATCAGTGAGTTAATGAACAGACAAGGGAAGACTTGGTGAGCACAAGGATCTGGGTTTGGAACCTCGTTCCTCTTCTGGTTCACTGCGTGACTTTGTACACATTTTGAAACCATTCCGACGTTCACTTTCTTGATGAGCAAAACAAGGGAATAATATACTTACCCCAGAAAGCGTTTAGGATCGAATGAGTTTATTCATTTAGATGCTATCTCTGTGCCCAACATGGAGTTCGCACAAAAAAATGTTGGCTAAATCGTCGTCATCTCTATCTTGAGATTTTTTTTTCATCAACACCCAAAAAAGTGTTGTCCTCTTCTGCGCCAGGAGAGAGGACTCAGTTTCCCTTAAAACTTCCTCCTTCCCCTCCTTTTTTCCCTCCTTCCTCCTCCTCCTTCCTCTCGTTATCATTATCCTTATTGGGCTCGGGAGCCAGACTATCTGGTTCAGATCTTGGTTCTACCACTTATTTGAAACCAGAGAAACTGTTTAATGTCTCTGCACCTTCTTGCTCTATGAACAAGGTTTAATGATGAAACCTACCTTTCAGAATTGCTATGAGAATTATAGCTAATCCTATATACAGAAGAGCTCAGAGGAATATTTTCTTGACAAATGTGACTTTGTCATGGGTAGACGGTAAATGTCGAATCAGGATTCGGAGTCCATTCTGACAGCAAACGCCACGTTCATAACAACTGTCCTGCCTCCTTCCTTCAGGCTTGCCTAGGGGTCAATTGTGGTTAAAAGAATGTTCCCTCCCTCTATGCCCCCAAGATATTGGAAGCAGAGTCTCGAAGAGATATGCGTGCTCTCATATTCAAAAAACATTATTCACGATAGCTCAAGGTGAGAGGAATTCCCCTGTCCATAAACAAATCAGTGGAGAAGCAAGATGTAGTATATGCATACAATGGAAACTTATTCAACCTTAAAAAGATGGACAGCTGCGTAACATGGGTGAACCTTGAGGACATTGTGTTGAGTGAAATGAACCCATCCCAAAAAGACAACTAGTGTATGACTCCACTTAGAGAGGGTCAAATTCATGGGGACAGAAAGTAGAATAGAGGTTGCTGGAATGGGGGGAGGAGGAGTAGGGACTTAGTGTTGTTTTTTTTGTTTTTTTTTTTTTTAAAGATTTTATTTATTTAACAGAGAGAGAGACCACAAGTTGGCAGAGAGGCAGGCAGAGACAGAGAGCGGGAAGCAGGCTCCCTGCTGAGGAGAGAGCCCGATGTGGGGCTCAATCCCAGAACCCCGAGATCATGACTTGAGCCAAAGGCAGAGGCTCAACCCACTGAGCCACCGAGGTGCCCCGGGACTTAGTGTTTAATGGGGACAGAGTTTTGGGAAGCCTGGGTAACTTTATCTGTTAGTTTAAGCTTCCAACTCCTATTTTGGGCTCAGGTCATGATCTCAGGGTCATGAGTTCAAGCCCTGACTCAGGTTCTATGCTGGGCATGAAGCCTGCTTAATATTCTCTTTCCCTCTCCCACTCCCCTGCTCGTGCTGTCTCTCCCACACTCTCTGTCTCAGAAAAAAAAAAAAAAGTTTCATTTTTCCAAGATGAAAAGAGTTCTAGGGATGGATGGTGGTGACGGTCATGAACGGCCGAAAGCTGCTGAGCTCTACGGTTAAATGGTTATGATGGTAATGTTTACGGTGTGTGTATTTTACCACAATAAAAAAAAAGAAAAGAAAAAAAAGTTGTCCCTCCCCACTCCACCTTAGAAAAGAGGCGACAGGACTCTGTTTGCCTTGAGTCCCTTTGTTGCTCACCTGGGGACCGTGTGTACCCTACCAGTGACTCCATTTCTTGATTATGCCCTGGCCTCTCGTGTTGTGGTGACATTGCTGGTGACGGACAGCGGTGACCCCTGGGGACTTTCTACGGGAAGGGGGGCCAGCCATGTGAGGCAGCCGGCCAGAGGCCCGCTCAGTCAGGGGGTCTTTAGAATGGGTTTATTTCAAAATCTGGGGCGAAAGTCTTATTTTATTATTGTCTGTGGGTCTTTGAGAGAAGGAGAAATCTTGTGTGTTTGTGTGGCTGCCCCGTTGGTCTGTGTGAATGAGCGTGGATTCTGGTGAGACCTGACTATCTATCTACTCCTTTGTCACAAGGCTCCCCCCAGGGTCCTGCCACATTCTCATTAGGGTCCCGATGGTGAGCGGACTCGGTGTCAGTTAGAACACACTCTGCAGTGACTTGTGGATAGATTTTCTCTTTTTTTTCTTTTTCCAGTTGATTTGCTAATGTTTGCTGGGATTCTTTTAGGTAAAGTTTCGAGATCTTCTCCTGGGTCAGGAGGTGAGGGGAGCACGCACTGGCAGAAATTGCTTCCTCTGGAATCACCTTGATTGGAATTTTGAAAAAATGAAGGCAATTTGGAACTTAGAAAGAGAGGTAAGCTGTGGACTAACCAGCAAATCGAGGTTTTATTTTCTTCCCTCCCTCTCTTTCTCCTTTGGCTTAATTTTTCTCCCTGTCTTTCCAGTGTCCTCTGTCTCATTTCTCACTGCCAAGCAATTTTCTATCTTCTACTTAAAAACCCCGTTTCAACCTCTGGTCCTTTGGGAACTCTGATTATTTCTGATTAAAACCTTGTCTTAGCCTGGACTTCCCCAGGAGCAGACCCTAAGACAAAGGCTGATGCTCAGGTAGTTTCTATGGGAGAATCCCAGGGAGCAGGAGCCCAGGAAGGAGTGGGGGTGCCGGGGGGGGGTGAAGGTCAAACAAGAAGCGTGGGAGACACAGTGCTGGGATGCACTATGAAAGGAGTTATCGGTGCTATCCACCCTGGCAACAAAAGGAGAAGCTTATTCCCATCATTTTCCACCCCTGTTGGTCCAGGATGGCCTCTGGTGTTGTCGGG
Source organism: Enhydra lutris kenyoni (assembly GCF_002288905.1). NCBI lineage: Eukaryota > Metazoa > Chordata > Mammalia > Carnivora > Mustelidae > Enhydra > Enhydra lutris. The sequence continues at coordinate 7,037,764 of NW_019154138.1, forward strand.
GTGCACCTGCCTGATGAATGCTGAGTGGGTCCCCCCAGGTCTGAGAAGCTCTCCAGTGTCAGAGGAGCTTCAGGACAGGAAGCAAGAAGAATATGGCAGTCTCGACCTTGCAAGGGGCTTAGAACTGGAAGGAGGTGACCCATTTCCATGCGGCACCGATGTCCACAGACGTGGCTGGAGTAAGAGGGAGGCCAAGGCAGGCTCCATACAGACCTCTAGACACCCAAAGCACAGAGGAACTCACAAGAATGTCATTCAACGTGCGGCTGGTACTCGGAGCATATGGGAATTCAACAAGGGTTCAAACACCAGTTCCTATGATTTCTGCAGCCTCCGCTGTTGAATGCCTCAGTCCTGCTGTCTAGCTGTGGATGCTCCCACTCTGCCCGTGCCCTAGACACAAGCTCCATCTCCCCGTTGGGTCTGCCCAATGGGCCAGACCTCAGCCAAGCCCACGGCTGCTGCTGATGGCGTGCCCCTCACAGGTGGGCTCTGAGCATCCCATTAGACCACGACTGTAAGTTGCCTGGCGCAGAATCATTGCTACTCAAACACGATCTTCAATTTTTTTCCCCTTATCTTATTATTGCCCTTATGTTGGAGCCCTGGATATTACTGAGAATTGAGGAAAAGAGTAAAAACAACAACAACAACAAACCCACCAACCTTTCTTATTTGGGAGGTGAGGTGTTCCCAGGCTAATTGAAATGTCTACATATGAATAATCTTGCTATTATTAGGTATTTAATATATATATTTAATTGGACTCTGCATGTTTCCTGGGTCCCTCGCGTGGGCTCAGCTCGTGCGGGGAACAGTGGAATGGGGGCTGCTGGTATCCACCTGTGTCCCCCGTTGTCTACCCTAGAGGTAGACAGCATCCGAGGACAGTTCTGTGGACAGTAGCTTTCTACCTTGAGCACCTGCCTCTTTCTGTCAGACAGAAGGAACGTGCTTAAGCTTGGGGAGGTGGTGGTTGGGCAGGCTGGGAGGCTGTTAACACCATCAGGAGAGGCGGCAACCAGGGAGAGGTGGGAGGTAGGGGAGAAAGAGCCCAGCTTCCTCACCCCCTGGGGGGACAGCTCTGGGATGTGCTATGCGTACTCCCTCAGAAGGTTCTGGGGGCGATGGAGCCCCAGATGTTCACGGCAACCATCTAGCCATTGTCCATCTTTCTTGAGCTTTCCTCGCTGTCTTACTTCTCACTCCGCTGGACGTCCTGGGGTCCTAGCATCTATCCAGGGTACTTCAAGCGTAGTTCGTAAATTCCATTCTGATTAGAGAAGTAATAGGGCCAACAGGTCTGACACCACGTAAGTTCACAGCCTAGGAAACAATGGTTCTTTTGGAAATCAGACCTCTGCCTCGTTGTCATTACTCTTACCAGTGTGGTGAACATGTCTGCATACCCCTTTTCCTTTTGTTGACAAAGATAATTTTTATTATATAAAAAAACGGAATCCTATCTTAATAATGTTCTGTAACGTTCTCCCATTAAATGTGTATATTCCCAGAGTAGTCCCTCTAGATCTACCCCATTCCTTTTAGGAGCAGTTCCATGTATGTATCAGTAGAAGAATGTATGATGCTTTAGAGAACTGAGACCTTACTGGTGAACTACTGGGTTATAACTAGTATTTTGCTACATAAACAATGGGCAGTCTGTTTACAAATAGTCTTTGCACCCTGATGTTGGCATTCTTATGGGATAAGTTCTTAATAATGGAATTGGTAGGGGCGTCTGGGTGGCTCAGTCAGTTAAGCATCTGCCTTCGGCTCAGGCCTTGATCCCAGGGTCCTGGGATTGAGCCCTGTGTGTGGGTGGGGAGTCCCTGCTTGGCGGAAAGACTGCTTCTCCTTCTACCACTCCCCCTGCATGTGCTTTCTCTCTCTCTCAAATAAATAAATAAAAATCTTTTAAAAAAGAAGAAAAGAAATGGAATTGCGAGCTGCAGGAGAACTGACATTTAACATACCAATAGATATTGCCGAATTATGCTCCAAGATCATTGTACAAACCTGTGCTCATGAGATTTGCCATCACCGGCAGGAAGGTTGCTGTGCTGTTAGGGCTTTCTGGAGCCAGGGAGAGGCGCAAACTGGGGAGACAGGGTTGGTCACTCCAAATATCTACTTGCCACCCTCTCCTTACTATAAACCTCCCAGGCTCCAACACTTCCAAAGCTCCATTAGAAGCTCACCCTCTTTTCCTTTTCAGGGGGACCCCAGAGAGTGAGGAATGGAGGCTTGTATGTCCACCAGGCACAAGGATGCTAGAAATACTTCTGGGTTCCCGGTCTGTGTGTCTCTGGCCAACCAGGAGGGAGACAGTCAGACGTGAATCCCAGGTCTGCCACACCCGGAGTGTATAACTTTGGGAGAGTCACCTTTCTGGACCGTTTTGTTTGTTTGTTTGTTTGTTTTTTCCAACCTGAAAAATGAGGGCCAGGATACTTGCTCTCCACAGCTGTGGTCTTAGCAAGGTTAATACTTAACCAATAACTGCTGTAAGAGGAAATTTCTCAATCTCAATGCCTTAATACAATAGGAGTTTATTTCCCGCTCAAGTGATGTCCTAAATGGGTGTTTCTGAGGGGTGAGGGGCTCTTCTTCGAGCGGGGGTTAAGTTCCTTCCCTCTTTGGTTCTTTGGCACACAGCTCCTGGGTTCCCATCCTTGGGCATCCCACTATGGGGAGCAGAAGTGACTGGGAGTCCCAAACGCTGTCCTGGGTTTGCCATCACCTTCATGTGGAGACAGGCGGTACTTCTCCTGGGCCGCTCCCAGCTGATGACAAGCATGGTGGAAGTCCTCAGCCAGGCCCTCTCTGACAAGACCAGGCCTCTTCCAATGGGCAACTCTAGCACAAAGACGTTCCATTGGCCTGGTAGCAACCTCCTGGGAAGGATGCCACAGTCTGAGACTTTTTCAACTCCCCACTTTATTCCCACAGAGGCCCTACCCTCATGTGGCCCGAGGGGTCTCCTAGCTTTCTCGGCTCCCCCATTCCCCACCCATAAAGCCCTTCCATGTCTAATCCCATCTTCTGTGTTCACTTCTCAGCCAATCTGAACGAAAGCATGTGACTACCCCAAATTGCAGGGGAGCCTGGGAAATGTAGTTCAGCTGCATGTCCAGGAGGAAAAGCAAGTGGGTCTGGTGAACAGGGAGCCAGTCCCCGGCACAGATATTATGAGGATTAAGAGACCACGCCAAGTACGTCACTCTGAACCCAGGCTCACAGCGATGCAGCTGGTGGCTGTGCTTGTCACCGCAGCCCTTTATACCAAGGTGTCAAGTCCCTACAAGCATGCAGTGCCTCTCCCTGTCCCGACACGTGGCCTGGCCTAGCAGGTGGTCTGGCTCCTCTGTGGGATTCCCCTAGATCAGAGCCGGGAGAGACACAGACGCGTGCCCCAAGATGGGGGTGTCAGCCCTAGAGGAGACTCCTCTAGGGAACATGACCTTGACAGCAGCCCTCGACCCAAGGCCCTCCTCCACCTAGCATCTGCCGACTTCCTGGGCTTCAATCCCTGGACACTCCAGAGCCATGTCATGTGGCTCCCCGCTCAGATGAAAGCCAGGTACCGGGGTGTGGCCGGCCCTCGGGCCTCTTCATCTGTCACCAGCGCCTGCCCCCACGCCAGCTTCCAAGGGCCGCCGCCGCTCCAAGAGCGCCATAAATGCTGATAATTCCCCATTAAACTTCACTTTATTATTTTCTCTGGGTGCAGGTATGCGGATGATATGAGGCCTCGCTGCATTTACATACAAATTGAAGATTTTTATTAATCAGTCCAGTACTAGGGATCCAACGGTAACAGTCCATCAGGCCCTTAAATACATTTGGTGACATTTTTACCATGCATTAGCATGATAGGGCAAAGCAAATATAATGTACCAATGATTGCTTTTCCATTGAAAGCACAAACGGTTTCATTTTTCCTGTCATCTCAAATAAGTGTTAAAGAGGGTTTGGAGGCTGTTGTGTCCGCGCCGTATGCTCGGGACTTACAAACACTGATGAGCGCATTAAATAACCATTAGCGTCTCGGCCTGGACTGCAGGACCGTCCCTCCTCTTCAGAATTTATTCTTTGATTTAAAGTGAAGGCAATCTGTGGTTGCTTTCATAAAGTCCTGCAGCCTCTCCATTCTCCCTCCAACAAAATGCATTACAACAGTAATTTTATGACTGTTAAAATAACTTGTCGTTAACAAGCACTTAATTAAAATGTACAATAAATAGCCGACCGCAGCCTTATCGGCTCTCCGGAGCGGCCTCGGCCGAGACTGCGAGGCCCAGGCCTGCTGTTGCCCAGCTTGTTTGCAGATTAATTGCTTTTCGAGCTGGCAGGAGCTGCCTCTTCAGCGGCCAGATCGTAAATGACCAGAGAGGGACTTTATCAATCAGACGTGTGCGTCTGTGACCGCTGCTGGACGGGCAGGAAGGCTGGAGGGTGGGCGGAGGGCAAGCCTCCGGTGGGTGGCATTTCTGTCGGGGAAGGGGGGGTGGGCAGCCGAGTCAGGGGGACGGAGAACACCTGCGCCAGGGTCCCTGGGGGTGTGTGTGTTGGGGGGTGCTGGCCTGCTCCCGCCCCCCCACCTGGATGGCTCTGGCAGAATAACGGTCTGGTCAGATGACGGTCAACATAATCCCAGTGAACACTTATCCACGGGCTGGTCCTTTCTTTTTGTCAACTTAGCGAGCTCGCACAACAAGGCTTGGTGGCGTGTATGCTCGGGGAAAGCCTCAGAGAGCTTAAGGGACGTGCCCAGGTCACACAGTTCATAAGTGGCACAGCTGGGACGCTGGCGTAGGGGGGAGAATGGCACGAAAGGGGCATCTGGCGCTGCGCTAGCCGTCTCCTTGCGGGTGTGAATTTATTGCGTGCCTGGCTGTGCTCAGGTCCACACTTGCTGCTTCACGCGAGCGTGTGTGTCCTTAATCAGTCCATATTCATGAAGTGCCTACTGTGCGTCCACCTGTGCTGGAAGCCGGAGGTACAAAGGTGAGCCTGAAGGAGCTGATCTTGGCTCTGAACTCGCCAGCCGGTGGGGAAGGTGGCTGTGGAAAAGGAAATGGAGCCACAGAGCAGAGCACCTTGAAAAGGTTGTGTGTGTGTGTGCATGTGTGTGTGTGTGTATACAAGAGCAGGGTCAAGGAAAGCTTCCAAGAGGGAGTGACTTTTAAGCTGAGGACAATGGGGAGCAGGGAGCAGCCAGGCAGGGGCAGGGAACACGTGTTCCAGGCACCGGGAGACTGTCGAAGACACAGAGGAGAGAGCGCGTGCCAGGTCCCAGCCCTGGAAGGAAATTCAGCATCGCTGGGCTTCGGAGGGGCGTGGGCGAGGGTCCACGGATGAAGCCCAGGAAGTCGGCAGATGCTAGATGGAGGAGGGCCTTGTGAACCCAGGGGGGCCAGCGGAGTACTGGCTGGCTTGTTTTCCAAGGGGCCTCTCCGAGGAAGGGCCTTGTCAACAACTTTGTAAAGTAGGTATCATGATCCCCGTGTTTACAGCTAATGAAAGAAGGACATATGTGGATGGAGGGGTAAGTGGCTTGCCGGAGGTCATCGGGCCAGTGGCAGCTGGGGCAGCTGGTGGTGGGCAAGAGGCCAGCTTCCCACAAGGACCCCTGCTCAGCTCCACTCAGCATATGACCATATGATTCTTGTCACTGTCCAGGCTGGGGATGACCTTGTTTTGTTGCTATTTTCCTTTTTTTAAAATATTTTTTTTAAGATTTTATTTATTTATTTGACAGAGATCACAAGTAGGCAGAGAGGCAGGCAGAGAGAGAGAGAGAAGGAAGCAGGCTCCCTGCTGAGCAAGGAGCCCAACTCGGGACTCGATTTCAGGATCCTGGGATCATGACCTGAGCAGAAGGCAGACGCTTAACAACTGAGCCACCCAGGTGCCCTCCAGGCCATAGTTCTGCGGGCACTGATGCCCCTAGGGGGTGAAGGAGGTTCTCCTCAATCCTTAGCTGGCTTGGGGGTGGGGGACAGATAGCCTCCTGTGTTGCCTCTGTGCCAGACACCTTAGGTCTTTCAGACTTGAGCCTGAGTTCTGGTTCTTTCTCCTGAAGGCCACATCCATCGTCTCCATCATCTCCTGAGCACTTGAAAGAGAACAGTTCTCTCTCAACGATACCCGGTGGTGGGCTTATTTGGGGGAAACATAGATCTTAGACTTATTTTTAAAAACTCAGTCTCATGATAGTAAGAAAATTCTCCCTCCACCCCAAAAAAGGATGGATAAAATAGATATGTATATTTTAGGATGCCTATAATATATATAATATTATATTATTATATAATAATCAAATAATTTGTATGAATAAATTCATAGTTTATATTAAAATAAATTTACAATGTTATTAATAATTATAGATAAATTATTTTAAATAAATTATAATAATATATATAATTATATAAGTATATATATTTTACATATATATATATATATAATTTTTTTTTTTTTTTTTTTAGAAAGTTCTCGAGCTCTTTGAGGGGTTTGTGTTCATGATGTATCCGAGGCCAGTGTCTATAACCCATCTCATGCGAAGAGGGAGTCCGTAATAAAGCGAATGCAGGGAGCTGACGGGTCAGGCCGTTACCTCGCTGCATCCCTCTGCCTGGAAATGCATGAGACTCCTACTAATGGGCAAGCTTTATTCATATAGATCCTTCCCAGCTTCGCTAATAAGTGGAGACCAGCCAAAGATCTGCGAACACACACACACTGCTGTCAGGGGTGGGGAGGAATGCAGGGAAATGTTTCCAATCTTGGCATCTTGGAAGATATTTAACCCAGGTCTCTACCTGGCTGTTATTTAAACAAACACAAAAGATGGAGCTAAGGAGTCCAGGGAGGAGGCTGGAAACCACCAGCAAACAGGGGAGCTCAGCTGGGAGGGAGCCACTCCTCTATGTGTCAAATTCATTTGCATCAGAATCCTGCAGGGGCAGGAATGCCCAAATGCTGAGGGAGTATGCACGGCCATTTGCCCAGCAAAGCCCGGGGAGGAGCGGGGTGGGCTCCCCCGGGATGTGCAGACCTGCATTCATTAGAGGCCCAGCTTGGTGGCCCCACAGCCAGAGAGTGACAGCACTCCTTAAGCACCAGGAAGCGTGTCACCCAGGCATGCGCTGTTCTGATTGATTTTGATTAACTTGTTAGGAGTCCGCTGTCTGAGTGTGGACTGTGCTCACAGGAGCTCAGAGCTCAGAGGAAGGAGCCTCTACGCTGATGGTCCCTGTCCTTCACATTCTCTGTCTTGGCTACGCCTACAGCTTGCCCGTGGAGATCGGGATGGGGGATGAAAAGGGCAGAGGCATAGAGTTGGATCCAAAGACCCTGATGTGGGCTAATTGTGTCACTTTGGGTAAGGTACTGTCTCGATGAGCTATAGTTTCCTCTTTGGGGAAATGGGGATCCTTTTTCTTAATCTTGTTGGATTATTAAAGACAATCCGGGTGACAGTTCCCTCTGCTCTGCTCTCTTTACGAGTGTCCGATTCAGGTTTTATTGTGAGCTTGCCGGAAGACCATGGATCTAGAAGAGAAACCAAGGGATGGCTTAGGCAGTGCGGACAGGGGTTGGGGGATGAACACCAAGGGTGGAGACCACGTGTGGGGGTGGTGGTGTGCTGGCTACCATTGTGATGTGCAGTTGGGTAGAATGAACAGTGTTGCCTTTTCAACCCTCTCTCAATGGCAACTAAGTCAAGAAGAGAATCTAGGTTGGTGCCAATATGTCCTTAACATCCTTCGGGCTCTTGTTAATTTCCCTTTAAAATGAAGAAGGGTCACAGAGACAGAACAGAACCTGCCCAGGGTTGGGGGAAGGGGGGGAAAGGGAAAAATTGTTGTTTAGTGGGTATGGGGTTTCAGTCTGGGAAAACGAAAGAAGGTCTAGAGATGCCTGATGGTCCTAGTTGTACAAAATGAGTGTTCATAATGCCACTGAGCTGTGCACCTAAAAAAAATGGTCAAAGTGGTAAAGGTCATGTCTTACATATTTTGCCACAGTAAAAGGCAAAGCCAAAAGAAAACCACCGGCCGAGCAGGCTTCGGGCACAGAGGTTTCAGGAGGCAAGTTGGATCTAAACAGACTCTGATAGTGTTATTTTTAAAAAGCCAGTTTGACTCTTAAGGTTGCTTTTTATTGAGGACCAGGAACACCAGCGTCCCATTTCCAAATATACTCCTTGGTACAAAGCTTCCTTTTGAAATACACAGATTTGTTTACTAAGCCAGGAGAAGCAGTAGGTAAGGGAAGTTCATGGGTAGGGCAAGAGCATGAAGCTGGAACCGGACTCAGGTGTCCAAAGCCTGGAGGTCAGCCCTGGAGCCCAGGCGCATGGCATAATGAGGGCTCCTCTGTACCCCCTCCTGCCTCCCTCCTGCTTCCCCTGATTCCTTGCCTGGATAGCTTCCCTGTCCACTGCGTGGGCTGGGAATTCTTCGCCAGGACTGAGAGATGGTGGAGTAGACTTCTGTCTTGCCCAGCCCAAGACCTTTGGGACAGTTACTTTGTCCTGAGGTCACCCCATGGCTGCTCTGGGCTCTGGGGGCAGATCCCAAGCATCCTGGGAGCCAAATGACAGGCTTCTTGGGTGACAAATGGGCACTGTCCTCCAAGGTTCTGATTGTGACTAAGGACTAACTGGAGGAGGAGTTCTCAAACCTGGGTGCATTTTAGAGTCGTCCTGGGCTCACCTCCAGGCCAGAATCAGGATCCCTAATGGGGTGAAGCTGGGATATCCCAGTGTTTCAAAGCTTCCCAGGCAATTCTAATGTGTGACAGGTTAGGAACCACAGATTAGAACGAAAATGTTGTTGCTTCTAAATGCTTTGTACCCTGTCTGGAATGGCTCCTTCTTCCTCTCGACAGATTCCAAAAGGCGTTTTAAGACTCAGCTGACGTGTTCCCTCCTCCAAGAAGGCCTCCAAGATCTTCCAGGCTGAGTTACCTGGATGGTAACACTTGTCACCCTCCCTTGATACCCTCGCCTCCCCAACCTGAAGCTCTGTCTCATTTTTCATGTTTAATTACAGCACATTCTTTGCTTTTTCATGGTACTCCCTTTAGTGTTTAATGATGTACGTATCTCCCGGTGTGGTTCTTAGATCAACTCCAGCCACCCCAACGGGCCGAGGTGGGGACTCAGCACAGCATTGGGAATATAGCAAGTGCTCAATAAATACTGAATAAATGAAGATTTAGATATGGCGTTATCCTTGTAGACAGCTTTGCCTCCGAAAAGTAGGGCAGCTGGGGGCAGGACACCCCAACCCACCCCACCCCCCGCCGCCCCACAAAGAGCCTGGGTCTCTACCGTCAGTTACTCTTGGTTCCCGTCCTGACTCTCCCTGCAGCCTCCCTTCCAGGGTCATTTTGCGCCCAGGATGGAATGCACGGAGCCTCCAGTTTCTTGTCCAGGCCGAGCTTGCGAGCTGAGGTAATAGTGGTTAAATCAAGGCAAGTGGGGGAGCCTGATGTTAATCAAAGATTCCCATATGAGGGCCAAGGGGATGCCTGGGGCTGCTGCCTCCACACCATCCAAGGGACAGGCACAGAGCTGCACTGTGACCAGTGAGGTATATGGATTCTTGAATGTTCTGAGTCTACTGTGCGCAGAACACTGCCGGGAACCCACACGCCAATCACACTGCCTGTGGTTTCTTGATGCTTAAACTTTCTTTGGCACCAAAAGGAAAAGCAGGCAGCTCCGGTGCCTGTGGTATGGGAGCCCAATGCCCTTGGGGGGGGGGTGGCACTGTTGTCTTCAGATGACACTAGCCCCCTTTCTTTCCATCTGAGGTAGAGCTGAGCTACTTATCTGGTCAAAAAGTGAATGAGGAGAAGACCCAGATTCCTGTTCCCGACCCCAGAACCAGAGAAGTGTTTGGAATAGAGAAGGGAGCCAATGGTGAGACATCCTATGTCTCTGCCTGGGAATTGGCATTCCACAGATGAACTCTTTACAGGATCTCTGCCTCTGCCCTGCTCTGGGATTTGCAGTCTTCAGAAGTAGGTCCATGGATATTCAGCTGGTGGGGACCAAATTAACGAGGGGTCCAGCACTGGTCAGTATTTCATATCAAACTTAATCCAACCAGAATGCAGCCACCCCCCCCCCCTTACCTTCCACAGTCCTCCAGGTCTTACTTGTCATGTATGAGAGGTTCTGCCATGTGGTGGAAAACCATGCTTGGGGAGGTCTAACCTGGCTGACGGTAGAATAAACAGGGAGCCTTGAGACTTCAGTTTGTGGGGAGGAAAGACTTATGACTGCCGTTCCTCCTAAGAAGTTTGAAAGAAGCATCAGAAAAATTATTTCCAGGGCTGCCTGGATGGCTCAATCCATTAAGCATCTGCCTTTGGCTGAGGTTATGATCCCGGGGTCCTGGGATCACGCCCCACATCGGACTCCTTGCTTCTTTCTCCCTCTCCCTCTGCCCCTCCTCCCACTTGAGCTCTCTCTCTCTCTCTCTCTCAAATAAATAAATAAAATCTATTTTTTAAAAAAGTTATCTCCAAACTGTCTGATATTAGATCTCTGGGTATTTGTTAAGTGTTGAAAGACATCACTTGAAGTGTATCTGTGGGGCAGATTTGGCGGACAAAGGGGACCAGATTGTGGTCGGATGGTGGTTTTGCCTGCCATAGACTGGGGGTGGGGGAGGCGTGGGGTTTGGAGCAAGAGGTAGAGTTCTGGATCTGACTAGAGCCCGCCCCCACCACCACTGCCGCAGCCCCTCCCCCGTGAGTTATCACAGCAGTGGTGGGGGCATTTCTACGTCAACCTGGTCTAACGGAGGATCGTGTTTTGATGTTTTCCTCTGCAGCTCACTTTTGTCTCTAATTTTAACATTTGGATTGTGTTCCAGTCAGATGGGGAAGATCTGTCTGCTCGTCTGCAGAAAGTACATGCTATTCCCACTGAAATTTAAGTAACGGGACTCTGCCATTTCTGAGAACTCTCTCCCTTCTCCACGCTCCCTACCACGGGTAACCTCTAAAGATTGCCAGACTGTTAGAGACCTGAGATCACCTCCTGCCTTACGTGACTGGCCCCCTTACACCAGTCAGGGGAGGCAAGGGTCTAGTGCAGGAATGAATAGCCCCAATGTCACTTCAGGCAAAAGTTGATGACACAGTCACGCTTCCAGTCCAGCATGGTGGGGTGCGGAAGCCCGGGCCGGGGAGGAGCGGAAGCCCTTCTCCCTGTGGTTTGTCTTTCGGGGACTCAGGCCCAGGGAGGGTGGCCCTCTTAGCCACTGGCCTCTCTGCACAAAGAGAAGGATGTGGGGAAGAGTTGAACCCACTCACATCTCACTGGCCGTGACCACCAGTCCCAGAGACAAGGAATCAGCATCCTTCCTCTGTCCAGAAGCAGAGGAGAACCAGATCCCAGTGGTAGCAGTAGAGTCTGCTGTTTCACTGAAGACTCCTGGCCTTCCCATCCTTTCTGTGGGGCATGTCTTCAAGTCCAGGTCCTTTTTTGCTGCTTGGAATCCCCTCCAGATGACTTTCCAAGGAGCCCTCTCTGAGAAACTTGTCTGGAATTCTCTTCGGTGGTGAGGTGGTTAAGAGCACAGACTCTAGAAGCAGGCTTCATGGGCTTGAATCTGGCCAGCACAAATGTTCCACTGTACCTGATGGTCAGTTTCTTGTCTGGAGAGTAGGGACAGTGACAGGACTCCTGTCCCAGGCTCACTGTCAGTATGACATTGTCACTCCATGTCATATGCTTAAGATAGTCTCTTGGCATGCAGTGAGTTCTCTATAAGCATTGTGTCAGTTAATTACATTCCCTGTGGTGCTGAACGCCAATTACGAACCGAGGAGCACAGGAAAATACGTCACGGGCCAGCTTGGCACCTGGTTGAGGGACTGGGGTCAGCAGCACATTGCCGTTCCAGCAACGCCACCATTTCTCCCTGGGATTCCCTACTATCTGCCAACATCCTTGCGCTTTCTGGAGTGAAAACCCATGACCATGAGAGGGATGTTTGCTTACCCTCACATGCCTTCTGGAGTGAGGCCCAAGTAGGGCCTGGGCCTGGGGCTAAAGGTTTGCCTCAAGAGTTTCTCACACTCTTGGGGGTGCCCCCCAACCCTGCCCAGCAGCCTGGTACATAGATGCAGGCAAGCAGAATGGGCTTGGCATCCTTCCTCTACCGCTAGCTGGGTAACACTGGGCGAATGAAACCTCAGTTTCCTAATCTGTAAAATAAGGGTTACTGTATCTCTCCTGCAAGGTGGTTATACAACCTGTCCTAGGATTCGATGATAGAATGTCCACAATGTGGTCTGCACGGGGCTCAGCACTGAGTACGGTCTCCATACAAGTCTGATCACTCTTACTATTACTGATGACAAGTGTGGGAGCCAGGGGGAGACGAGGCCAGAGAATTAAACAGAGGTAGGTTCATGGAATCATTTGGGGAATTTAAGCTGTCCCAAGGACAAAGGGACACTGCTGAAAGGTTTTAATCGAAGTGTGACACTATCAGTTCTGCACTTTTTGGAAAGATTCCTTTGGCTTCGTTATAGAGAGTGGATTAATAGTGGAAGATGGAGCTGGAAAACCATCCAGAAAATGTTCTGGATTAAGGTGACATCAGTAGAGGATAGAGACAGGGGATTGATAATACACTTAGCGGACCGGACAATATTCGTAGCAGATACTAACCTGGCACTCACTATGTGCCAAGTGCTATTCTAGTCCCGGGACACTCTTGAAACGTTTCATCATTACAGCTCCAGGAGGGGGGTTCTTCGATGGTCCAGTGTGGTTTTAGATGAGCAAATGGAAGGACCAAGAGGTTAAATAACTTGCCCAACCTCACACAGCTAGATAGGGGTTGGAGGTGGGATACAAAACCGGGAGGACTGGTTCCAAGGTCATCTTCTTAACAACTGTGCTTTTATTTGCTGAGTGACAGGGGACATGGGAGTGTATCAGTTAGCTACGATCACGACGGCGCTGTATAACAACAACCAGCACCCCAGCGACATAAGCCAAGAACCTTTGTTTATGCTCATGAGCCTTTGGGTTGGCTGCTTCTGCTGCTCTGAGCTCATCGGCATGGTTCACCCACGGCCCAGTGGTTAGCTGCAAACCAGCAGGTGACTGTGATTGGCTGGCGTCTCCTGCAAGTCTGAGGTGTTGGGAGAACTCAGCGCTGTTCCATGAGTACAGTCTCCAGGCTAGCCCGTGCACGCACAGAGGGGCACAGGAGCAAGTAGGAACACGAAAAGAACGGAACACCATCACTTTGCCTTATCTTGTCGGCCAAAGCAATCCCAGGGCTGCAGGTTTAAGGGATGGACCAAGGGCGTGGTTACAGGGAAAGTGAGAAATCTGTGCAGTTTTGGTCATCTGTCCAGCACAGGCAGTGAAATTTTCTTAACTTCCAGAATGTCGGCTCAGGCAGCTGAGTCACTGAGCGGGCGAAGCAGAGAGGGTAGGTTGTGGGAGAAGATGAGGAAGCCGGGGAGTAGGGAGACCAGAGGTCGCTCAAGGTGGCACCGCTCGTTCAATCAGGGTCCAGACTCCAGCTGCCCAGAACTGAGAGTTAACCCTGGTGACCGGGCAGGTGTGATAGCGTTGTCTGTAAATGACTTTGCTGGCTGGAATCACTTGGAAAGGTGGATAGGAACAATTCTGCATTCAAAATTCAGCTTCCCTAACAGCTCTGTTCAAGGAAGCCTGGCTTTTTTTTTTTTTTGCATTCTAAAAGTACTTTCCAGGTTGATAATGTCCCCCAAGGGCCTTCCTTCTTCACACTGTAGGAATTGAACAGACTGTTTTCACCTCCAGGGAACAATCTGGTATTGTTTCTCCAGGTACTGGCCTCTGGGGACTGGAGCAAAGCTTTTTTTCTAGGACGCCTGCTGCCACCATTTGAGGCCTGTCCTTGTTCAGGAGGGACGCTGAAGTTGTGCTGGACTCTTCGAGAACAATCACCAAATAGCCCCACCCCCTCCATATGTACCACCGAAGGTGCCTTGAATGGGTGGGCCTAAATGGGGGCCAACAGTGAGTCTGCTTTTTCTTAAATCAGCAGCACCTGGGTCCCCGGGGCCCACCCCTGACACCCAGCAGCCTTCCAGGGGTGTTAATCCCTCTCCTAATGGGAAACTTCTCCCCTTCTCACGTGGAGCTCACCCCTCTACAGACCTCACTTCCTCCATGTTCCAGCATTCTTAGCCTCAACCTGGACCCAAACCCAAGCATTCCAGCCCCATAGCATTTTGGCAGTGACCTCTATGGGGCTCTGACTTCTCCCTCACTGTGCCGTTCTCAGGGAAGGCAGAGCAAGCCTTTGTCCCTGGGGAGCAACTGTTTCTTCTGGAAACATCCCTGGTGCAGCTAGGAGAGACCCAGACAACCATAGGCTCAGAGCAGCCCCGCTTCATGGGAAGGGACCAGGAGCAGTGTGAATTCTAACTGGCCTATAACATCATGTTAACTCTCATGGTAGGAAAAAGCCAGAACCCAATGAGCGCTTACTATATACGAAGCATTATGCCAATGTCCTTGCTTCCCTTACCCGCTCTTTCCTTTCTTCCTTCTTCCTCTGCAGAGGTGGTAAGGGAATCTGGAGCCAGGCTAGCATCTGGGGCAAATGGTGGCTTACTCTCCTTTAAGCCTCGGTTTTCCTCTCCATAAAATGGGCTAATATATAACCCTTGTAGAATCATCTAAGGGATTAGAGGCGAAAGTGCCTGGTACACAGTGGGCTCTCGGTAGGTGGTGGCAGAGCTTATCAATATTGTTATTGTCTGTGAGTCTGGGGTCCCTGAGGCTGCCCTGGGGCCCTACGTCCTTCTCCTCCCAGCCTGATGGCTTCTAGGCAAAGGCCCTACGGGAAGCTATCTACCCCACTGAGATGGGGAAAGGGACGCAGCATGATGGGCGGGCTGAAGGCTGGGAATGTACGTTGATGGGGATTTCTTCCTCCCTCTGTGGAAATGATTTATCAGCTCACAGTAGGCTGACTGTGGTCCAAAATGAAAGCCCTGTGGCTAGAGGAATAGGGACACCCAGGAGAGTGCCTGTGTAATGGGCTTGCTTATTGGCACTGCCTAGGTCTCCGCTGGACACTAGACTGGGGGTGGGCCAGGCGCCCTCCCTCCTTTCCCACCCTACCTGATCTTGGGGTGGCCAACGGGGCCTGTTGAGTTAGATCACCATTTCTTCATAAACCCTCAACACTGACCTCCTTTAAGCTGTATATCCCATTAAATTGTGGTCCTGAGGTGAGATCCAATTCTACAAAAAACATGTAGCCACAAGCCCTTTGTTGCTAGTTTATTATCTGCACTGGGGTCCCTGGGGTCTGGGGTAGTGAATCTTCCGTCTCCCTTTCCCCTTCCCTCCCCTTCCGGATCCCCTCAGCCTTGGGGAGACATGCCTGCTAATTTATCTTGGAATGTTTGGGCTTCCATGCTTAATGGATCTGTTTTCTGACTTTCTAAACAGAGGAGCGGGTATGAGAAACAAGTCAACAAATAAACATGGGCTTCCACCAGCAGACACGGGAGCCAAGCAAACAGCTTCCAGCATCACAGCGGGGGGGATCATCCCCAGGGTTATCTAGTGTGAGGCAGATTCCATTCGGCCTTGGAGCTGGAGAACTCAGACCTGGGACTGGTGTCCTACAGAAAGGAGAAGATCCTGGAGCCTCCACGTATTGGCTGTGTCCCAGTGGGGGCGTGACTTACTATGCCACAATGGGGCTTAATGATGATGCCTGGTACATAAGGTCCTAATGTGGATAACACGAGATAATATCTGTGAGATAGCACATGCAAAGCATGTAGAATGAGGCCACGCACATGGCATGCTGACCAAATGCCAACTATTACAGTTATAATTCACATGGTCATTAATAGAGCTCCAGTGGCTCTGTGTGTGACCTTGGACACATTATATCGATTTTTCATTCAGTTTCCTCATCTGTAAACAAAGGGATAGTCATGCTTGTATCTTGGGACACTTATCAAGCTTTTAATTAAAAATCATAATTAAAAATTAAAACTGAGACCTAAAAATTTATAAAAAGACTTAGTGTACCACTTAGCACTTACGTTCTTAATAAAATTGGTTTCCTTCCTTTCACTTAGGCAGGCTACAAAAAAGAAGTTAAAATAACAAGGTTGTTTCTTTAAAAAAAAAGTTACTGTAGTATAATTTTTTTTAAAAGATTTTATTTATTTATTTGACAGAGAGAGTAGGCAGAGAGAGGTGGGGGGGAAGCAGGCTCCCTGCAGAGCAGAGAGCCCGATGTGGGGCTTGATTCCAGGACCCTGAGATCATGACCTGAGCCAAAGGCAGAGGCTTAATCCACTGAGCCACCCAGGTGCCCCTGTAGCATAATTAATACAAAGTATACATCCCTTAAAGGTAAAGCTCAATGAATGTTTACAAACAAATCCACGACCCAGATGAGGACAGAGAACATTTTTAACAGTCTAAAGGCTTCGTTGAGCCCCTTTGCCATCCATATGTTCCCCCCTTAGAGGCAACTATTATCTTGACTTCTAATATTATAGATTAGTTTTGCCCGATCTGGAGCTTCATATAAATGGGATGATAGAGGGTATCTTCTTTAACGTCTGACATTTTCAGTTCAACACCACATTCTCAGATCTGTCCATGTTACTGTACAGATCCACTGGTATACACTCAGATTCATGCCCAATTTTAAGTTACTTATGAATAAAGCTACTGTGAACTTCTGATACATGTTATTTCATGGATATATACACCCTTATTTTTGTTGGCAGCGTATCCAGGAGTAGAACTGCTGAGTCATAGGCAGGTGCATGTTTAGGGTTAGCAGATCTTGCCAAACAGAATTCCAAAGTGGTTATTTGCAGATTACTTTTTGGTTTAAAAATTTTCTTAAAGTGGAGGAATTAAGTCTGGAAGAGATTTAATGCTGAATTTATTGCATTGTGCTATTTACTGAAGTCTAATTTCCTCTCTGTTATAGATTGCTACTTATAATTCATGAGACTTGACCATCTTCTATAGGAACAGCTGTGATTATACCCAAATATGTTGCTCCAAAAATAGTCACTGTTTATAATGGAGAAAAGAAAATATTCTAAATGTCCCTCTATAGAGGAATGATTAATAAATTGTGGTATATCCACAATGTATATATATATAATATACATTATGCAAGGACAGAATACACAAAAAAGTACTAGCCTGGTAAGGTGTACAAGTTATACTTAGAATATAACAAGCACGTTGTAGAATATTATTTAGAATAGGGACTATAAATGTTTCTTATATATCAGGAAGTGTTTTGTGGTGTGCTAATTTGGAAAATTGTTTTAACACCCTCCATCTATATCTCTCCCTCTATCTATGTCTCTATCTATCTATCTACCTATTGTCAGCATCTTTCTATCTACTGAAACTGGGAACAGAGTATGAACAGTCAATTCACTGAAGAGACTACTGGAAGGTCAGTAAACGTATGAAAGATAATCAATCTCATTAGCAATCATGGAGATGCAATTGAAACAGCCATGAAATATCAGTTGACACCCCACAGATGGGTAAAAATTTGAATGTTAACAATGCCTTGTTGGTGAGGATATGGGGCAATAGGAACTTTTGTTCACTGATGGATATTGCCAAATCGCTCTCCAAAGTGGTTCCACTAAGTTATATTTGATGGTGGGAATACAAATTAGTACCATAATTTGCACACTTTGGTGAGCAATTTGGTAACATTCAACAAAGTGAAAGATACTTGTATACCACGCCACAGATATCCCATCTTTAGCTCTATACGCTGGAGAAACATATTCACATGTACACAAGGAGATGGGTATAAAAATGTGGACTGCAGCGTGTTTATAAAGGGAAAAATTGGAAATAACCCGATATTTTTCAACAAAAGAATGGATAAATAAATTGTGTTATCATGACACAATGGTATAGGATACAAGGTTAAAATGAATGGAATAATGTTACAATGTAACTATATGGAGAATCTGAAAACAATTTAGAGGGGAAACTGCCAGCTGCAGAAGGCTACATGTACCATTATTCTATTTCTATTAAGAGTAATGTGAAATAAAATGACTTCACATATTATTTATAGACCTAAGCACACATGGTAGAAGTAGAACAGGGGCGTAGAAAAGATCATTTCTGGACAAAGGTTACCTTTGGAGAAAGAGGAAATGAGACAAGGAAAAGATACAGGGACTTTCAATTTCGCCTGTAATGTTTTATTTCTTAAGATGGATGGTGCACTCTTGGATACTTATTACATTAATCTCTGAAACTCTTTTTTTTTTTTTAAGATTTTATTTATTTATTTGACAGAGATCACAAGTAGGCAGAGAAGCAGGCAGAGAGAGAGGAGGAAGCAGGCTCCCCGCCAAGCAGAGAGCCCGATGCGGGGCTCGATCCCAGCACCCTGGGATCATGACCTGAGCCGAAGGCAGAGGCTTTAACCCACTGAGCCACCCAGGCGCCCCAATCTCTGAAACTCTTAATATCAAAGGTAAGATTTATCCATTCATCTATCTGGAAGGCTCTAGATCAAAGTGTTAATGGTGGTTACTTCTGAGAAACAAGATCGTGGAAGAGAGTATATTTCATTTTCTACTCTATATATTTCTGTTGAATTTTAAATTAGCACATAGTGTCCTCAGAACCATTAAAAAGAAGAAGAAGGAAAGAGAATTGGTAATCCATGCATGGTAGGTGCGATCATCCTCAGTTAGAGAAGAACCCATTCCTTCACCATTCTGGGTAGGCCCTGCCTAGAAATGAAGGTGGATTCCTCTGTTGGAGTGGGACTGATTCCTTCCAGAAGGGTCAGTGTGGTCGGGAAGAAGAAGGGAGTGAGATGCTATGGGTGGGTGGGGTCCTCTGAGGTCTTGGAGTGACCCCCAGCTCACCGGGAGGACAGGAAGATGGCAGAGGCGTGTTGTGCTGATGCCAGAATCCTGTCATCCTCTGCTCTCTCCCTCCTGATCACACAGCCTTGGTCACAGTGCACCATTTTAGGACCAAGCCACTCCTGAAATGACAATTCTTAAAAAGCAGAGCCAGACCAATAAAATCCTTCTGGGTTATAGTCCATTCACTTGGAGCCAAATGGATTGCTCGTTAATATCTTCTCCCATTTGCCTTATGACCAATTAGCAGCTATTAAGACCCAGCTCATCCTGGCATGAAGCTTTTCGCTAGCAGCAACTGCCACAGTTAAGAGCTCTGAGGACTTGGGGTGAATTTCCTCCTTGGCCCCTTGGTGCCCCAAAGCTCACTCCCCCAGATTGAGTATGGGGGAAGGGCTGCATTCTGGGCAATGGCACTGTGTGATCCTATCAGGGAACCCCCTGGAGTTGAGAAAGGTTGCTTGCACGGTGTCTACCCAGACCTCCTGTATCCTCCTTCCCCAGGGTGGGACCATCTTGAGATGCTGCTCCAAGTGACCCATATGCAGGCTGACACAGAACCTGTCAATAAAATTCACGTGCAGCATTTCCTACCCCCCACCTTTCCCTTCCTTCCACCTCTCCCATTCCTCCCCACTCCTCCCTCCTTCCTTCCTCTCCTATCCTCCTTTCTCCCTCTCCCTCCCCCTTCCTTTCTCTTACACCCTGACCTGAGTCATGAACAAAGGTGGCCCCTTTATGCCCAGTGCTCTCTGCGTACCAGACACCGACCATGCTGAACGACAGTGCATTGATTCACAAGAACATCATGAAAGCGAGCATGACCTTTCGTGACAGTTAGGGTAACTGAGGCACATGGAGAGAAGTTAAGTGACTTGCTCATGGTCACATCGTGACAAACTGGCAGGGCTGAGGTGAGAACTGAGAGTCTGTGCTTTTCACAGTGAGTCTGAGGAAAGCACATGCTAACCGCTAGAAGGTTCTTGGAAAGTCAAGATAAGAGCACGTGTAATAACCACTCTACGCAAACAGCGTCGCTTCTCATAGAAGCAGTGAAGACAGCAATGCTTCTGGGGGAGACAGAGTTGTGTTCCCTCTGTGGGTGTTCAATTGAGCACCTGCTGTGTCCCAGGCACTGTTCTGGGTGCTGGGGATTTGGGAATGAATCAAACGGACCTGTGTCCATTTTTCAGAGTGTATGTTCTAGGGGGATGATGGAAAATAATGAAACAAAGTTATACAAACAAGACACTATGTCAGAGAAGCATGTGTGATCTGTTGAGAAATAAGATGTGTGAACCTGTAGAGACAGAGACTGGATGCGCCCGGGATGGAGATCAGGGGGGCCTCTCCAGTGCCCGGAGTGTTGAGATAAACTGACTATGGCAAGACCTTGGGGTAAGAGTGCTGTTCTTGCTCAAGGAACTGAGAGAACAAAGGCCCTGGGCTAGGAAGGAGCTTTCCAGGTTGGAGGAACTAACAGGCCAGGGAGGCTCCCCTGGGGTAGGGGAGCAGGAGCAGAGTACAAGGTGAAACTGGAAAATAAAGCAGGATCCAGCCCTGTGGGGCCCACTGGGTCACAGTTGTGAGTTTGGGTTTTACCCCAAGTGCAATGGGAAAAAGTGAGGGTTTTAGGCAAACAGAGGATGTGACTTTTTTTTTTAAAGACTTTATTTATTTGACAGACAGAGATCATAAGTAGGTAGAGAGGCAGGCAGAGAGAGAGGGGGGAAGCCTGCTCCCCGCTGAGCAGAGAGCCCGATGCGGGGCTCGATCCCAGGACCCTGGGACCATGACCTGAGCAGAAGGCAGAGGCTTTAACCCACTGAGCCACCCAAGAGCCCCAGAGGATGTGATCTTGATCTGATTTTTGTAAGATCCCTCTGGCCGCTGCGTCGATAACAGCAATAGATTATTTCAAAATTGTTGAAGCATGTGTGAGAGAGAAGATGAGCTGGCTGGGGTGTGGGGGGGCGAGTTGGGGCTGCTTGGGGTATTTCTTGGGAGGCTGACTGGAATAGGACGGCAGGGGCTGGACTTTGGAAACCTTTGCTCTTCTTGGAGGGACAGAAGTTGGCAGAAGCGAGGCAGTCTGACCTTTGAGCCATTGGGAATAAGTGGACACCAACTCGGGGCTGAAAAACGCTCAGAGTGTGGATTTCATGTCCACGGAGCTGCCCTCTGCTCTAGGCCCTGTGCTGGGCCCTTTGTGTCTCCTGCGGGGTATTTTTACCCTGTATTTTTATCCCTCCCCCTGCAGTAGATATTTTTATCCCCACCTGTGCCAGCCGCTTTCCTTGCAGCGGCAAGGGTCCAAAGGGGGAGGCAGCGTCTTACAATGGGGAAGGGTAGAGCTCTGGGGCCAGAAGCTCTGGGCTCAGATTCCCGTCCCACCAGCTGCAGGATCTTAGACCCATTACTTAACCCTTTTATGCCCAAGATTTCTCATGGGTATTATCCATCTGTCAGTTAGGATCCTTTTGTCTGCAAGTAAGAGGAAACCCCGGCTACACTATCAGGAAGTTTACTCTCTCACATGGCGACAGGCCCCAGCCTAGCATCGTCGGTGGCTCGGTGATGTCCTTCCGTCTCTGCTTTCCCAGCTCATGGTAATTTCATTCTGAAGCCAGAGGGGGCATGGTGGAAGTAGCTTCCAGCAGCCCATCCAGATGGGACAATGTCCAGGGGGAGGGGGCCGGATCATCTCTTCCTGGAGCAAGGAAATGTATCTTGGAAGACCCTCCATGTCTCATGGGCTGAAATCAGGTCTTGTGCTTATTCATGACGAGGCAGAGAGCGAGGGAGTTGGGATGGCCAAGCCTGGTTTAGATTCAACACAACCAGGGCGGGGGAGCAGGGAGATTGGGGGTGGGGAGTAGAGGTGGAGGATTGGGGGAGGAGCTCAGAGGAGTGGGAGGTGGGTTTTGATTGTGTGAAGTCAACCACTACAACTCCCATCCTATATCAAAGTGTTGTTGGATAGATCCATGTTCAAGTGTTCGGGCGGGATACACAGTAAGTGCTCAATGAATCTTAGCTATGAAATGAAATATGAGGAGGAGGCAAGGAAGGAGAAGATACAACTCTCCTAGACTCAGAGAACTCCGTGGCTCTGACCTGAAAGCCAGGGCTACTTTTCCTTCCTTGGGGGGCCTCTGTTCTGAGTCAGGTTTCCGTGACCAGGACTGGAGAGGGTGGTCAGTGTTGGTTTGGAGGATCAAGGACATCTGGTCATCCCAGATGTTTGGATTCCTGTGGGCAGGGCCTCGGCCTCCCCAGCCTCCACCCCAGCCTCTGCCCCAGCCCCACACCCTCACAGTTCTCCCGTAGACCCATGCACAACCTTAGGCCTCCCTCTCCTCGGCAGTTCCCTGCCATTGTTATCAGAATCCTGGCACCGAGGAGCTGCACAAGACCACCATCAAGGTGGTCTGTTCCCTCGACACCCAGGCCAGGATGCCTGTTCCCAGTACCCTGCTGAGCTGCCTTGCTCAACTCTGGGGAATTTCTGGGCGGTTTTGAAATACCATCTGAGACGGCTGGACAGTGCATGAGCTAGGAGGCCTTGGGCAAATTATATCACCTTTCTTGGCCTCAGTTTTCTTATCAGTCCAATGGGATAATAAATCTCTGCGTGGGCCTGTTCTGAGGAAGAAATGAGATCACAAGGGGGTGGAACACATGGCCCAGCAGGAAGAAACTTCATGGCTACATTTCACTGATTTTTATGGAGGTGACATTTACATAACAAAATGAGCCGGTTTATACTTAAAATTCTGCAAAGTTCAGTGCCTTATCCTCTAGGTAGCTCCGAACACAAACATTTGCATCACCCCAAAAGGAAACCCCATATCCATTAAACAGTCAGCCCTTGGCTCCCACCCTACTCCAGTCCTGGAAACTACTGATCAGCTTTCTATCTCTGCGGATTGGCTGATTCTGGATGTTTTACGGAAGACTCACATAATGCGTGACCTTTTCTATCTGGCTTCTTCCACTTAGCATCCTTTTTTGAGGTTCATCAGTGCTGTGGTATGTATCAATATGTCATTCCTTTTCACGGTGGAGCAACACTCCATTTTATGGAATCTGCCGCATTCCAGAAAATCTATTGGTCCGCTGACGGACACTTGGGTTGTTTTAGCCATTTGGCTGTTGTGAATAACGCTGTTGTGAACATGTGTGTGCGTGCACTTTTTTGAGGTCCTGCTTTCAAGTCTTTGGGATATCCACCTGAGAGCGGAGCTTCTGGGTCATAGGGTAACTTGTCGGGGGGCGGATAACTGTTTCGGGGTAGTACCATTTCATGTTCCCACCAGCAGTCTGTGAGCCTTCTAACTTCTCACTCGACCTGTGTTATCTCCCACTTCTGGATTATAGCCATCCTGGTGGGTACGGAGTGCTATCTTAGGATTCTTTTTTTCACACGTGGCATAAAGGAAGGTGGTTTGGGGCTCTGAGTGGCCCACATTCCTGCTGCTCAGCCACAGTACTGCCTGTCCTTGGGTAGGGTCTACAAGTTCTCCCCACGGGGATTCTAGAAGGCAGGGGTGCGTCTCCCCACCTCCACTCTTCCTTCATCCTAGCAGAACTGGGAAATCTGAGGCCACTGGGGACCTCTGTGTCTAGGCCTTCTCCAGAGCACCAGGGAGGTGGCCGCACCCTACTCAGGGCTTTTCCTGTGTCCTGGGTTTCTCTGCCTGAGAACCAAGCCCAGCCCCACACCATCAAACCTGGGGCTTTTGGTCTGTGGGCTGCTTCTCTATTGTGTAAAGGAGCAACCTCTGGTGCTATCACTGGGCTCCGCTCTGGGGGGGAGACTGGCTTTGGATTTTGTGGCCACCAGCCCTCCCCCATCTCGAGCCCTTGCTGCCACACCTTCTGTGACCTGGAAGACCTGGGCTATGACCCAGCCACCTGCCTGGCCTCTGGGCGAGGTGCGTTGGGAGACGGTGGCCTGTGCACGAGGGTTTGTGTACTCTCAGTAAGGCGCCCAGACCTTGAGACTGTTGTTACCTTCTGGGTCCCCAAGATGAGGCAAATCTGGGCTTTTCGAAACACACTGACCTACATGAGCTCTGAGCCACCCACACACCCCTTTTATCAGGACCTGTCTCAGTGTGACCATGGGGGGTCCATTTCAGCACCCCTCCACCTATTTTATCAATAACCCTCTCCATCCCCTTCCCCGCCTCTCTTCCCCCCCGCCCAGGCTCAAGCCCCTCAGTCACCTAAATCCCTGGGGGAGGCGAGATGGGAAGGTACCAGGCACAGTGTCCCTTGCTTGCAAATGTTTGGGACCCTCTGTCCCTTGCTTCCTCTAGACCCCTGCTTCAGATGCCGGTCCACAGGAGCCTGCCGCTCCCTGCTCTATTCCAGGGAGACCCTCAATCCCACTTGCTGAGGTCACGGACACACGTCACTTCTCATTAGTCCCAGTTTCCCTCTTTAAAAGCAACAACTCCTGGAACACCTGGGTGGCTTAGTGGGTTAAAGCCTCTTCCTTTGGCTCTGGTCATGATTTCAGGGTCCTGGGATCGAGCCCCGCATTGGGCTCTCTGCTCAGCAGGGAGCCTGCTTCCTCCTCTCTCTCTCTGCCTGCCTCTCTGCCTACTTGTGATCTCTGCCTGTCAAATAAATAAATAAAATCTTTAAAAAAAAAAGAAAAAGCAACAACTCCTACCCCACCTTTAGTAGCTTAAAATTCTTTTTGGTCATCGTAATAGTAGTACCTTCTAGGAAATGGACAAAGGACAAGCAACCCCAAATACCTGTGATTCTACCTCCCAGCGTTAACCATTTTCACATTACAAACATGGTAGCAAGAATCACCTTTTATTAAACATTTATCTTGTATCAGATATGGTGGTAAACACTTTACGTGGATAATTTTATTGCCCTTCCCAACAGTCCAATGAAGAAGGTATTTTCTGCATTTTACAGATCGAGAAGCCGAAGCATAGAGAGAGAGGTAATGCATAATTTGCCCAAGGTCACATAGCTTGGAAGCTTCCCACCTCCAAACCTGTCTGGCTGCCTGGGGAGCACACCTACCTCCCAAACACTATTCAAAGAAATATATTTATGTAAGATATTTTAATGGAATTAGCCACAGCTCCTGCTTTGTAACCTGCTTTTGCTCCCTCATTTAACAATAGGTAATTAGGTGCGCCTGGGTGGCTCGGTGGGTTAAGCCTCTGCCTTGGGCTCAGGTCGTGATCTCAGGGTCCTGGGATCGAGCCCCGCATTGGGCTCTCTGCTCAGCAGGGAGCCTGCTTCCTCCTCTCTCTCTGCCTGCCTCTCTGCATACTTGTGGTCTCTGTCTGTCAAATAAATAAATAAAGTCTTTAAAAAAAAACCCAATAGGTAATTAACAATTTCCCCATGTCAAGATGCTGTCTTCTGCAATGTTATTTTAAATGTGTTGTGCGCTGTACGTTCTTTCTAAAGTTTTTGTTATTATAAACAACAGTTTTGTGCACATTATTTTATTGATTTATTATTTATTTATTATTTTGCCCACACTCACAGTCATTTCCTTGAGGGTAAATTCCCAGAAGGGAAGTTGGGAGGAGACATGGCTTTTGTTTTCAAATGTCTGTAACATCTTTGGATCAATTACATATAATTTGTGAACACAAGTTGTGCTATTAACTGAGGGAAGGTTGACACCTTTCCCAACCTGCTGGGCTTTGCACAACCTAGAATTATAGGAGTTGTAAACAAGCCTTCTAATAGCCCCAGATTATCTGTGGCTATTGTCAGGTCATGTAGAGGTGGTAATTTATTAAGCAGATTTTTCAAATGCATCCAAGTGCACCTGGGTGGAAGTGAAAGTGGGAGGGGTTTCTGGAAGAGGGGGTGGGGGGTGCCGTCTGGGGGAGCTGGGGGGCAGCCGATGGTGTTTATCTTGGCGCTGGCCCGGAGTCCCCTATTCCACCACCCCTCTCTCTGATGTAAAGCCTGAGGAGCTGACCCCAGAGTTGCCCCGGGGCTGCCCGGGAAAGACACGGGAGAGGCGGCCACAGAGGCAGTGTGGGCCTGTGGACGTAGCAAGTTCTGCCCTGTTCCTACAAGGCCGTGGGTGCCATTTCAACATGGTTATTATCTTGCTTCAGCTGCCAAGAAACACCAGCTGGGGATGGTGAAATGCCCCAGAAGAATTTCTTCAGGGAAGTCATTCACCAATGAAACAGTCTCTCATTCCATGAATGTTGCGAGGAAGGAGAATTTTCTTGGCGTGTTGGGAGCCCTGCCTCCTGCCATCCTTGAAGGCTCCCCTTACCGATCTGGTCACATTCTTCGGACATCACTTGCTCGACCACATGACATGGTTTCCAGGCCACCTGTTCTCCAAGCAGCCCGGAGAGGCTGTGGGGTGGAGACTTGATTGGGACACACAGCAATTAGCTGGGGCAGAACCGGTTTGGACTTCAGTGCAGTTGTTTGATGAGATGTGTGGCCCAGTTTTCTGAGCAAGCAAGGCCAATGGAGTCAAGGGGAGAGTCCCTGCTCATAAAGGGCTTACCATCAAGCCGGGCCACCAACACCCATGGCCTGGGAGAACCTTCCTTAGGTGGAGGTCAGTATGGCGGGCGACATCTTGTCAGTTTCTGTGGGTACGGGCTAAACAAAGGGACAGGGTTGGTCAAGGGTGATGAGGTGGGCTGCAGAAGGGACAGCCCCGTCCCCAATTCACAATTCTCTAACGACATTAGGCTTCTGGGTCTTTTTTGAGCATATACCCTTCCCTTACACACCCGTTCCCCAACCCTGCAAGCTCCATAGTGAATATTTAATCCTTATTTCAAAAGTCAGCGCAGCATCACACCCCAGGCCCCACTCACTGAGCACTGACTGTGGATCAGGCACCATCATAAACTCTTTCCACGCATTACTTATTGAATTCTTCCAGTAGCTCTGAGAAGTAGTCTCTGTCGTCTTTTCTAGATTACAGATGGGGAAACCCAGGCTGGGGGAGTTTAAGTCATTGGCCCCAGATCACCCAGTCATATAAGTTGTTATTAAAACCTAGGTTTGTGTGGCCCCCAAATTCAGTCTCTTGACAATAGGCTCGTGCTTCTGTCTGAAGCTTTTCCACGCTCGTGTCTCTGAGCTCAGAGCTGTGCCCTCGATAGACCCTGAACGTCATTCCCAAGCCTCCACCACTGTGTAACTGTTGCTGAAGGGGGTGAGGGATTGTGTGTGCTTCGTGTCCGTAACCCAGCATCTGCTTCCGAGCCCAATATGCAGCAGACTGTGGATACATGTTCAAGGGAAGAATAAGACTTCAAATTGTAATAACGCAGCTGAATGTCCGCCTTTCTGTAGACTCTATCTTGTTCTGGAACACCCAGAAAATAGTGTACATTGAAGGGGCACATAACCTCCCAGAAGGGACTGAATTAACACGAAGGATTTTCTTCCATCTTTGAAAAACTTTTTTTGACAAATGTGTTTTTCTCACTTGACATGTCTCCTTTAGATTTCCATGGCATCAGGGAACATTAACCCGTTTCTCATTTGTGATCTTTCTCCATCCTCACACCTGCCCTGGGAGATGGGTAAATCAGGTGTAAAAAAAAGTGCCTGCCTTAGAACTGAAGCTTGGTGATGGCTGGAGACTCACTTTCAAGGCTGGCATATTGCAGAAACTAACAGACTCCGTGAGGGCTCAGGGATACCCCTCCTCTGGCCAGACCCTGTGCCTGGGTGCTGGAGATGTCAGTAGGTGCTGGCCAGAGCAAACATTTCTCTTGTGGATGCTCAGCAGTGGCCTGGAGAGAACGGTCTGGTCAAGGGAAGCAGCCCTTCCTTTCTTGGGGCTGGGGCTTTTTGGCCCACATGCCTCCATTCTCCCATTTGGCTGACACCCCATTGGGGAACAGCAGCTTTGGGCTTGTGGCCTCCATGGATCCCTGTTGGTCCATCTTGGTCACTGTTGTTTCTAGGTTCAGAAACAACCCATGCCAATATGGCACCCACCCACGTTGGGCCTCAGCCTCATTAGACTCTGCAATTCTGTTGTACTCAAGGAGAGTGGGTAGTCATTAGAATTGTCCTCTTGATCCCAGCCCTCCCTACAATACCAGATCTTCATAGCCTTCAGAGGATAGGAGAACTTCATATAACCCTGCAAGCTGAGCGGTGAGGGGTTGTGGAGTCTTTGAGAGGAGAATGGGCTGGGTTGGTTGGGAAAGGCAGATCCCTTAATCTTGGGAATTGGGAATTGGGCTCCCCGCCCCGCCCAGCTCTCACGACGGCTGGGGAATAAAAGGTAAAGCTGATGCATCTAACAGGAAGGGAGAAAATGCTAGTCAAAGGCATTAGGGTCTTCCAAGGAGGATGGGCTTCTTAACTGGCTTCCCAAAGAGTTGACCAGGCTGAGGGCTTTCTGCCATTTCTGTCCCAGCTTTTGTGTTTGAAAGAACATTCCCCTGGTTGCTTCTTTAACTACAGCATGATTTGCTAGAATAATTGCAAAAAGAAAAAGAACGGATCCTAAACCCCCTAGGTGACTCTTCCAAGCAGGTGTGCTGGCTCTGATGGGGGCAAGTGTTATGACAAAAGTCACCTCCCGTGGCATTGGTGGCTGCTTTGCGCTCTTCTTCTTCCTGGAATCACACAGTCAGGCAAGGCTGGTGGGTGACAGGACACTGCTGAGGCCTTCGCTCCGATGTCCTTCCCAAGGACGTGTCCGGTGTCCACCACAGTGGCCTTGTCAGGTAGTGAACTCAGGGCAGAGTAGAGCAGAAGGAGGGGCACTGTTTGCCGGCAGCAAGCCCTTGGCAGTGGGGTCTGTAGAAGGCTGGGAGAGCTTTAGCATGCAGGGCCCGTCCTCTGAAGGATACTTCTAGTCTGGGCCGATGCCAGCAAAGACAGGAAGCCAACGGGTCAGCCACTGCTTCTCCAGCTCAATCATCATTTTCTCAGGCCGGTCAGGGAGGGAGGTGTGTTTGTTTGTTTGTTTAGATAAAACTCACATATCGTCTTAACATTTACTCTTTTGAAGGAGACCACTCGGGAGGTTTTCACGTTTTTAGAAGATGGTTCAAATATGACCGCGAATTCCATAATCCCCCAAAGAATTTTCATCATCCCGCAAAAACCCCCCCCCAGCCCCTTAGCTGTCGCTTTCTAGTTCCTCCCCGTCTCAGCCCATGTCTGCCACTAATCTACTTTCTGTCTCAGTGGATTTGTCTACTCTGAAACTTTCACATAACTAGAATCCTACAATATGTGACCTTTTATGTCTGGCTTCCTTCACCTAGCACAGTGTTTTCAAGGTTTGTGTTTAAGCATGAATCAGTGCTATATGCCTTTCTATGGTTGAATGATATTATTCAGCTGACAGACAGCTGGAGGGTTTCCACTTCCCGGCCCTTAGGAATAATGTTGCCAATAACATTTGTGTATACGTGTTTGCGAGACATGTTTTCAGTTCTCCTGAGTATATACCTAGGAGTGAAATTTCTGGGTCACAGGATGACTCTGTGTTTAATCTTTGAGTAATTTCCAGATGACTTCCAAAGTGGCCGCATCATGTTCCACTCCCACCAGCAACGCATGGGGGTTCCAACTTCCCCCCGCTTTTGCCAGCACTTGTTATTGTCTGTCTTTTTTAGTACAGTTATCCTAGTGGAGGTGAAGTGGAAGTCTGCGGATATGGACAAGGCGATAGCTTGTGATTAGGAAGCCCTGCAGGAGCCTGAGTTGCAGAAGGAAGAATGGGTGTGTTGAGAGTGTCCCTGGTATCATCCTTAGGAGGTCTTGGGGGACGTTCCCCAGGCAGGGGTTAGGCAAGATGATTGAAAGCAGCATGGGGCGGTTTACTTAGTGGCTTGTAACCCCAGCACTGAGACACAGAAGGCACTCCGAACTTCCTGTTGAATATAGGATTGCCTGAATGAATGAAATTGAGTGAATTACAGAACTGATGACTGAAAGTGCTGATCCTTGTGGACCCAGGGAGTGTGGAGGGACTGGGAGCTGAGCCACTATACTGTATGTTCCAGGAAAGAACTGACTTAGTGTCATACCCTCGGGCTTTTCATAGATGGGCGATGATGAGCTGTAGCCTTTCTGGTAAACAAGACAAAGGAGCTGGTGAGGAATGGGTGGGAGGGGCCGGGGCTCACATTGAGAAGCAGCAGGCGATGAACAACCCTGAGGACAGCCTTCCCAGAAAGGCTGTCGCACCCCCTGAGCCCTTCTCCTGTGGAGGCTGACTTCCCAAATCTGCTTTCCGCGGAATCGGTCAGCTTCGGGTCTCTCTCTGCTGAGGCTGCTGTGACTGTTGCTTTCTGTGGCGAGGAACAGGGCAGCTACGCCACAGATGAGCCTCCTTCCAGCATGAGCTAGCTGTCTGTTCCTGGTAGCCAGGCGGGTGCGGGAGGGCAGGCAGAGCTGGAAGCCCAGAGGCGCTGTGCTTCTTGAAGCTTGGCACTGAGGACGGGTGAGGGTGGCGAGGAGGCCCTTTTCTGGGAGATCAGCAAAACACTGAGTGTGACAATAATAACAATAATAATAATACTTCCAGTCACGGAATATTTTTTATACGCCAGATTCTGCCCAGAGCGCTTTATATAATCTGGTAACTGCTAGGGACTGTCTCCTTGGAGGTCACTTTCCTCCTTGTTCCTGTTACTAGAGGACCAGAGGATAAAGAAAGATTGGCAAAGCCACTCAAGAAGCACCTCATTCTCTTTTCCCACAGGTTTGTCTTCCCAGCATCCCTTGCAGCTAGGGGTACCCAGTCTGGCCAGGGAGGTGTAAGGGGAAGTGGGCCGGGCAGCAAGGGGTGGTCATGTGATCCAGTGCTGGCCAATGAGGCGTAAAGGAAAGTGGGCCGGGCAACAAAGGATCATGTGATCCAGTGCTGGCCAATGAGGCCTAAGGGGATGTGTGCTGGATGTTCGCTGTAAAAAGATGTGGGAATGGAAGACTTCTGTCCTGAGAGTTCTGCGATTGGGCTGCTGCAGCCACCTTGTAACCATAAGGCAAAAGAAAGCCAAGGGGATTGTAGAGCTACCGAGCTAATCAGGTAACTATCTACTCCTGATGTCTTGTGATGCAAGAAAATTATACCTCCTTTTATTTAAATCACAGTAAATGGGTTTTTCTGTTCTTTGCAGCCAGAAAGCATAACAGACACTTATATTTTATCTGATTAATCCTCAGAGTCACCATAAGGGGGAGGTATTCTTATTTCTATGTCATAGAGGGGGACAGCAGGATCAGCTGTGCTCTTTCCTGTAAACAAAGCAAAGAGGCTGGTGAGGAGTGGGTGGGAGGGGCCAAAGCTTGTGTTGCAGAAGCAGCAGGCTGCGGATCGTGGCTTAAAACAACCCCCGGGTCAGCAGTTCCAGAAAGGTCTGATGAATTATGTTGGAGAGGAGAAGAGACTTGTGCAAAGTCACTTAACTGGAAGAAACTGGTGAGTCAGAATTTGAACTTAGGTCTGTCTGTCTCCAAAGCTTTTGTTCATTTCATCATTGGAAACCTCTGTGGACTCTAGCTCAGAGGGAGAAAGAATGTGGGCAATGGCCAGACAGAAAGGGAAACCAGGTCCTGGTCTTCTTCACCTCAAAATGTGCCCTGGGTCTCCCAGGCTCCTAGTTTTGGCTTCCCTCATGGCATCAGAGTCTTTGGGCACTCCACAGCTCTCTGGCAGAGATGGACAGTATGTGGGAAAGCCAGCAGAGCTTGGAACAAAAAGGCTGGGTGTCAGATCCCAGCTCTGCCACTTAAGAGCTGTGTGACCTTGAGTTGCTGGCCCGACGGCTGTGACCTTTGATTCCTCATTTGTAAAATGTAAAATGAGAGACTTCACTTGGATGGAAAATCCAGGTCAAGTTGTCTTGAGCCCAAGGGCGTGTTCACTAGCTTTTATTTGCTGAGAAATTCAGTGGGTGGACTTGACCCTAGTCTTAGAGGTAGAGGTGTTGGTAGAAAGAGAAAACATGGCCCCATCTTTCCAAATTCCATTGCCTACCTTTATGTCCCCTGGTGGCTGCTTTTCCCACTGCCCCCACTGATTCAGGTTCTGCCTTTTTGCTGCCCCCATGGAACAAACATGCCTGTTGCTGGGGGGGTCCTGACCACAGTTCTACAATGGATGCCAGGGTCTCCGATGAGCTTGGTCTCATGACCTCCCCAGGAGCTGGAGGTAGAGTTAGTTCCACCAGAAGCTTCCTCTGAAAGTGGGGATGGCTTGGTTTCCCATGAAAACGAGGGTCCTGTATCCAGAAGTGGGGAATAGATGTTAGGCAGGAAAAAACCCCAAAGATGGCCCCTCCCACACCTCAGGGAGCAGTTCTGCACATTCAGTAACATAGATATGTTCAGGCCGGCTGGCTTTTACCAAAGGTGCCCAGCACGGTTACTGACCCTAGGACACCTTTGGTAAAAGCCAGCCGGCCTCTTCCCAGGACATGGCCCGGTCTTCCCTGAAGCTCTCGGCCTGTCCATCTGATGTCAGTGGGCCCATGTCAGGGAACAGGCCCACCTCCACTCTGTGGGCCCTATCCATCATGCCTGCCTTTGTCCCTGCGCCCAACATGACAATTACCATGTGGCTGGAGATGAGACTCTAATCCTATTACTCATTCATCAACCAGCCACCGAGAGCAGGCGCGGGATCGAATACTGCCAAGGAAGCTGGGAGAAGCCTTCTCCACCACTGTGAAACTAGGCTTAGCTCAAGCACAATAGGTGTGTAATTTAAGGTTTTGTTGAGCCAAAATCCAATCACATACTTGACTGGTGGATCACAGAGACTCACAGGCTAAAAGAATGAGATAATTCTACCTCACACAAACACTGGGATTCGGCTTTGCCTTAATGACAAATGTGTGACCAACCTTACACTGTTTCATTCTTTCCCGCTCTCTCTCTCTCTCTCTTCTTTTTTTTTTTTTTTTTTCAATGTATTTCCACCTCATTCCTCAGTTGCCTCCCTTCTCTACCCTCCTGTGTACCATCCAGAGATGATGGGACTCAGCAAAGTCCTGCAGCCAGGAAACAAAGAAGCGGAAGGAAGCTTTCTAAAAGGCGATCACCAGGTGGGAACACACCCCTGTTCATTGTCTTCATGTAATTGAATGAGGACGTGGAGGTGAGAGATGACTCCTAGGGATGGATTAACTCTAATTCCTTGTGGTGTAGGTTCTTCTTTTCCAGGAATGGCTTAGAGTGAGAAAGGGCAGCACGCAGGAGAGACACATGGTCATGCTCAAGAACTGTTCTCTCTTTTATTCATCCGGGGCTTTCTGTCCTGTGAGTGCTTCTCAGCGTGGGTGGCCAAGGGTTGCAAGGAGAAATATGTAGGCATGTATGTATATATGTATTTTTACCCCTGTTCAGTGATGGCATAGCTGTTTACCTAATTAGAGGTAACAGCATAAATGAGCTCACTCAATTTTAAGAGTTGACTTAAATTTATTCACTTCGCAAACATTTATGGGCTGGCTTCCATGTGCCGTTCCCTCTGGTAGGCACTGGGTAATGCTCTGGTGAATAAAGGCGGTCGACAAAATGGAAAACCAATATAGTAGGTAACTAGGAATGATGGAGAGTCCCATCTTGGAAGAGCAAAGGGGGCAACAGTAGAGAACGAATTGGGAAGATCCCTTTGAGAAGGGGACTTGGGAACTGAGACATGAATGATGAGAGAGAGCCATTTATTTCAAGATGTGGGGGAGAGCTTTGAAGTCCATGGCCAGGTCCCAGATGGGAGACAGTGGGATGAGCCAGATTCAAGCTGGATTCAAGCTCTGCCCGCCATGTATGTGTGCTATTTGCCAGGGCAAACCATTCATCCTTCTGAGTCTCTGATTCTCGTCCTGCTCTGCTAACTTTGCAAAGTCTCTGTGACATCTCACTGTGATTACATGTTGTCACTTTGGAGTGACAAGCAGAATACACTTGTAAGGACAATTATTAGGTTCATGTTTCTTCATCTGATGGACAAATTGAGGGTGTGGGTGTGTAAGGAGGGTTGTCTCCAGAAATGGAAGTAGCCTGGGACTGGTGTGAAGAATGGGTTTCCATTACCTTTTCTTTCTTGAAGATTCTGCATAGGTCTGCCCTTAGCTGGCATTTTTCAGATAAATTTTCTATTGTTAGAGAAGAAATGGACCTTTCAAGTGAGAATCCTGGGGTAGTAGCCTCTGGGAATAATTTGAGATGAACTTGACTCTCCTACTCTGGACAACAGGGGGTTGATCTTGTAGCCAACATAATTTTCACATTAACTAGGTGCCAAATATTTGACTTGTATTACCTCATTTCAGCTTTACCAAAGCCCTATTGTTGTTGTTATTGTTGTGTTAGGTAAATTCCATATCCAGTATGGAGCCCAATGCGGGACTTGAACTCATGACCCTGAGGTCAAGACCTGAGCTGAGATCAAGAGTCACCCACTCAACAGACTGAGCCACCCAGGCATCCCAAAACCCTATTTTTAAGACAAGGAAACCAAGGTTCTTAAAAAGTTAGATGACTTCCTCCAGATTACACAAGTAAGACCATGGCAGAGCTGAGATTTGAATACTTTTCCACTATCGTTGTTCTTATGAGCACTAACAATGATAGCTTCCATTTATTAAATGCTTGCTCTGTGCTGTAACTATATTGTTACTGGTAAGTCAGTTATTATTTTAGTTGCTGGTCCTTTGTAGGTAACATTCCTTTTATTTCAAGATGCTCTTAAGAACTTCTCTTTGTCTTTGATGTTCTTTCCCTAAGAAAAGTTTAGACATGGATGCTTATTTATTTATATGGCTTGAGATTCCTGAATTTGAGGTGTTAAACAGGTGAGTAACTGTTTTCATTTCCACAGAACTTGCATGTTGAAACCTAATGCCCAATGCGATGGTATAAGAGGTGGGGTTTTTAGAAGGTGATCAGATCAAGAGAGTGGAGCCCTCACAAACAGAATTAGTACTCCTACAAAAGAGGCCCCACCTCAGTACTTCCACCATGTGAGGCCTCAGTGAGAAGGCAATGGTTTATGAACCAGGAAGTGAGCTCTTACCAGACACAGAATCTGCCAGCAATTTGACCTTGGACTTCCAGCCTCCAGAACTGTGAGCCATGCATGTTGGTTTATAAGGCACTCAGTCTATGATGTTTTGTTACAACAGCCCAAAAAGACCAAGATGAGAAGATGGGTGACTTCCATTAATTACAGAAAATTCTCAACTGTTCTTATTTGAATATTATCTCCCCTGTGATATCTTATCCCCTCTTCCTGAAACTCAGATTAGATGTATATTAGATCCTTCCCTCTACTCTCCCAGGTTTTTAACTCTCCTCTTCTAATTTTTCCACCTCTGTTCTCACCGTGCTATAGTCTGAGTAAGTCCTTCAGACCTGTTGTCCAGTTCACTAATTTCCCCTCATGTTGTGTCTAATTTATTTAAGTTACCCATTTCCTTGCTTAAATAGAAATATAAATTATATAGAGAGAAGTGCAGAAATCATAGATTTATGGCATGTTGAATTTTCAGAGTGACTATAATACACAACCACCCCACGTGAGTAATCAGAGGCTGACCAGCACCCACGAAGCTCCTCACTCCCTTCCTATCTCACCCACCTTCTTCTCCACAGAAACCACTTTTTGACCTCTCCCACCATAGATGGGTTGGGCTGTTTTCAACTTTCCCTAAATGGAACAACTCAATATGAGCCCATTTACATCTGACTTCTTTTACTCAGTCATATGTTTTTAAGATCCATCAATGGTGTTGTGTGTATAATCTACTTCTAAAATCTCATTTAGTTCTAAAAATGTCTTAGTCATGGTTGGTTTTATGTTCTGTTTCTCTTTGTTCGTGTATGTACAGATTTGCAGGCCTTCTCCTCATGGTAGTTTGTTTCCTTGTGATTTTGTGGGTTTTTCTTATGCAGTCATGTTGTCTTGGCTCTTTGTCTATAGGAATGGTTTGAGGCCAAGTATGTGGGGCAGTACTCTAGGGAAAACTTGCATTTGCTTCTGCCAGTCTTCCTGATTAATGACCAACATGGGACCACTTAAAAAAAAAAGTTGGCAGAGGGCTTTTTGCACCACGTATATAACTTTGGTGAATGGATTCCTACTTGACACCCAAGTAAGGCTCATGACTAAGTTCTTGGGGGAGACTGGTAAGAAAACCTCCACGGTCTCTCCTCTGTGGGATGGTGAGTTGTTTTCGGTAACAGCTTTATTGTGATATGGGGTGATATTTTTTGTCCTCATTTGCTTACTGAGGAGGCCACCTTTCAGGGGCCACCAGTGTAAACAGCTACCTTGCTTGGGTCCCAAGTCATGTCTTTGCTTCTCCACACACCAGAGCCCCTTTCCAGTGAAAGCTTATATCTACCAGGTGTTAGCACCTGTTCCTTGGGCCAACACTAGTCCATGCTTACTTTCTGTCTGCTTTGGAACATTCTGGTTGTTTCTGGTTTCTAAGGATTTCATTTGCTTCTCTTGCCATCTCATTTATGCATTAGACCCAAAAGTGCCTTCTTACAAAATATTTTATGCAGCATTTTTTTTTTTTTTTTTTTTTTTTTTTTATTTTTTTTTTTTTTTAGAAAATTTTTTTTTTAAAAAATTTTTTTTGTTTTTTTTTTTTTTTTTTTTTTTTGTTGAATGTGTGTTATGTAGCAGGAAATTTTTTCCTAAAACATCTATTCTGTCATTATACTGGGCCAGGCAAACGAGCTCTTAATATGCAGCCTC
The DNA here is from genome assembly GCF_002288905.1 of Enhydra lutris kenyoni. NCBI lineage: Eukaryota > Metazoa > Chordata > Mammalia > Carnivora > Mustelidae > Enhydra > Enhydra lutris. The sequence goes on from NW_019154138.1 coordinate 7,074,446, forward strand.
TCACTTAGTCCAAGAAACACTCCCTTGTAACCAAATACCCTCAATTTACAGATGAGGAATTAGAGACTCAGAGAGGGTCAGCAACACAGCTGGTGCTGCCCAGCCAGCACATGGCAGAGGCAGGATTCAAGCCCAGGTCTGTGGGGCTCTAGTGCCCATGTCTGTAATGGGGTGGATCTGCTGAAGTCAGCACCCCGATGACTTCGGGTTTATGCTGGGTCCCTGGGCCTCTGGAGCAAGCACACGGGAGGAACTGCTCAGTTGCTGAGGGTGATGTTTACAGCGTCCCGGAGACTCTAGCGCTTTGGCTTGGCATCCAGGCTGGACACAGAATCAGACAGGCTCGTCGGCTTCTCTGCGAGGTGGCGATGGCCACCCAGAAAAGTGCCATTTGCTGAATCAGGCATCTTCAGATATTATAAATGGGCCATTTCAGACTTGGGAAAACATGCCAGGGGAAGAAAACTTGGCTGATGGAACATTCCAGGCCATTAGGCTATTACAAAGGGAGGCTTTTTGAGGGTAGCTCATAAGTAAGCTTCTAGAGTCACCCAGGGAATATTTCCATGGAGGGCCCCCCTCCCCCGAGTGTCCTCTGTCCCTTTTCTTGTCTCTCCCCACCCAGCTGCCCAATCTAGCCTGTGGGCCAGCCCCCTCCAGCTTCTCCTGGCCTTGGCTCTGCACTCCCTTGGGGGGTCCAGTGCTGGGTGGATGGGGTTGTACCAGTATCTGGGCATCTCCTCATCTCTTCTGTAGCTGTCCTGGTTGCTGAGAAGGAGCGTGCCAGTCTCCAAGTCCTCTGAGCTCCTGCCTTTGTTTCTCCAAAGGGAGATTATTTGTATATTTGTCAGCAAAGAGGTACAGACAGTTAGAAACATAGACACTAACCCCTGTTGGGCATTTGCTGTATGCCAAGTGCTTGTTTTGCAGGAACAAGCAGAAGTTATTTTGATTTTGAGTTATTTTTTTCTGCTTTTTGACTCCCATTAATGTTCCCTTGTATCTTACATTATTTTTCATTGCACTGTCTCCAGCTTACAGGGGCTGGACCTGTACCCCCTTGGGGGGGGGGGGGTCAGGCAGGGCGTAGGCTCTGGACTTGGCCATGATGGGGCTCGAGTTCTAGCTCTCTCACTTCTCTGCATGCATGCCTGTGAGCCTGAGCCTGAACCTGATGCAGGTTCTCCATCTGCAAAATGGGGTAATCCTGGTTGTCGCTGCAGAGCGCCAGGTGGAGTGCGTGCGGCAGACATCTAGGAGGTCATTCGTGGTCACTTTTCATGCTCGCCAATGGCTGAGTGTCTCTGCCTGAGTGTCCTCATGGCCCCAGGGGGAACAGTCCCGAGAAGTCAAGCCCCAGGGAATGCCCTCAACCCTTGAGGCATGGGAGTTGCTGGGTAAGTACCCCCATTTTGTGGTGTCTTCCTGCAGCCTCTCAGAAGCTGCCCAGCACGCTTGAGCCCCCAGTTGCCCACTGGGGTCCTGTTCCCGAAGCCACTCTGGACAGACTTTCCTCCCTTCCTGTCTCACCTCCCCACTCCCTCACAGTGCTTCCTGAGCTCCCTTTCCAGATAAGCAGGTGTGCCCATCCTTGCCCTGGGGGCTTCACTCCCCCTCACACACCGCCTTGGAGACGCTCTGTGTTCTGTTTGGAAATGTCATTCTGTTGCTTGGGGATGACACACTCCTGGGTGTAAGGCTGTGGAAGTGAAGGGCATGAGGAAGCCACCAGGTGGGGGACACTGCCTCTTTGGCCCCGGGGAGCTTGCTCATTGACACTGGAAACACTTTTAATATTGTTTTTCCTGCTAAAATGTTAAAACCTGCAGCCAGTGTGCCAGTGCGCCCAGATGCAGGCTTTGGCAGTCATACGTAGGTGGGTGGCCCCCTTCTTCCCATCCATTCAGACATCTGCATTGGCCAGTGGCTCTCTGACCTGTCCCTGAAATGGATAGAGGGGCTCCCGGCTCGGTAGGCTGCATCAGGACTTTTGGCCATTGGTCTGTGGCTGGGCAGCGGGAGCCTGTTCCGCCCAGTGGGGGTCGGCATATGATGGCCTCATCCCCTTCTCTGTGATTTGCCCCCAGCTACTTGGTACCACGAGAGACTTGAGAAGCAGGTAGCCTTTCTACTCCCATGTTACAGATGAAGAAACCGAGGTTCAGAGTAGGAATGAGACTTGCCCCAGTACCCCCAGGGAGTGAGTAGAAAGCCTTGGTTGGAAGCCAGGATTGCTCTGAGGCAAGGGAAGGGGTGGAGGAGGGAACCTCAGGGGTGGAGATCCCACGAGGCTGGCCTAAGCACCTTGCTTCCTGGTGGAAAGCCCTAGGGGTCCAGTTCCTTAGAGATGCAGCTGGGGAGTTTTTGAGGCAGTGGCTGGGTGGGCTTCTCAGGGAATGGTGAGGTGGGAAAGCCAATGCAAGGGGTATGGTGCTCCCTCCCTGAGAGGGTGTTTCCATCAATGCTGGGAGAGAAGGAAAGGTGGCCACCGAAGGGGCCTCCCAGCATGCAGGAATCTGGTCCCAGCTGCCTGAGGCTGTGCCAAAAGCCTGGGATTTACTGCCCTCCCCCCGCCACCCACCCCAGCCAGCTGCTGAAAGGGTGTTGAGGGGAAATGCATTCCAAATCAAAAAGGCATCAGGGCCACCCCTGCCGGCATCATGAGGTTGGTCTGCAGAGCCGGAGGAGAGAATCACCTGGGACGGATCACACCAGAGCGCGATTCCCGTGGGACAGGTCTGCACAGTGACATCTTCAAGGTGAGTGAAGACTGTGCCAAAACTCTCCCTCCAGTGTATCAGCTGGGTTCCATTTCTTTGTTGAGCTTCACCATCACTGTTGTCATCAAGCTGGCATTCTTTGGACATTTCCTATGTGCTTGATGCTACTGAAGTGCTTAGCCTATATGCCATTTAATCTTTTAAAGAGATTTATTTATTTATTTGAGAGAGAGAGAGAGCATGCAAGCAAACAGAGGGAGGGCCAGAGGGAGAGGCAGAGAGGCAGAGAAGCCGACTCCCTACTGAGCGCAGAGGCCAGCGTGGGGCTCGATCCCAGGATCCTGATATCACGACCCGAGCCGAAACCAGGTGTTGGAGGCCCCATGGACAGGGCCAACCAGGTGCCCCTCTTTCATTTCATTTTAAAGCTCATCACCTCCCTGCAAGGTCGGTGGGGCTGCTGGCCATGTAGCACCTGCGTATGGATTAGAAAAAGCTGCTCCTTCCTGGGATGTCTATCCCCGGCTCACCAAGCAGATAGGGGCTGGATTTCCAGCAGAAGGTGCCCTTGCTGGGGCATCTTAATATAGCTCCCAAGACTGCATAGCCCTGGTGACCCAGGATGAATGACAACTGTCAGGATCCCCATTTTACAGATGAAGAAACTAAGACTAAGCAGGTATTTGCCCAAGGTCACGTGGCCAGTAAGTGTCCAAGTCAGGATTCAGAACTGCCTGAGTCCCCAGTGGATTCACCATGACATCACATTGTATAAGCACTCCATTGTATAAGCACACATTGTGGTGGTGTTGGGGGAGAGAGCAGGGGTCTATCTGTAATGATGCCTTTCATTAAAACCTTATCATTACCCAATGTGTGTAAAAAGAAGATAATTTGCTACAGGTTTAAAGTCATCCGTGGAATGGGGGGAAAAACAACAACCAAACAGCAACACAAACCCCAAACTTGTAAATACTATTAAGTGCTCTCCAACTGGGTTGAATTTAGCTGATGTTTTCGGTGTTGACTTTCCCAGCTATCTGCTTAACCATATAAATCCAGTTGACGTGTCTTTATTCAGATAAAACTCTAATGCTGCAAGTGTAGCAAATTAGATGCAAATGCCCCCTTTTTATTTTAAGTATACTTAAAGCTTCCTTTCCAATGCAAATTTCATAGGAAATCTCAACCAGCTAGGACGGACATCTTAGCTGTCAGCAGGCAAATGCTTTCATTTCGGTCTCAGGCAAGGGAGCTGCCTGCTTTTTTTCTTTCTGCCCCTGCAGACTGAGATAATTAAAACTATAGAGAAATAGTTTTAAATATACATGATACACACAGTTCCTTAAATTATGGGATAATGCATAAATTCACCCATTACCATATTTGATAGCGGTCTCGCTGACCAAAGTTGGGAGGTGGCAGTGGGGGGTGGGCAATGTGGTTTTCTCCAGCATCTTGCTTCTGCTGTCATCAACCACACGGCTCCTGTCGCTTCACCTGCTGTCCTAAGGAGCCCTGGTAATGGTTCAAAAAGAGGTTGTGAACACACTCATTAAAAAGGGGCTGCGATGTGTGTTGTTTTTTCTTTTTTTTTTTAAAGAAATAAAAATGTTAATGGTAACTTTTTTTCCTTTTTTTTCCCCCCCCGGCTGTCTGAGTCTCTTTGGAATACATATCCATTTCGGCTTTGATTTGTTGAGCTCCCTGAATGAGTTTATCCAAACAATGTGAATTTACTTAGATCTCTCTCAAATCCCACATCTCTTGTGGTTGATAAAGCTGACTTTAGCTAAGAAGGGCTGGATCAGTGTGATTTGAAATTCACATTGAAAATGATAAGGGCTTTGCTGGAAATAATAAAGCATAGTCAAACGCTGTCAGGAGGAAACAGTGGAGCATGCAGGGAGAAATTCGGTAAGGCCGTGCCCCACCCTCCCCCTTCTCTCCAGAATCAAGGTAGAGAAGGGAGGGGAAAGGTGGAAGGGGGACTTTGCTCAGACACACAGTTTAGCTTTGTAGGTGATGGGGATGATAATTCTAAAGAGCTTTGTGCATGAGCTTTATTCTTCATGCTTAGAAAATGGCAGCCATCCCTTGATGGGTGATGGACACCCATGGGCGTTGGGGGTGGCAGCCATCTTTGCCAGCATGGTGCCCGGCCCCTGCTGGAATTCATCTCCCACCCACCCAACCACTTCTGTCTCCATCTCCATCTCGGTGTCTGGTCTCCCCACCTCTTTTTCTATTTTTATCTCCCCAGATTCCTTTCTGAGCACCTAATCCGTGCCTGGTCCTGAACTAATTGTTTCCCCCGTTTCCTCCTGATTACCCTAGGAGGCAGCACATGTATCCGACCCCTTTGTAGGAGGTGCCATGGAGATGTGGCCCAGGGGAGCCATCAGGGACACCCGTGTCCTTCATCCTCTTTCCCTTCAGCTGCCAGGCAGAGACCAATGCCTTAAGGAAGTGATGCTTGGAAATGGTTCTTGAGAAACTTTGAAGGAAGATGTTTTTCTGGAACACGTTCTCCAGTGAAACTGAAGGGGAAGCCAAATGTCCCTTGGCGGGGGGGCAGGGGGGTGGGAGGGCGCAGAATCGCCCCCATTGGAGAACACGGTGGAGACTTGGCCCCTTCAGAGCTCGGATTCCTCCTTTCCCTTAAAAGGCAGGTTGCACGTAGGTTCGGTCCCCACCTCCCAGTTTCCCTTTGTCTCCCCGCTTTCACACGCCCTCCTAAGCAGCTACGCAACCTTCCCTGGAAATTGGTGCATCAGAGGAGCTTTGCCACTGAAACCTTACTTCTAATTATAATAATCGCTCCCCGTTGTCTTTACCATTGGGGCAGTCGGAGCAGGCTGGGGCTTCTCCTCACTGCCTTGACCTATACAATCCTAGTTCAGCTTTGATGAATGACTTTTTCGACTGCTTCTGCCCTGCCTGTGTGCGTGTGTGTGTGTGTGTGCATGTGTGTCTGTGTATCTGGGGAGCACAGGGACCAGGCTGGGGGGGGCGGGGTGAATTCTTCTAAGGCCTTGTCTCTCTCCGCCCCGCTGCGGCAATCCGTTTCCCCTCCACCCTGTAAGGCAGCTGAGCTCCTAGCTGACCTCTCTCTTCCCCGACGCTGGGGGAGGTCTCGCCTCCCCCACTCCATCCTCCACCTGGGCCGCCTCTCCTGACCCCACGACTTGCTGTTTCCTAACTCACGCCGCTAATAGCCACTGATCACCGAAGGGCAGTTTAAATTCTATTTAGACTTAAAAATATATATATATATAGAAAAAAAGGAGAAGCCAAACTTCAAAAGCTCTCTCCCGCGAGCGGAGCGGAAGCCACATCCAGCCATTACCAGCAGAAGCCGGATCAATACGTGTGCAACATCCCCTGGCTGGGGTTTCGAGGAACTTTTATTATGAGCGCGGTTAAGCTGTTCTAAAGTGGGGCATCATTTATAAAACAAACGGATCCCTTCCAAATAGGTTATTTTCCTGGTTAATGACCGATCGTCTGCCCTGGGGTCTGTCTGTGTTAAGATTCCAGATGGGAACAGGCACTACCAGCCCAATTATCTTTATTAAGTGTTTTTCCTCCCCCTTTCTGAAAAATGAAATGGCAGCCAGCTCAAATGTCTCCTCCTTCCCCTTGTCCTCACCCCTGCGCCATTTCCTGCGTTCGCCTCATTATGGACAAGTATGTCCTTTAAGACACGGAGACTAATGAGGCGGTTTTATGAGACTAATACATTTTAAATTTTAACACTGGAGCTAGCATCTTTAATTGTACAATTATACATGCGTTTAGCACATGCACGCGCGCTCTCTCTTTTGCTTTAAAAGATAACAAACCACAGGTGACTGAATGTATGCGAAAAGGCAGAATTTATGTTATTCTTTAGGGTACTAAATCATGCGGGACTAGAAATTGTTTTTCTCCTGACAGGTTTCTGAAGCAGAATTAGTTGCCTTTTTGAAGAAAAATTAAAAAAAAAATTTTTTTTTTTGTTTTGTTTTGAATCAGGGAGGAAGGCAGATGGGTACATTGTGCCTGTGGTGAATTTGTCTTCTGTCTCCCATTTCGACCTATAGGGAGAGTGTGGCTAAAAAGTATTTTGAGAATGAGAGAAGCCTGGATGTTCTGAGGCCCAGCAGCTGCAGCGGGTGAGAGAGAGAGAGATCGAGAGAGCGAGAGTGCAAGAGGCACTACCCCCATGCATCCCGTCTCTAACAAAAGCCCCCTACATTCCCCACCTGACAGGACTTTATCGGGTAGTAATAAATAAGGCTGAATTATTGATGATGAGAACTGCTAATATTATTATGACCTCAATTAAGTGCTTTTTCCAGACACATTAGTAACAAAGGGTCTTCCCTCTCCTGGTTGCTGTTTTTCTCCCCCAGGCCCCACTTTACATTAAAATCTAATTGATCAAACCTATTTGCCATTCGCACAAGAGCGAGCACCATAATGGGTCATCTATCAGCATGGGTTCCTCATCAGGCTATTAACACCTTTTGTTGCTGGCCTCAATTCTGTACCAGCTGAGAAGATCAGAAGGGCAGGGCCTCCGATCTGGAAGGATCGTGTGTGAGGTCTGACTTGTGCTACCTTTTAATTGCCCTCTTTAACATCCTTGCAAAATCCTGTAAGATGCTCTTGCTCCCGAGGAAGTCCCATCAGGCAACTGTGGAGTGACAAGATGGCGGCCTTCTTATTAGAACAGAAGGTGTTGTGGGGGTGGGGGTGGGCCACCTCCACTGCTGCTCACTGCCTCCCCATCATCTCCCCTTCCCTGTTGGCCCTTACATGGCCTGCTCCGGAGAGGCCCAGAGACAGGACAGCTCCTGTCCTGTTGGAGTCTGGAACTTGGTGCTGGACGTGAAGGTGTGGGAAGTGTGCAGGCAAGCGTTTATTGTCAGAACTGGAGACTAAAATGGAGACCTAAAATGGAGACCAGTCCCCCCTGAGCAGAGCCTCCCCCGGACTCCCTGACCTGAAGTCACTCACAGAAGGTCCATGATGACCCATAAGCCCTCTGCACTGTGTGCAAAATTGTGTTTATGTGTATTTTCTTAGGGAGGTTTATAGCTTCCATGAGATTACCAAATTTATCCCTGACCCCAAAATGGGTTAAAAATATCTTCTTGGGAGCTTGCTAGTTGGGGAGGTCTTCTCTCAGTCCGACTGTCACTCAGGATTGGATCTCTGGCTTTAGGAAGATGGTGAGGCCATGGAGATGGGAACCGCTCTTGATATACCGTGGTGTTGGGTCAGACTCTCTCTCTCTGGGCCTCTGTCTTCTCTGCCTATTTGGTCCAAAGAAAAAACTCTCATCAACCTCCTGCTGCCCAAAGTGACTGTGGGAATGGGCTTTCTAAATTAGTCTAACTTGTGCAGGGCCTCCCACTGGATACTGGAAGATACGAGAGAATAGGACACGCCCTGCATTGGTTGTGTTGCTCCAAATAAGACATGACAGGAACTCTCTTCGGGTGACATTAGACAGCTTGGAGCACTATTCCTGGCCATCTCTTTGGCCCACGCAGCCCTACCTACTCCCCACGAAAATAGCTTTATCATTTTTTCCCTGATTATAAATGAATCCATCCTGAAATCGCTCAGAAGGGAGTTGAAGCCTCCTCAAATCTTAACATTTTGGCTGGCCTCATTTCTCTTTTCCCGCCATGCAAATAACAATAGGAACATCTCCAGGAAGTTGTGTTTTGTTTTGTTTTTTCCTCCAAGAATGGGGCTATATATATTTAAGTGGTTAATTTGTTAATTTTCTTATTTATTTAGCAATTATATTATAAACATCTTTCCATGTAAATACTGTCCATCCTCCTCATTTTAAATGACTGCCTAGGATTTAATCGAATCGATTTTTCAAAAGATATTACCCAATCTGCTCTTGTTAGATGTTTCCCGTGATTCCACTTTGGTCGGTTTATAAACAGGGCTGCACTAGAGGTCCTTATATAAACCGATGTACTTACCCAGTGATGTTCTTCATGGATTGGGAAAAGCAGAATTCCTGGGCTAAACGGTTTGTGTTACACTGTTTTGTTTGAGTTAACAGTACAGATTAAGGCATAGGCTACATCACCAATGCGACTTCTGAGGGGGTGCTAACTGGCGTTTCTGTCAAAAGGTTGTCCAAGGTGAGAAGCCTCGAGGGGAGGAAAACTCAGCAAATTAAAGCTGCCTTGGTGGGTTTGCTCTCTGCAAGTGTGAGTCTGGAAGCACCAGGGCAATCAGGCTCAGGTTTGCTGCCTGGTGCAGGGAGAGGCAGGGCCGAATCTTTTGTCTCTTCTGGAACTGCTGACGGACGGACACACAGCCCCTGCGGTGAACAGGCCACCTCTGTCCATAAAGAGGTTGCGGGACGGGCAGCTGGGAGGGGATGCTCGGCTCTCCCCTCATCTCAGAACTCCGTTCTCACTCCACGGGACCCCGTGCCAGATGGCCAGGCCGGGGTGGGGTAGAGGGGTGTCTGTCTGCCCACCGCTCCTCCAGAGAAGGGGGTGGGCAGGAGGCCCCACGGCTGTGACGCATTCCGTCAGGAAGCACGGGATATCATGAGCACTGCCTGGTGGCTTCTCATCCTGCGTTGTCTTAATTCAAGTTGTCATTCATAGACCGGGAGAAAACTAAAATCAATAAGTGGTGAAAATGGGCTTTCAAGGCAAACTAAAGTCACAGAGGAGGGAGGAAAAGAGTATCTGTTGCCTTAGTGGGTTACCTTTCCCTTCCTATGTGGGTGGCTGGATTTCTGGCCTATGGTTTTGGTTTTCATTTTGTTTGTTTTTTTAAAGGAGATGGGGGCAGAAAATTGGTTCTTTCCCCTTTAAAATATACAGGATGTCAACGGGTACCTGGGTGGCTCAGTCGGTTAAACATCTGACTCTTGATTTAGGCTCAGGTCATGATCTCAGGGTCCAGAGATCCAGTCCCGCATCAGGCTCTGTGCTCAGTGCAGTCTGCTTGAGGTTCTCTCTCTCCCTCTCCTTCTGCCCCCCCCACCCCCATCCCCCACCAGGGCTCTGATTCTCTCTCTCAAAACAAAAACAAAAACAAAAAACTTAAAAATATACAGGGTGTCCATTGGACAAGACCTTGGGGGTAGGGGATCCATTATTTGATGGGATCACAGAGTACATGGGGATGATGGTGTCGGGATGTGTCTGTATTTTATCCCAGGGCAACTGCAGGTTTGTTTTAAGATGTCTGTCTGCTAATTGCTGTGTTACTTTCTACCAGTCAATGTACTTCTCTGGGCCATGTCTTATCAGCCAGAAAACAAATTAGATAAGGTGCAATGATTTATTAGCCTGTTCTCTGATGAGAGACCACAGCTGATGTGAGCTGGGTTGCGAGTGAGGGGGTATGAGGGTGGACATTGAGGTCAGGACATTTAGGGCTCTGATCCTTTTGTCTTGATAGTGGCTCTGCAAAAGATTTCATGGGAAGTTAGAATTTCAGAGCAGAGGCAAAAGTTTGGCAAAAATTAGTGAAGGAGAGGGTTTCTGAATTTCTTTCCATTTCTGAGAGACTAGAAGCATCTGTTGTGTGCCTACAAGTTATCGCTGAGAATCCAGCTTGGACTCAGTCCACCTTCTTCTGGAGACCAGGGTAGGACCAGCAGTAGCGGCATTGGTGGTAGGCCTAGGTGGGCGATGGGCTCTGGTTCTAGCTATTCCTAGAAACACGGAAGGACTCCTTTATCACAAATGAGATGTCTCAACCAGGTCACTCTCCATCTCTGTGTGTCATAGGCTTGGTGGTCAAACATGGAATAGGAGGAGACACTTGTCAGACCAGGAATAATTTTAAACCAAGGGACAACAGCAGAGACAAGGCAACACCGCCTTAGTGGGCATGAAACTCCATTACCCAGTCTCCGTGGCAAAGTGAGGTAATAATTTCCTGGGCATCCTTTGAAGGAGCCAGACTTTTGTAGGTTGGCACCGTAAGGGTAGCCTATGGAGGAAGGAGGGAGAGGCTTAGCCTCTCTACCTCACCCCCAGCCATGTGTTGGTCCCGAAGCCATTTCAGACAAGTTCCCTAAAGGCCCCTTCCAGTGCCTAGTTAGAAATTATGGGGTCTCTGAGGGGCACACAGATTTGCCCAACACAAACATAGAAAACCATTTAGTGTTAAAAAAAAAAAAAATCATTGGCGACAGGTTTCAGAAGTAGAGATGTGAGGTTATCTGTATTTAGAACATGCAAAATGAGCCAATGTGTTGGGAAGACTTTCTAAGAAATGCAGCTTAGCAAACTTGACTGGCAGCTCGAGGGCTAGTTTTGACCAGGAGCTGGTTTTACGAGGCAAGGATTTACTAGGCAAGGATTTACTTACACTACTTGTGGGGATGGTACCCTGGCCTTTCGGAATAGTGTGGAAGGTGTGCCTGGCCAAGGTGGGGACAGAGCTGTGTTGATCTTCATGTCACACAGCTGGCGCCCAGCGGGTGTGGAGTGTGTGCACTTGGCTGGGGAGACAAGTAGACCCAGCAGGCAGAGAAGAAGGCTCAGTGCACACCCATGGGCTGGTGAGCCCAGCAGCCTGGCGATCCGGGTGGGCCAGACATGATGGTGGCCCTGGGTCTCCTTGAACTCTTCCTACCTGTCAGCTTGATTAGTGTGCAAAGGGGCCGCCATCACATCTGTCAGAATAGCGCCCAGTATTTCCTGAGCACTTTCTCTGGGCCACACGCTGTTCACAGCCCCTTACTAATGGACTCGAAGACCCTTGGAGCCAATCCCCTCAACAGCCCAGTTATTAACCCATTTCACAGATGAGGGACTTTGAGACTCAAAGAGGTGTAAGTGGCAGAGCCTGGATTTGTTCCTGACTTGGGAGTCTGGATGTGACGCTGGGAGACTGTTGTCTTGGAAAGCACACACCTGTCCATTTGAAGGGAGACAAACAGAAACCTGGAGCCTTCAATGTTCGATCTTGGCCGCCACCAGCCCCTTTTTCTGTGAGGTCCTTGAGGAACACACATACCTTGAGAGCAGGGGCAGGGCTTCTCTATTCAGAGCTGAGGTTCCCCCCCCCCCCAGCAGTCCCCCAATTCAGCGTTCTGCCAATGGGGACTGAGCTGCAAGGGCACATTCCTCTGCTCAGGATACAGGGAGGGCAAACGAGAGGAAAGTTCTCGGAGCCTCAGTTACCAGCTGTAAGCCTTCCCAGGTGGGGAGGGATTAAGGTGCAGAGAGAGACACCATCCCCCCTCCCCCCACCCCCTTGTCCGGGATATGGCCCTTGAGCCGTTTCCAGCCTGACGGAGGTGAGCAAGAGAAAGGCAGAGAGCGCCTGACCTGTGTTCTTCTCCTTCCCAAGGCCAAGGGCTTCACTCTGTGCACATTCAGGTGGGAGAGACGCCCGCCACGCTCTTCTTCTGTCTCACACTTTGATGGCCAAGTTCAGTTTCCAAGGTGGCGTTGCCGATCGCCGAGAACGCGTGAGGAAGGTGTGGAGTCCTCGTGGTGTAATTCTTAATTTTGTAAAGTTGTGGAGCCCTATTCATTTCATATGACAGTCTCTTCCTTCCCCCTACCGTGACGGAATGTTCTGTGGCGGATGTTATGATCTTTAATTAAAGGGAACTTAATTTGCTTTTGAGGCATCCTTTGTTCATGGGAGACACCCTAGGGTGTTTTAAAAAACCAGGTTTGGAAGCATTGTCATTGAAGCCCGGAGTCGAAGGCGGACTCGCTGCTCCGGACAGACGCCCGGTCGCCTGGGTATTGGGAGTCGGGGGGGTGTCTGTCCCCTCCGGGCCCGCTCTGTGCTTCGGTGGAGAAGCTGGAACTTCTCCAGGCCCTCCCCACCAGCCTCGGGGTTCGTCTGCCCACCTTCCAGCGAACACAGACCCCACAGGCCCCGGGAACGGACCGTGGGCCAGAATGATGTTCGAGAAGGGGACGGACCATTTAGATGACAAATGGGCTTCAGGACACTGTCAGAGAGTCCGGGTGGGGGAGACTATTAGCAGTCACACGGAGGCGGCCGCATCTGTGATGCCAGAGCCGGCCGGTGGGTCCCCACTGCTGTGTTTACTGCTCCTTAATGTGGTATTGTTTACTCACAATTAAACCCTTTACCATTAATTTAACTTTCAGATGCTGAAATTGGTCACACAGCCTCGAGTCTCAAGGCCCGGACAGATGTGTTCTATACACTTGTTTAAACACGGCGCTCATTAGGAGGTAATGCATGTATAGCAAGTTGATTACACCACAAAGCGGGCCGCTTTATCATGGGGGCCTCTCAGGAGGCGGCGGGAGGGGCCGTCAGCTGCCGCTGTCACTCTCCCCCCACCTCGGATCCTGAGTGACGGCTGGGCCCGCCACCTCCTCGCAGGCCTGCTCGGAAGTACACAGCTTCCCGTCAGAGAGCCGCCGAGCTGCCTGGGAGGACGTATTAATTGTTGTCAGCCTCCATTTCACACTCCAGATAACAAACGAGAGCCACCCTGGCAGTGTTTAAGGAAGATAAACAAGTTGCCTGAGCCCCTGCAATTAAACACGCTTGCATATTTAACTGAGATGTTTCCTGTTAAAAAAAAAAAAAAAAAAAAAAGCAGCACTACCCCGAGCAGCAGGGTGTGGGGGGCCCCCAGGGTGGGCCTTCGTCCTCTGACCTGGAAGCTGCCCGCCCCGTGGGGCTCGGAGGCGGGCCCCGAGTTTGCGATGTCTCCCAGTAAGCTGTGTTTCTGCATCTTGGGCCAGACAGCTGCCAGGAGGAAGGGTGAGGGGATGGATTCTGGAGGCCAGCTGCAGGGGCATAAGTTCCAGATGCACTTTTATACGCGGTGTGACTGTGGGCACGTGGCTTCTTTGAGCCTCAGTTTGCCCATCTGTAAAATAGACATGCTAATAGGACACCAGGTTGTGTTTCTCGAGCGTGGAATCAGGTTGCAGTCTGTGGCCCTGTGTTTGCTCCGTAGTAAAGGGTGAGAACATGGGGACGGTCAGCAGTCAAGTTAGGCACTTTCTGTTCACCTTTGAGCAGATAAGTTTGTTTAGCAGCAGAGGGTTAGAAGAAAGAATGAGAGGTTACCCCTGAGCTGAGTAGGGTGATGGCCGTCCTTTGCTCCGCAGTCCACAGAGGGAGGGATGGAATGAACTCGAGCCAGAAGCGTGTGGTGGGTCTTTTGCCTCAGGGCAGATTTAACAGACCCAGGAATTAGATAGATCTCCACCTTCCAGAGAGTTCCAGAAATTTCCACCCCAACTTCTGTGAGGAACGAACCTGCCAAACAACGCCATTTGCTTCTCTAGGCCTTCTCCTCCCCCTCCTCTCCCCCTCCTACTGTTCCTCCTCCCCGCCTTCTCCCTCCTCCTCCCCATCCTCCGCCCCTACCTTCCTTCTTCCTTAAATTGGCTCTGCTAGCCCCTATCACCCGAAGGGCCCCTACTCGTACCCTCATCCGTCCTGGCACCCCAGCCACCACATGGGTTCTCAGAGCATGGGTGTTTCTCCTTCACAGAATCTCTCATCTGGCCCATAAGCTCATTATTTGAGAAATTATCTGCTTAATTTCCATCTTGCAATGAAGATGGGCTCTGCGTCCGTGCTGTTCACCCTCAACCCCAACACCCAGGATGTTGCCTGTGGGTGCCGAAAAGCGGTGCATTGCTTGACCCGCTGGCATGTGTCGGACCCTGTCTCTTGGGGATCCAGAGAGAGGAAAAGTCCTTATGATTCCTCATGGCCTCTTTTGTCTTTTTCTTTCTATGACTCAGTGAGGCTAACCCTGCTCCTTTGTGTCCATTTCATGGTTGGGGAGGGAGGGGTGGAGGGTTCAGAGAGGACCTCCATCAGCTAGGTGCTTCCGGGGCTCCTGCCAGGGACCCGCGAGTCAGGGCTTTTCCCTCCAGTCTTGCTGACACCGCCAACAGCTCGAGGACCCACGATGATTTGTCCTTGGACAATGCAGAAAGGATGTGGCTCTGCCTTGTGGGTGCATTTTAGGGAGGCAGGACCTTCATTATTTGTCTCCACAGCTGCTTCCTCTGGGCTTTGTGGCTGCCCATGTGTCCCCTTCTCATCCGATCGCGTTACCCTTAATAAGCATCGCCCCGCCAGGAGAGGGGTGCCGAATTCGGTATCCTGAGAACATGTGTGTGTGTAATGTGCTGGGGAAATGATCCCAAGGATGCATTTGGCACAGCACTCCCCCAAGACCCCAGCTTCCAGTTTGCCCAAACCCATTTGTATTTCCGCTCAGACCTTTGGGATCAAAATTCCTGACCCTGATGTGAAAAGCAAAAACACCTTTAAAAAAAAAAAAAAAAAAAAAAAAAAAAACAACCCAGAGGAGGGAGGTGAAATTTCCTGAGCTTTCATTTCCCTTCATGCTTGAACTTGGATGACTCAAGTCATTTGCAGTCAATCTATTTAGCTGACTTGTCCTGCCTACTGCCAGGAGGTCAGCATTTCTG
Source organism: Enhydra lutris kenyoni (assembly GCF_002288905.1). Lineage (NCBI taxonomy): Eukaryota > Metazoa > Chordata > Mammalia > Carnivora > Mustelidae > Enhydra > Enhydra lutris. Next base: position 7,089,618 of record NW_019154138.1, read on the forward strand.
GATTTGCCCTTCCAGGGGGCAGCATGTGGTCCCAGCTGGTTGTGCCGTGCTGGGAACAAGGCTTGGGGGGTGGGTAGGGGGGTTAGGGGGGCTGGTGTTGTCTGGAAGCTACATTGGAGGGGCTCTCTGTGCTCGGAGAAGATGATACTTGGAGGGGAAGTGCTTTTGTTTGCTGTTTGTTTGGGTTGGTGGGATTAGCTCCGATTACATATGAATAACCTGGAGCGCTCTCAAGTAATTAGATGTTATCTTCCAGATGTTTAAAAGAAACCTTTAATATTTTAAGCTGCTTGGAGATCTCTAGGCATGTTATTAAAATGGATGGAATTTAAAGTGGGTGTCAGTGGTGTCCCTTTCTGTGAATTCTCTGGCTAGTGTAAGACCCGGGAGCCCGGGGTACCCATGAAAGGACCTGGAGCATTTATTGTCGTGGTCCCTGTTTGGGAACAATTGAGGCAGCCACCCATTCAATGGGTGGTAGAGGGAATGTCGCGTTGCTTCTGGCCCCTGTCAATCGGCCAGAGTGGCTCATTGATTTCTTTGAAGCACTTGAGTGAATCTCTCAGAAGTTCCCCTTCTCCAAGTCCCACACAATTGCCTGTTCTCTCTTTATTAGGCGCTTTGAGGGACAGCCTGGTCTACACCTGCCTTTGAAGGGGCCCCCACCACGGTTTTAATGACCTCCATCCGTCAAAGGAAAAGTTCAGAGTTCATTCTTTTGTCCAAGTCCCAGCAACGGAGGAGTCAGGGTGCTGGCTGGTCCCGCCTCCTTAAATCACCGGCCCGAAAACTTTCCCTGTGACCCTGCTCATGTCAAAACAGCGAGCTGGCCACTCTGGCCATTGTCATCGGAATAAGGGCTAAGTGATGCCGCTCAGTCATTACGTGTGTCCTGATTGGCAATCAGGGTACAATAGGGGGTCATTAAAGGCCATAAACCTGCCAAAGCTCTGAAAAGGGGATTTTGAATGGAGCCAGAGGGCTCTGGGAGCCTGCCAGTGGAGTGCCTCCAAGGACAAGGGGTTAGAGCTGATCTGGGAGGGCAAGAGTCAGCGCTGGATGGATTAAGAAGTTTCTCCCCTGTGACACCAGAAAACACTGATCTCCTGACGTCACCTTCCGAGAATGCTCATTCCTTCGTTCTCACAGGAGATGCCCTTGGAGCCATGACCCAAATAACACTTTGTGCAAAGAAGCCCAGAGGGATTTTCTAGAAGGAGGTAGAAGTTACTCATAAACATCTAAATGTTCATCGAATTAAAGGATCATTGGGTAAAAGGGGACGCCTGTGCGCTCACGGGTGGTGGCTGGACACGTGCGTTTGTGCTGTAATGGGTGAGCACGTCCAATGATAAAGCTGTGCCTCGGAAGCCTATACCATAGAAAATAGTCAGGATACATCGATGCATAGGCAAAGGCTCTCTATAATGAAAGAGGCAACTCTCTTCTTCTTCTTCTTCTTTTTTTTTTTATTCAAGATTTTATTTATTTACTGGACGTGGGACTCAATCCCAGGACCGTGGGATCATGACCTGAGCCAAAGGTAGACGCTTAACAAACTGAGCCACCCGGGCGTCCCAAAAGAGGCAGCTCGTACTTAACAGTCTCTTATACCAGGGTCTGTGCTAGGCATCTACACGTGTTCACTTAGGTAAGCCCCACACCAACCCCTAGAGGCAGGTTAACGCCACGAGAGCTATGAAGGCTTCCTTGGGAAGGTTCCCCAGCATGGGGGGTCTTGGAAATGAACCAGGAAAAAAGAAGGAGAGTCCTTCTTCTCAAGATGATGGCAGCCTTCAGAGTGACATTTTTTGAGGCCCCTATTATGGGCCAGGCATGGGTGGCATCTCACTGAGTTCTTCTGTCAAAACCGTGGAGTTGATACTATGACCATTCCCGTTTTATAAGAATTAATGATCTGGAAACGGAAGTGCAAAGAAGGGTGCCGTGGATGGGGTCATCACTTCCGGCCAGATGGCTGCCCCACTGGTGTGCAGCTCCATAGCCCCAAGAGGACTCTCCCCTGGCCTTGCCAGCTCCCTCTGCCTCTGCCCTCAACCGCTGTGTCAGAGGGGGTGTGGAAACTCTGGGTTAGGCCTCTACGGATGTGGGGCCCAGACTCTGCCCTGCTATACAGCCTTGGGCAAATCGTGTCACCTCTCTGGGCCTCCGCTGAAACATGGCTGGAGTGAGGTGAGACCCGGACTAGCTCTGAGATTCTCAAACTCAACCCTTCTCCACCTGGGGATAAAGCTGGGAGATATATGTGGGCCATCTTTTGAGATCATCAGTTTTATTCCAAGGCAAGTAATTAAAAACATGAGTTTTTCTGTTTTTTTTTTTTTTTTTTTTTTTTCCAGAAATAGATGTATTCTGCAGTAGAAGGCAACCCTCTCCCCCTGCCATGGACTTTTTAGGTTAAAAAGGAGGTTTTATAGAAGTTTGGAGCTTGTACCCAGGCGTTTGGACTCTGTTCACTCTCCCCACTTCTACCCCCCAACTTCTGTTGGGGCTACCGGCTTCCTCTCCTCTGCCTCTAGGGGAGCTTAGAAGACAAGTGTGGGATCCCCTGGATCACCAAGCATGTGGACAGCTTGAAGCTCTTTTGAGGTAACCCAGTTGGCAACAGGTGGCAAAATGGGGCTCTCAGGCCCTCATGGGGGGAAGCAACCAAGTTTGAGGATGGAGGACTGTCCCGTAAGCTCAAAAGTTGGTGTGAACAGGAGGGAGGGTGAACCCACATTGAGATGACTGGGGATTCTCAAGGTTGTAGTCCAAAGGTCCAGTCAGGGCTAGGAAGAGGAGCCCTGGGCACAGGAGGAAGGACATCCTGGTAGATCCCATGTAGGACTGGTTAGAGACTCTAGACAGATGCTTCTCACCCCAGCACCCAGGGCCCAGGGTGGGGAGGATTCAAGGAGGAAATAATCAATGCAAGGCACCTGGAACGGGAGTGTGTGTTGTAAACTGTCCGTAAAGACCAGGCATCATTAGTATTATCATTACTGTGTGACTAAGACCATTCCTGCAAGCAGGTGAACCACTTACCTGGGGTCCCTATGAACTCTGCCAGCTCACCTCAGAAAGAATAAAGAGACAAGAGAAGAAAGGGAAAGGGAAAGAGGGGAAGAGGGAGAGAGAGAAACAGAAATAATGTGTATTTTTAGGTCTTTGCCTTTTCATGGTTCTCTTGGGGAATAAATTTTTCCTTCTTTATTTGCATGTTTGAAGCTACTGAGAGGCTGTCTCACTGTCCCTTTGCTTTGAGTTATTTAGATTCTCTTTGTCTGTCTATCGCTCTTGGAATGTAGCTTCCCTCCTCAGAATCTCCGAGAATCTCCTTCCCTCCCTTGCTCTTGGGTGGGGAGTGGAAGATTTACTTGGAGCTCCTGAAAGCAGCCTTTCCGCTCCCTTGTTGGAGGGCGTGAGGCCTCCCAGGAGAGGAGGGGAGAGACATTTGGGGATGAAGTCATTCTCTGATGACCTGAAGTCCCTACTACCATTCCGGCTGCTTCTTCCTCTCCTGATCTCCGTCTGAAATGCCCATTCCACCACAATGACATGTCCCGGGAAACTTCTAGAATGTGAAGGGATCACCCTGCGCCCCCTTTCTCTGGTCTGAGTTAGGCCAGACTTGCCAGTGTGCTGGAGATTCCCCATGATGCCCTCCTTCCCTCCGGGAATTTTCCAGAGCACATTTGTCTCCCTCCGGGAGACAAACAGGATTTCCTGCACTCCAGTCCAAGTTGTGAATGCCCAGAATGCGACACCATTTAAAATCTCATCAATCTCAAGTCCTCTTCTCAAGAATAGATGGTAGTGGGATGAGGTACAGGAGTTTGCTTACGGGTGCGTGATCCTGGTGATGTCTTTGGGAAAAGGGGCCAGGGACTCTCTACTCAGATCATCTGCAAGTGGACTGAGGTTGGCTGTGTGTTTCTGGTCCTTGCGACCTACAGATTCTAGCCAGGCTTGGCCACCCTCTCGCCCTGTGACCTCAGGCCATACCCTTCCCTTGGCTGAGCCCCGGCTTGTTCACCTGCGAAGGGAGGACTGAACCTCCCCTAGCCCTCATTTCAAATATTCCTTCATGCATCCAACGTGTGTTTCCTTGGCAGGTACTACGTGGCAGGCATTGTGGGCACTGGAAATTCATCCACGAATAATGGGGAACGTCATTTCCACTTCCATGGAGCTCAGGCTGGAAAGGTTGTGGGGGACAAGGAAGAGGTGGGAGGAGGAAGGAGGTCAGTGGGGAGAACTTATGAGGGGGGACGATTGGGGATCCGTCATCAGACAGGTTCAAGACCACCAGAAGGACAGCCCAGCGGACTTGTGCAAGCAGGGCCCTCCCTGGGAAGCTGTATATGAGCTGGCCCTGGGGGAGGGGCTTGGCAGAACGGTTTTAGGCAGAAGGAAAAGCACACGCACCGGGTGGAAGGCTGAAGCTCCCCGCTTCGGGGCCTGCCTGCATTGTCAGATTCTATCAGGTGTCTAGACATCCCGAGCGGGCAGGCTCCAGGGGCCCCGGGGGACCGACCGATTGGCCAACCCATTCAAGGAAGAGAGTGGGCTCAAGATGGCCGCTCACACCACAAGTCCACAATGGCGGATGGGTGTGAGTGAATTCGGATTCTGAACCAGGTGCCTTTGGAAATTAGCTAGAGGGAGGCGGGTGATTTCTTTTGATGGGAAAGGAGGCTAGTAGGTGAAAATAAAATGATTTATCAAAGTGTATGAGGCATGGGAACCAACGCATGAGGACACTCTGTGTATCAGTCAGCTTGGGCTGTCACGAGGACATACCACAGGTGCGGTGGTTTCCATAGAATTGTGTCTTCTCACCCTGTGCTGGAGCCTGGGAGTCCAAGATCTAGGTGCTGGCAGGGCTGATTTCTGGTGAGACCTCTCTCCTTGCTTCTCACTGTGTCCTCACATGGCCATTTTCTCTGTGTGTGTTCATGAGAGCACTCTCACCTATCTCCACTTCCTCCTCCTCCTCCTCCTCCTTCTTCTTCTTCAAGATTTTATTTATTTATTTGAGAGAGCAGAGGGGAGGGGCAGAGGGAGAGGGAGAAGCAGATCAGTTCCCCACTGAACATGCGGGGCTTGATCCCAAGACCCTGAGATCATGACCTGAGCCAAAGGCAGGTGCTTAACTGACTGAGCCAACCAGGCGCCTCTCTTCCTCTTCCTCTTCTTTTTTTTTTTTTTTTAAAGATTTTATTTATTTATTTGACAGACAAGAGATCACAAGTAGGCAGAGAGAGAAAGGGGGAAGCAGGCTTGTCGCTGAGAAGAGAGCCCAATGTGGGGCTCCATCCCAGGACCCCGGGATCATGACCTGAGCTGAAGGCAGAGGCTTTAACCCACTGAGCCACCCAGGTGCCCTGCCCCTCTTCCTCTTCTTATAAGGACACCAGCCCTATGGCCCACCCTTAGGATCTCATCTAACCTTAATTACCTCCCTGCATGGCCCCATCCCAAATTCAGTCGCATTAGAAATGAGGACCTCAACATAGGAGTTTGGGGAGGGACATAAATCAACCCCTTTCAGCCTACATGTGCCCCTGGGGTGACAGACAGAAACCCTTTAGCTGCTGATCATGAGGATATCTGGGGGGCCTAGGGGAAGGGTTAGGGTATCCAGACAGAGGGCATAGGGACTCAGGAACTTAGGCCATTTACCTGCTGGGCTAGAAGGACTTTCGTCTCTAACGACTGATGGAGTACACCTGCACAGCCCAGAAGGACACCAGCCCCTCGTGGCTCATGGAACACGGTAGTGTGTGACAAGTTATTCCAAGTCACCAGCAGCAGGACCTTTCAGAACAACGACAACAATAACGATGACAACAACAAAAATCAAGTAAGGGTCTGTGGCATCGGGGAAGGCTTTTAAAATGACGATCAAATATTTGCTTTTAAGAGCCGTGGAGCTCAGCGCCTGGCCCACAGCTGCCTTTTAAGAGAGCAACTCGGTTATTTGTTTATTTATTTTTAACGTGGACTAAATACCCATCTTGATAGGCATAAAGGGAGTACTGCATCGAACATCAAAGTCCTCATTACTAACCAGAGGGAGGCACTTCTCTCTTCTCTCTTAAGCCCAACCTTATCTGGAGGGACCTCTGTCCCCAGAGCTGTAAAACAAGCTCTTTTTCTAAGCTAACGGTGCACAATAGTGTCAAATTATGTATAATGATTTTGTAATGTGAACTAATGCCACCAGGGACCTCGTGGAAAGTACCACTTTCATTAAACTTATCCAGCAACAGGGTCTGAATACGAATTTCGAGGCGGCGGCAGGAAATGGCAAGGCACGGTCGTCTGAGGCATTTGCTGGTTGCATTTGCAGACACAGATCCACGCAGCAGAAATCAAGAGTGCCCGTGCAGTGGGGTTTCCCGGGGTGGCTGTGGGGGGAGGCGAGAGTGATGTACTCCTTGCCCCCCCCCATCTCTTCACCCCTGGACCTCAAGCCCTGTGAGGTGCCTCACGAGCAGATGTGGGCGCTGCCAGCCCCTCTTTGTTGCAAACATGCTCTCGTCTCCAGGAAAGTTCTCCCGCCCTTTGGAAGCACCAGCAAGGGCACCCGGGCACCGTCTCAGAATTAATGAGACCTCCAATTACATTCATTTGCTTTGCAGAACCGTACCCGACCATGACCCCCCTCCCCCCACATGTTGCCAAGTTTCCCCCACCTCCTTCGTGTTCCTTTAGAACAAGTGGCTAATTATAAGAAAATCCACCCCGAGGAGGACACGTGGATGGGACCTCAGAAGAAAAGAACGGGGAAATGCCAGATCGGCAGCCCGGCATCTGGTCCACGAACCCCACTTCCTGAAGCCTGCCTCGCCTTTCCTGGCGCCCGACAGAGCTCAGCTCTGCATGTGTGCAGGCCACCACCACCAAGAAAGGAGCGAGAGAAGACATCACTGACCAAAACTAACCCAGGTGCCATTTTTCCGACTCTGCTAATCTTAATTGAATCAATCTCCCAGCCTCTCTTGACAGTGAAAGATTGCTCAAATCTGGGAGGCCAGGCTGGACACGACTCCTAGAAGAAAAAAAATCTTCCTTAATCATTAATTTGTCCATTCCCTCCCATTTGGCCCCATTCTTCACTGTCTTCTCAGTGCACCCCCCACAACCTTCCTGTGTTAGTAATCACTAGTAAGTGTTCTTCTCAATCCACTCACATGACTGGAAACCAATTTGCTGGAAGAGGATATGGCCGAGGGGCCCCTAGCCTCTCTCTTCTTGGTGTGCTTTCTCTCCCTCCTTTCTATGAAGTCGAGTTGAGCTTTCATTAAGTCCAATGAGGTCTCTAGTACAGTTTCGTAGATGCGCTGGTAAACAGGTGTAGAGCGGACTTTCCAGAGTAGCTGAAACGACTGCACAAGAAATTGGTTTTAGGGAAATCATCAGAAGGGATGCTGCCATCCTTGGATGCATCCTGATCCTAGTGGGGTCTGACAAAAGATGGAACTGTAGTCTCCTTTCTATGTCTCAAAAGGAAAAGGACTTCTTATGTCCTCTGGACTTAAAACTTGGTTTTCAGAAACTGCTCTTTTTTTCCCCCTTGAATTATCCAGAGCTCTCAGACTCTAAGATTAATTGTGATTTTGTCTTTCTTAAGATGCATGTAATGGCTAAAGGGAATTTGTCACAGACCGCAATGACCTCTGGTTAGACTGGTGCAGTAGTATGCTAACCAGCCTCTGGGCTTCTATCCTTGCCTCTACTATCTATGTGGCTCTTTCCCTGACTTCCTTCAGGCCTCTAATTAAATGGCCATTTATTGAGGAGACATTCCCAGATCATCCCGTCTAATAAGTCACTCCATCACTGACTTTATTTTTCTCTACCACAATTATTCTCATTTGACCGACTACTCTCGTATTTTCCATCTCCCCCACGAGAGAGTAAACTCCACTAGAAGATGTATCCACCACATAGTAGATGTTCATTAAATATTTGTTTAATAAATGACGTTATCCCAGAGATGGGATTCACTGAGAGGACTTTAATGACTCAGGACTCTTTGAGGCAAATTATCATATTTTCAGGATTTGTAAGATGTCCTTTAAAATATTTTGTTATTGAAACATTGATCTTGAATTTCCCATTAACAAAGATGGGGAAAGTCCACAAAGGACTCTCTCTGTTAATAATAATAAGTGGCAGTGTTTGAAGCCAGGCAAGACATGGCCGTTGTCACACTGGACTTCCAACCCAACACCGTCTCTGCTCGGGACTAAGAATCTTCCATGAGATAGCCTATCTTTGCCGTTACTCCAAGTTCTCAACCCAAGGTGGGTTGCTAGACGTAGGTGGATTTATCGTAGCCTTGTGGATTGTTCCCTGGGCCGCACAGGCCAGCTCCCCCAAGGCCCCTCTCCATGTCCATGCCAGGTGGTAAAACAAATAAAACACACTGTTCTTCTCTCGCGCCTCGCCATAAATCGGTCCCAGCCTCCCTCATGGGGCTGGAGTCAAGTCTGATTTATGCTCTTCGTGAGATTTATAGCGTAGTCATTTAACATTAAAAAAAAAAAACAAACCTCTCAAACATGAGTTCTTACACATAAATTCCAGAGCTAGCAAAGGCTTGGAAACTTTTGTTTTCTTTAGGTGATGCTGAACGTGCCTGCCGCATGTGAGGGATCCTTTAAGGTAAGAAGCCTTCACCGCGGGAATTTCAGTAGAGAAAATAGCAGCTCTGAGTGGAGCCAACATCATTCTTCATGTACAATAGGTACTGAGTGATGGTGAGTTGCTTTCCTGTTAAACTTGGGGTCCCCGCTGAGTGTGGTGAAGGGTTACTTCAGTCTGAAATCAGCAGACACTGCAGCTTCCTCCGGGGGGCCCTGGTGAACTTGGCGGACGGGGTGGGGGAGGGGTGGTAGAAGCTTCTCTGCTTCTGCTTTGGAAGTAAGGAAATGTAGCTTTGTATGTGTTCACGCTTGCTGGGCCTCAGTTTCCTTGACTGCGAAATAAGGGACGAGACTAGAAAGCTCAGTGCGGAGATGTCCATTTGATTCTATTTTATGAGTCTACACTCTAGAAGGAAAGGGATGCTTCCTGATTTTTCTTTCTTTCTTTCCCCGTGGCCACCCCCCGCACCCCAACAGGGTTTGGTGTAAGGAGGCACGACCTGGTGTTGGTTGAAGAGAATTCGGTTTTTTATTCCAGAAGTGTAGTGCGAGGGTAGAGGTGGGGAAAAAGCTTCTGTTAAATTTTATAAGGTCCTCAGTGGCTCATGAGAATAAAAATAATTCTTCATCCGATTTGGTTTGTAAATGCCATTTGAGTGATACTTGAGGGTTTCTAAAAATAAAATAATAAACCCAAGCAAACACTTCCCTTGCCTGAAATTTGGTAGATTTTTGTGATATGTGGCTGTTGAAAAAATTCTTATTGACTTCTTCAGGGCTGATAGTTGTTATTTTGAAAGCAATTGGGTTTGGGTGTTTTCCACCACTCAAAGAATGATAAATCTCACCATCTGCATGCTTATATGGAATATATATATATTTTTTCCTGTTTAGGTGACAGTTTTAGGATGCTTCTAAGCAGTGATAAAAAACTCGCAGTTATAATGTGTGATCATTTTGCCTTTCATTATAATGCAGAATTTCTCCATGCAAAATCAGGCCAAGATGTAAGCCTAAACCCAGGGGCAAAATTCATTCATTATGCATGTACATTATTCCCCCAAATATTGATAATACTTTTCATAATAATTATTTTACATATATTAGCTCTTGCTGCTGTATTAGTATTAAAGATACCTTTATTAATCTTGAATATTTTGCTGAATAATAAATCGGATCTCAGAGGCTTGCGTTAAAAGCTGCTCTCAGCTAGAATGCTGTAAATCAGTTGTTTTATGAATAAAATTGGCTTCCATATTTTTTTCCTCAGGATTGCTTATTTAAATAATTTTCCCATTTATTGAATGTGTATTTTTATTTATTTATTTATTTATTTTGCTAGGCACCCACCCCCCTGCTGCTGTCCTCCCTCCTGGCTCTCTCTCTCCCAGTTGGAGAAAAATGCAAAATCACATAAACCTTCTTCTAAACCTTCACAGTGAGAAAGGGCAAACACTCTGCATTATTTAACAGGCAATAAGCATTTTCGTCCCAGTGAAACACTCTTGTAGCTAGCTTGCTTTTTCTTCCTTCCTTCTCCCTTTCTCCCTTTCCCCCCTCCACCCTCCCCCCCCTTCCCCCCCCCCCCCCCCCCTTCCTTCCTTCCTTCCTTCCTTCCTTCCTTCCTGTTAACAGATAAACAAAAAATATTGAGAGCTAACAATCTGCAAGGCTGTGAAAGTTTTAACTCACTAAATGCTCACCCTGTTAGTTGAATTTCCCCCATTTTCCATGTAATGACACTAAGGTTTAGCGAGATTAAGGTCACTTAGCTGGCGAGGGGTGGAGTCAGGATTTCAGCTCTGGTTGGTCTAACTCCTGAGCCCATCCAGGGCTGCCTCGGAGGTGGATGATCGTGGAACGGTGTTTGCGTGACATGGAGGAAGGGGACAGGCCATGGTGTCTGGCTTTGTGGATCCCCGAGGGCTCCAGGGAGCTCTGTGGGTAAAGGTGTCCATGGAAGGGTTCAAAAGTGGCTCCGGTAGGGACAAGCTTGGATAGGAAACCCATCACCATTGAGTCGTCTCCCTCTTTCTTGCGCAGTTTGGTAAATGCGTCTTCTGGTTGTGTCCGTGAGCAAGGAAAGATGGCATCTTCTTAGACTTTCCTTGTCTCATCTTGTGTAGAGGCCCGATAGCGCCCACTCTGACTGAGGCAGACTGTGTATAAGTACGAGTCATGGTGGATTGTGGGTGTGGCTAGGGATGGGACTCGGCAGTGGACATACTGGGTGCTGTTCAACATGGGCTAGATTGTGTCACCACTGGCAGCCATCTTTCCAAGGATTCACATCGGGGACTTGGATTTATGGGTCTCCTATTCCCTAGAGAAGAAGGCTCTAGGGAGGGCATGGTTTTCCCCCAAGTTTCACAGGCGCTGCTTCTCTGTGGAGTACATCTTTGTTGTGTTGAGAGGAAGAAACAAAGTGGGCTCCATTTTCCTTACAGCCTGATGTTTGGCTGACATGACCTTATTTCTTGTCTGCTTGTCCTGTCTGTTCTCTCTGCTGGGCGGCCAACCTGGCAAGGGCAGGAGCTTGGTTTGAGCAGTTGACTACATCATCCCAAACCCCAGAACTGTGCCTGGCATTTAATAGATGTTTGTTGAATGCATGAATGTGTGAATGAATGAAAGGTTCTCGTGTATTTCCCAGCACCTACACTCACCTTTGAGAAATTCCCACCACTCTCCCCTGTAGCTCAACTTCCCCATACTCCCCATTTTCTGGATTTCACCACCTTACGTGGTTCTGGATTTTCTTTCCTAATTACTCTAACATCTTCCAGTTTTGCCATTTAATCATGACCCACGTGTGTTCCTTGGGAGCAGTCCAGGGCACAGAAACCTTTTCCAGGAGTAATTTGTATTCCTAAATATGGCCTCTTCAGCTCCCACAGCTAGGGGCAGCCTGACTTACTCAGGTTTTAGATATGCATATTATTATGTAAATGTCCTTGAATTGAATATAATTTTCTTAAAAATATTTTCCAATGGAAAATAGATCTCCTTGCAAGGGGAGCCTAGCCAGGCAGTACCTGAAGAAAGCCTCATTGTTTGCAAGAAGTGTGCGTGAGACGTGCATGAGTATGAGACATTTCAACAGCTTTTTTTAGAATTAATGACAACAATGATAGCTAGAAGTTATTGAATTCTTGCTAAGTGCCAAGCATTGAACCTAGCACTTTAAAATGTTTTCTAATTGAAGCCTGCCAATGATCTTAAGAGCACTTAACGGTTATTATCCCCAGGTTAGAGATGAGTAAACTGAGGCACGAGAGCATTTTGGAGCATGCCCCAAAGTGCCCCACCTTGAGGAAGAGCTGGGATCTAATGCAATTGAGGCTGCCCCCAACTCCCCGCTTCAACTCTCTGCCACCCTGACTCTGGGCACTGGCACGTGGACTTGGAAGAAACTTTAAAGGCATCTCCGAGGAAATGATTAAGTAAATCTAAAGGATTAAGAAAACAATGCACAATATCTACCTCCTCTCCATGCCTTTTGTTCCATGATTCTAGCTGGTTCTAATGCCTCTCTAAGGGATCACTTGGAGAAGCCAGATATTTCTGGTTAACAAATGTGTGAAATAAATCAGAACGTATCCTAACTTTAATACAACACACAGAACCAGACCTCGGAATCCCTGGAGGAGCGATTCTAGGGAAGATGTTGCTTCTTTCTTTCAGGGGATATTTGAAATCCCACGCACACATGCGCCCCACAGACTTTTTCTCCACATGACTAATCCAGTCTCCTGTGACCTCTCTTTAGTGTGATGGGGACGCAGGGAACAGAGCCTGCAGCTTCCGCCGACCCCAAACATTTAGTTACATTAATCACAGCACGTTTTTGGACTTTGAGCATCCAGAATGAAAGACACTTTCTTGGGGAGACATTGATCAAACAGTCTACAGGTATCTGTACATCGGGGGACATTAATCATCTCTGCATTATCTCGCCCACCAGTAGAATATGTAAATGTGATTCCTGTCAATGATAAGGGGAAGTGAAATTATTCTTAGAGATTGGTCCATCTGGAGCTGTTGATACAATCTTACCTAAGACAATAGGTTGTAAAGATAAATTTTTTAGCATTACTAATCCTGTGTTGCCAATAGCCATGGAGAATGGAGAAATTTAAAACCAAACTAAGGATGTACAGTCAAGAGGAGAGAGGAAAACAAGTCCCAGCTTTGCTCTAATTCCTGCAATATAATTTGGCAACGTAGTAAGGAAGATGCTTTCTGCATAATTAAGGAAGGCATTTGGAAGGGTCTGGCTAGCCAGTTGGGAAGTGTGTTCTGGAACACTTCACATCCAGCCAAAGGTTTAACTCTTAACATACCCAAAAACAAAGGCTTCAAAACCCAAAATGGGATTTCTATTGTTTCTAAGGCCTAGAAATTCAGGAGTTTTATCTTCACAAAGGAATCTTTCTAGGCCCTTCTGACCCATCAACTGCTCCCTATAGGGTTGGCAAAAAAGTGTTCAGTGTAGAGAAGAACCGAAGGAAATGGATAGAGCTCTCTGCAGACGAAGGAGACCCAGGGTTATATAACCCAAGCCATACTTCTCAATAATCATAGCTTTGGGCAAATTCCTTCTTATCAGGGGTTCATTTGCATAGGTACTGCATATACAAAACGAAATGGATTGGATACAATGTAAGATGATGTCTTCTCCCTAATAGAATGATGGCCCGTCCTTGATGTTCTGTCTTCTTTGCCAAGGTTGAGAAAGTTAACAAGTTCACTAGAGGACCTTGAGATGCTGACCTGCAGGGGAGTCTCCTGAATTATCTATTGTGTGGCCGCAGTGCCTAGAAACTTCGGGCTTTGGGTGCTAGTGATCTTGAGAATTGTCCTGTTATGAAAGAGGCCCCTGGAGAGAGGACATATAAGCTTGAATGAACATATCTTTCTAGAACTTACATGACTCAGGAATCATGGAGAGGGGAGCTATTCCTTTTTTATGTGTGCATGCTAAACCCATTTTGCTAGAAATTCCCAAATCCAAATTTACCCTGGAAAGAGTACTGAAAATCAATAGAAAGAGTGAGTTTGCAGGGCCCTCCCTGCATTTTAACTCTTCTTTCCTCCCTTTATATTGATGAATAAAAGAAGTAAAGATTTCCAAAATGCTCTTTTTCAGCTCCTGGATGGAAAGGAGATGGAGCGTATTGATGGGTCCTGACAATTAATGATGGAATAGTGTTGATGCAGTATTCAGGGATGCAAGGAACTCTCTCTTTAGGGACCTTTGAGAAAAGGACTCAATGATGACTGGCAGACTCCAAGAAAGAACACAGTTAATTTCCTTCTAAGATGTCAGCTTCCAAAAGGTCAGAGATATTGTCTTTCCCTGAATCCTTAGCTTTCCTCAAATAATCCATCATGAATCTGACATCCACTCATTTGCCTAAATGTTCTTTGAACTTGATGGGGTAATGAGTTCCTCAACTTTGTTATCCCCTGTGAAGGTACAATGATGTGCCTCCTGCTCTATGGGCTACCTACTTCATATTTAAGGATATAGCAAGCACCCTCTCAGCTCATTTATGTCCCTCTTATCATCCCTCTTTCCAAAATTAGTAGTCTTTTATTATTATTAGTATTTTATGTTGTGCTCACATAAACATTTTTCTAGAACTTTCCAATAATCTTCATTCCTTACTGTGCTGTGTGGTGTTGACCACCCTCTGTAGCAGCAGGATTTTTGGGTGGGAACATCATAATATTATACAATAATAGGATTCTGTTTTTTGCCCACATGCAAGACCAGATTCCCCAAACTTGTTCTGAAGAACTAGTCATCTAAGTCCGTATCACTATTACTTGAGAAGAGCATTTTGTTTGGGAAACTCTAGGTTGAGGATGGTTCTAAACGGAATACAGGTCTGCTCAGTGCTTTGAATGGGCTAGTGAGCTCTGTGACTCTCAAAGAACAGAATGACAGTCCTTAGCATTTCCTGAATTTCTTTGAGTACAAGATCCTCTTTTCTAAGCATACCTCTTGCAATGAGTGTCCGGGGAGCATCTGTCGGGGAAAGACGAAGTTAAAAGTTGTACGCCTGGATTGTGTTAAGAGAGTTTATGCAGTGTTTTCAAGAAGGAGAATGGATTATTTTGGTCCTGGACATTACATATGAGTTTAAGACTTTATGATAACATGTGAAATTTAATTACTAAAAAGATCCTTTGTAGAAAAAAAAAAGATACTCTAATATTCTGCTGGTAGAATTAAAAACTGGCATAGCCTTTCTGGCAGTTGATTTCACGATGTTGGTAAAAAATGTCAAAAATGTAAGTACTCAGTAAACAGCTAGCCCTTCTCTAGGAATTTATCCTAAAGTAATTATTAAATTGTGCTAAGACACAGTTCTGGAGGTGCCTGGGTGGCTCAGCCAGTCAAGCATCTGCCTTGGGCTCAGGTCATTATCTCAAGGTCCTGGGATGGAGCCCTGCATTGGGCTTCCTGCTCAACGGGGAGTCTGCTTCTCTTTCTCCCTCTGCCACTCTCCTTGCTCATTCTCTCTCTCTCACACACACACACTCTCAAATAAAATATAAATAAAATCTTTAAAAAATAAAATATAATCCAAACCATAAGTGACTCTTAATCTCACAAAACAAACTGAGGGTTAATGGGGGGAGGGGGGTTGGGGGGGGGGGATTATGGACATTGGGGAGGGTATGTGCTATGATGAGTGCTGTGAAGTGTGTAAACCTGGCGATTCACAGACCTGTACCCCTGGGGATAAAAATATATGTTTATAAAAAATAAAATTTAAAAAAAAAATAAAATAAAATATAATCTTTAAAAAAACCTTAATTCTGATGTTCTTTACTCCCGTATTGTCTATAGGCTAGATATTAAGAAAATATTTAATGACTGGCATGGCAAAGACACAAACTCATCAGAACAGATGACTCCTACACAGCGTTTGTGTCCCTGGACTAACGCCCAGCAACTAAATAGTAGCCCTGATTCTTTGTAGGAGAGATGAAAAAGAAAACAGAATCTTGCAATGGGGAAATAGTCACATAAATTGTGATACATCTCTGTAATGGACTACTTCCAAGCTATTTTTTTTTAAGGTTTTATTTATTTGTCAGAGAGAGAGAGAGAGCACAAGCAGAGAGAGAGAGAGAGGGAGAAGCAGGCTTCCCACTGAGCAAGGAGCCTGGTGCGGGACTCGATCCCAGGACCCTGAGATCATGACCTGGGCTGAAGGCAGACACTTAACCAACTGAGCCACCCAGGCGTCCTACTTCCCAGCTCTTAAAAGTAATGTTATTGAAGACTCTTCTATGGCATAAATATTCTTGAAATATTATATGAGAAAACAGGTTAGAACTGTATGTAGGTAAAGGTCCTGTTTTGAAAATGAAATATATATCTATATATAATTGGAAAGATACATATCAAAATTCTCACATCAGTTATCTTTTAATGGTAAGATCCCTGGTAATTTTGTTCTCTTGATTTTGTTAGTCTGTAGTCTGCAGGTGTGGAGGGAGGTCAGCTAACCACGGCTTGCAAGCCAAGTCGGGATCACCGTCTGTTTTTTTTTTTTTTTTTAAAGATTTTATTCATTTGACAGAGATTGCAAGTAGGCAGAGACAGGAAGGCAAGCAGGCTCCCTGCTGAGCAGAGAGCTGATGCGGGGCTCGATCCCAGGATCCCGGGATCATGACCCAAGCCAAAGGCAGAGGCTTTAACCACTGAGCCACCCAGGTGCCCCTCACCGTCTGTTTTTAGAAGGAAGCTTTATGGGAACATAGCCAGGTCTATCCATTTATGTATTGTCTGTGGTCACTTTTGTGATACAATATCAGGGTTGAGTAGGAATCACAAAACCCAGCCCAGAAAACCTAGAATATTTGCTAGCTGGCTCTTTACAGAAAGAGTTTGCTGATTCCTGCTCTATATAATCTACAACAAATGCCTCCTATTTGTGTAATAGAAAGGCTTAATACTAAAACAGAAAGCAATAAACTATGAAGTTTAAATTCCAAACCTGTCCCTTTACAAAGATGGACATATAAAGGAAAAACTGTCTGACACTGAGTTATATTTATTATATATTATATTTATTTATTATATATCATATATAATATATTATATTAATTATATAAATATTATTTATAATATTAATTACATTAATTATCATGTTACTATATTATAGTATATATTATTTATTAAAAAGTTTCAAGGGGAAAATAGGACAGAAATCAAACAGTCTTGTAGATGCCATCTGAGATAGAAATCATCACACAGGATGCTTAAGTTAAAGTGTCAGAATTTTCAGACGATTGAGTTTTAACCAAGATGCCAATAATCTCCTCACCTAAGCCGTTTTCCCCTTCTTGTTCCCAGTGTCTTTGCCGAGAATCCCAGTAACACACCCCATTTGGAATGTTGAGTGGTTTATCCTGTCTTCTGCTCCTTGAATTCCAGTTTCTTGCCTTCTGACTCTCCCTCCTTTTCCCTTACTACCACCCCCCAGGAGAATAAGTGATCCTCTTCTGGAGATTATGAATGGCCCCCAAGGAAAAAGCACTATAAATATTGACATTTGGGGGTCTCCAAAAGCAAAATATGGCCTTTGACCAGTCATCAAAACACTCACAGATTCCCACTTGCTTTCTAGAGCCTTCCTATTAAATATAAGCAGACAACTAAGGATTTTTAGACCTTTGGGAAGAGTCCTCAGTGTGAAAAAACCCAGATCCCGCTCAAAAAAAGAAAAAAGAATGACAATACAGGAACAAGAAGAATATTAAAAAACAAACAACTCCAACCTCCAGAGTGATAAGAGAATATATTGTATCTATGAAAATCAACAGATGTAGAGCAAGAAGTTCTTGGGAACTGAAAATATCATGGCAAAAATACAAATGTGTAATAGAAGAGATGGAAGATAATCTTGAGAAAATCTTTCAGAAGATCAAATTAGGGAAAACGAAACAAAACAAAACCCGAAAAGATAGCTATTAGGAGAAAAGATTTATTAAAAAAAGGCCAAATTCATGTATCTCTATTCTATGGTCAGGAAGCCCAGAAAGGATTTACACAGTGAGTAGAGACAAAGAAATTTTCAAAGGAAAAACAAATGCAAGAAAACTGCCTAGAAGTGTTCCGATTCAGCGACCCATTGGCTTTCCAGGGGCCATGAATGAAAAATGATTGACGCTAAGTCCTGTTATGGGGGCCATTCAGAAGAACAAAGATAAAGAGGGGATCTTAAAAGGTTTCAGGGAGGGGGAAAAAAAATCACACTTCATGAACTGGGGTAAGAAGATCCCGAGACTTTTCCACAGCAGCAGTGAAAGTTAGAAGACAATGAAGGGTTACCCTCGAATCCCGGGAAAGGAGTCTTCTCCTCCTAAAATTCTATACCCAGCAAATTCTTTGTCCAAAACGTTTTTCAGAGATGAAAAGCAAAAACAAAACAAAATGAAACAACACCCCCACCTTGAAACTCCCAGATAGCTACTGAAAGATTTAGTTTATCAAGAGGAGGGTTTTGGGGTTGCTATACAAAATACCATAGACCGGGTGGCTTAAGACCATAGACATTTTCCCCCCTCACAGTTCCGGAAGCTGGAAGTCCCAGACCAAGGGATTCAGGTAAGATTCCTCTTCCTGGTGTGCAGATGGCCACCGTCTCGCTGTGTCCTCGCACCACACAGAGAAAAGGCAGGGGCCGGGGGTGGGTGGGGTGGTGGAGAGAGAAAGAGGGAGAGGTTTGCTGTCTCTTTCTCTTCTTATGAGGGCACCTGCCCTATCAGATTAACATTCCACCCTTACGACCTCATTTATCCTCTGTCAATTTCTCACGGACCCTCTCCCCCATCTAGTCACATTGGGTTTTAGGGCTTCCAGTTATGAGTTTGGTGGGGACACCAAGTTCAGTCCATAACAAGGGTGTAAACCACATGAGAGTAAGATAAGGAATCCAGGAAACCAGAGGGAGAGGCAAATGAGCAGCCACAAGAACAGAGCTTTGCCCAGGTCTGGAGAGTGCCGGGCCTGGCTTACACTCAAAGGGCTCTAGAAGGGAGACAATCAAGGAAAAAAAAAAAAAGAAGAAGAAGAATATGTTTGAGACTGGAAATCTGTACTGAGAGGCTGATGGGGTTGGGGAAGCCCAGTGGAGGCACAAACATGTAGTTCTTGGGAGCTGGTGGCTTTGCCTGTGCTGTTCCCTCTTCTGGAATCCCGGGCCCCTCCTTTCCCCCAGTTAATTCTCATTCTGCCTACAGGAGTCACCTGCAATGTTACCTCCTCAGAGAGACCTTCCCCGAGGGAGGCTCCCTGACTACCATATTCTTCTGTGGCACTGCCTCTTGCTACATTTCCTTCCTAGCTCCCATCCTAAGAAATACTGGTTGGGTATTTTCCACCATCCCCCCTTTCCTCTTCTGAACAGGCATTGTGGAGAACTGAGGACCTCCCCTGTAGGCTAGGGTCAAATGATATCTGAGCTGGGCCCCGGTGCCACCTCTCTCCACCCGAACCTGTACTTAGGAAGAGAACAGAGCCTCTGCCTCTGGTCTGATATCCATAGTCAGCCCAGGACCATGGCTTTTCTCATCTCTCTCCCAGGGAGGGAAGAGGAGTTCAATTCTCCTGACCTCTATGGAGGTCCCGGTACGGGACTGATGGGCATTTGAATCAAAGGGCTGACTTTTAATTTACAGCAGCACTTACTAGGTGGGTAAATTAGCCGTTCTGAGCCTCAATTGTTTCTTCTGTAAAATGGGCCTAATAGTTGTATGTGTCTCATAAGATCATCCCTGGAATTAAAAAAGTTAACAGCTCTAAACCACTTAATACACTTTCTGGCTGGTGGTATTCATTAAATGTTTATTATAGTTATTATGGTTGTTACGGTTTGAGCAAGAGCATGCTGAGAAGGCAACTGCTTAGCTAGGTTCCTCCGTGTTGGGTAGCCCAGGAAGGAAAGGAAAAGTAGGGATGGAGAAAGAGAAGAAGCTAGTGTTTACCGAGCACTCGTTCTGCGCCAGACCCCGGCTTTTCTACTTCTCACAGCACCATTGCCATCCCCATTCTACAGATGAGAAGACTGAGCCTCAGGAAGGCAGTAGCATCACTTGTGCAGACAGGAGGTGGCAGAGGCAGGTTGGGAAGCCTGACTTTCTGCTTCCAGGGCACTCGTTCCATGCTCTGGGGGGTGGGGGTTCCTGAGGGCTTCTGTCCTGTCCTTTCCCACTCCCCTCGGGCCTGGTTCTCATCCATGGAGCCCTCTGAGGCCAAGCTGAGGGCGGGAAGTTAGATCATCAGCCATCCTTTAAGGGGGTAATTAGCTGACTAGGAAAACAGATTCTTTAACCGCAGCAATTCGCCCCACCAGGGGAGAGGGGAAGTCAATGTTTTTATTATAAACTGAATCATAGAGGGGTTTAAGGCTTAGGAGTGTTTGCTTTGGTTTTGTTTTTTAAAGGCCTGAGGTGGTTCTTGGCATCTACCACCCCAGCCCAGAAGAAAGGAAGTTTATTTTCTGGGTCAGATTAAAAGACTTTGGCTTTCTGGATTTTTATTTTCATGGAAAAGATCTGCCTTTGCTGTCTCCCAGACCCTCTGTCCCCCTCTGATCCAGGTTTTCTGCTGCTTTTCCAGCCAAGGGATGGGGAGGCAGTTCAGGCAGTTAGAAGTGGGGGGGGGGCAGTGTGGGGGGTGCAGAAGAGGGAGAGAGGGAAGAGAGGGAAGAAGGGAGGGAGGGACCAAGGGACTCATAGGGCAGTTCCAGGGCGATGGAGGAGGGGCTCCTGAGAAGCCAGAAGGCAGCCTGAAGGTCTTGGGATCCGATGGGAATAGGGTGGAGCCCAAGGGAAATGCTTCGGAGGTCACTTACTACTTGCATGACCTTGACCAAGTAACTTAACCTCTCTGAGCCTAATTTTCACATCTGTACAGAGAGAGGGGTGCCTGAATCTTGTCCAGGAAACAAGTCTACCCAGCATGATGTCATGTCTTAGGGCGCAGGCTGCCTGGCTTTGACCCCTAGGACCAGATTTTACTTGCTGGGCGGGCACATGACCCTAAGCCGTTGTTTCTCATCTCTAAAATAGGAATATCTTAGGGCTGTCTGAGAATCAAATGGAAAAAGTGCTTGAAGTAATGCCTGGCCCACAGTAAGTACTCAAAAAACACCAAAACCCTGCGGTTTTATATGATTATTAATAACATGGTTAATACGGTCGGTCTGGTTTCTGTACGGGGAGTCATGGATAACAAAGTTGAATTTAGAGTCACATCATGGGAAGATTTAAATGTCTAGCTAAGAAATGTGGATTCAAAGAATCAACTTTTGAATTAAAGGGCTCTATGAGGACACTTTATTCAATCCACTCAAGTAACAGATGGAAAACCAGGGCTCAGGAAGAGGATGTAACTTGTTCAAAAGGTCCTGCTGGGGCTGAACTGTAACCAGGAAGGGCGATTTGGAGGGTAGGTCAATAGATTATCAGTGGGTAGACCCCCCCTTCTAGAAATCTCCCAGATTACAGCTCCACGGATAGTATCTAGCATCCTTCCCAAAGGGCTTGGATTTGAAGGCATTTTTCATATTCACATGCAAACCCATCGAGACCGCATGGGACCGGTCACACTACAGTCGGTTAGTTGACTTGCAGGTGTTAGATTTCCAGTGTGAGAGCAGAGTCTCACTGGGTAGTTCCAGGGCAGATCAATTGTGATTCAGGGTAGAGGTTGAGCCTGGAGTCCTTCTAAGTCAGCTTTAGTGTGGTTGGTGGGGGGGGAGGGGGCTGCTGAGAAGCCAGATGGTGGCCTGAGGACCCCCTTTCCCTGCTTCCCAGGAACACCAAATATATATGTCTTTATGGTTGGCCCAAAGCTTTTACAGTCTGGAACCTACTCAGTTTTGGGCAGAGATTCCTCATCCTTCCTGACCACTCAGAACCCAAAAATGCTCAAAACGCTTGGCCAGTGGCATCTTAACCTCAGGGGCCCATTTGCAACAAGGCCCAGGGCACCGGGTTCAACCATTTCCCCAACCCACACTATTTCTGGGTTACATTATTACTGTATTCATTTGTTCAGATCTGTCTCCAACCGGAAAGGACTTTGGGCAATTTATAAGGATATGTTAAATAAAACAAGATGGTCTCCAGGCCCCCTGACTGCCCACCCCCCACTTAAGGAGCAAAGCAAGGAAGAAAACGAGGGTAGGGCCGCATGCTCAGTTAGGACTGAGGTTACAGAGTGCTCTCCATTAATAACCAGGCTGTATCTGACTTGGTCCAATTTTGGTCTTTCTGGAAGCTGGGATGGAATCCGCTTCTTTAACCCTCTGAACACCATCATCATTATTTCTAGTAATAAACAACCAGCTGGGGCAGAACTGTAACTGTTTCCTCAGTGAACTCAACCATGATCATGGAGCCCCGCCCCCAAAATGGGGGCTGCCCGCCAGTGGCCCCTTCCTTCCCATCATTAGTTCATCCACTCATGGGTATGTCTGCTATGCTACCCTTTTCTGGGCTGCGGGAATGCAGGGGTTAACCAAACCCACTCCCCCCACCCCCCCACCCGGGCTTACCATCGGAGTGTAGGCTTCAGCACATTATCCATTAAAAGTCAAATCCTGAGAAATTCTCCAGGACCTTGCCCTCTCTGAATGCAACAAAGACAGGTAGGAGAGGGGTGTGGAGGCGTTAGGGTCTGGCCAGACTCAACTGTTTCCTTTTTTTATTATTTAAATTCAACTAATTAACATACAGCATGTTATTAGTTTCCTAGGTAGAGTTCGGTGGTGATTCGATGGTTGTAGGTAACACCCAGTGCTCATCACATCCTGTGCCCTCCTTCACCCAGTGACCCCAACCCCCCAATCCCAGCAACCCTCATTTTGTTTTCTATGGTTACGAGAGTTTTATGGTTTGTCTCCCTCTCTGGTTTCTTAATATTTTATTTTTCCCTCCTTTCTCCTAGGCGCCTCTGTTTTGTTCCTTGTCTTTTTTTTTAGATTTTATTTATTTATTTGACAGAGATCACAAGTAGGCAGAGAGGCAGGCAGAGAGGGAGGGGAAGCCAGCTCCCCGCTGAGCAGAGAGCCCGACGCGGGACTCCATCCCAGCACCCTGGGATCATGACCCGAGCCAAAGGCAGAGGCTTTAACCCCCTGAGCCACCCAGGCGCCCCCTCTGTTTTGTTTCTTAAATTCTGCCTAAAATTCAAGTGTTTTCAACAAAGGGGAGTGAAAGCAGGGACTCGATTACAGCGAGAGGAAGAGTCAAGGTGCTGAGCGGGGGGGTCGGGGGTGCTGTGGGTGAACCTAGAGACTCGGAGCAGCTGGAAGCAGCCACCGGCCCAGTCTCTCTGCGCCGCAGCGATAAAGGGCAGAGGCTCTGTTTCCCAAACACAGGGACCAGGGTCACCCCGCGGAAGCTACAGCCTATAGCTTCCTGTCTGGAAGGAACCTGTGCCCCAGGGACATGCACTTTCTGAGAACCACCTAAGGCAGAGAGAGAGATGGCACAGCACAGGGCGAAGTACTCTGGCTTTTTGCTTTCCCTGCCCTCGATGCCTCCACCAGGGCATCCTCTCAGCTATTTCCTTAGAGGCGGGTTCTTCAAGAGTCTGAGATCCACAGACCCTCTGCTGACTCAGCAGCCCCCTCAAGCCCTCCTGGGGAGCAGAGCAGAGGAAGCGCAAAGCATAGATAATGTTGGCAAAGCAGGTCGCTGGCCTTGAAAGGTACCCCCTTGGCAAGATTTGCTAGGACGGCCCAGGGTATAAACTCACGGTGACCGTCAGGGGTAATGCCAGAACTCAGTGGCGATTTCTCCTAGAAAAATCTAATAAACAATGACCACCACTGACGTAGATAGAAGGCATTCCAAGTGTTTAATTCTTCCCCAATCCAGAATATGTTGGGGATCCCCCAACCCAGAATAGGTTATACATACGTCCATATATATATATATATATATATATATATATATATATACGTGTTTACCCGGAGATCCCCTAATTGGGCCATTTTGTATATGAGAGAACAGGCGGCAACTTACTTGCTCAAGGTCACGTCGTGAGCCCAGTGGCAGCACCAGAACTTGAGGGGCCATCTGGCTGACTCGGGATCCTTTGCTCTCAACCACAGAGCCTTGCCCCACCGAGGCACCTGCGACAAGAGACTCTGGAACCACACCTGTCTCTCTGTCTGCCCCGGGGACTCCCTGAGAGGAAGAGGCAGCTCTCCGAGGGCTCAGGGCTCAGCCCCGGACCCAGAAGAAGAGCTTCCTCTGGACCCTCCTTCCCTGACCCACACACCGGGTAACATCTAAAGGCCCGGGGCCAGCCAGGGGCCTGGAGAACAGGCCAACGGGCTGTTGGTGAGACCACGGCCCCGTTGGCCAGAGAGGGCTGACACTGGGGACTCAAAAGGGCAGCTCGTGTTTGCTTCAAGGTGTGCAGTGTGTCCAGCGCCAGGATGTCCTCCCCTCACCTTTACGTTCTGCCCGTTCATGGCATAAAGGGGTGGCCTTCCCTGGGACTTTCCTGGCCGGTCCCTTCTCCCTGCCTCTGGAGTTCCAGGGGGACCCCACGTCGTGCATCATCCAGACTGAGGAGGCACTGGGAGGAGGCAGAGGGCCTCCAGACACGAGGCGTAGACTCCGCTGTGAGGACAGGTTCCCCCAGCCCTACCTGGCCCCCGTCACCCCTGGATGCCGGGTGTGAGTGCTGTCTTCCGGAGCACGTCAGATGGCCGCAGGTAGAAAAGTCAAGTAAAGGTGAGGAGCTGGGCCTAATGGGGCGGGGTGGGGGGGGGAGGGATCAGGCGAATTTTCTTTGAAGGCCCCGCCGCCGAGTTTCCGATGTGGCTTTTCCCACGGTGGCCCGGGAGCCTGGCTTTATCACTCCCTAATCTCAGTTTAATTGCTGTGGTCAGTTCGCCCTGCACTTAATAACCCACAGCTCGGGATATTGTTGAATATGGTTGACACACACTTTGCTTTAAATGTCAGCGCTGGCCGGGCCTGGGGACTTGGCAGGCTCCCCGGGAGAGATGGCAGAAGAGCGGTGTCATCCGCTCGGCGTCTGGGATGCTGGTGTGTTGGCTCTAACCTTCTTGGCTTGAAGGCTCAGCCACTGCCCAGAGATGAACTGTTGGACGGGGGGGTCGCCATCTCCCACCGGCCTCCAAGGCCCACCCGGCCCCGATCTGCTTTCCTCTCACTGAGCCTCACGTCGGGGGCCCATGGGGAAGGGGTGACGGTCAGGCAACCATCCTGTGCTTGGAAAGAGGGTTGCGGCCACACACATGGGAGTCCCCCGTTGGCCCTAGTGCTGTGTGCGGCCTGGTCTGGGTGGTGTGTTTGTGACCAAGACCCCAGGGGGGGCTGTTGGGTAAATATCACACTCTGGTTGAAGGCTTGTAAGCAGTGTCAGTGAGGACAGCTGGGCCCGGATGGGCTCGGCCGGCCACCCTCCCATGGCGGCCTCATCCAGCAGACCGGATACATTTTGGCTACCCAACTCGACTTCCATTCCTTCTGCTTCTGGTGGTCTGTGTGGTTCAGCTGGATGGCCCAAGCTAAGGGGGCTTCCCATCTGGCCTCCCAGGTCCTTGGGACCACCCACTGCAACTCTCTACAGAAATTGCTTTTGAATCCCCAGGACACACGCACCCAGGAGTACCTTTCTGGAAGGACCCCTGACCCAAGCTGAGCCAATCAGCTGCTCTTCCCTGGGGATCAGGAGTGCAAGGCGAATGGACAGTACTGCCGTGTCTGAGGGCGTCCTGAATGGGAACTCACAGTCCCTGGGGGCATGGGGCTGCCGTATTTTGCCAGTGGACCCGGTGGCAGAGGAAGAAGCATGGAGTGTGCAGACACAGAGGCAAAAGGGGAGAGCCCTCCCCCGCATGGTTCTCGAGCTCCTGGTTCCAGTGTCCCCCAAAGGAGCAGTGCTCTCCTGCCCTTGGCTTCCCTGAGATATCTCAAAGCCTTGTGACAACCTCCTGCCCCCACTTTGCGGAAGCCACTTGGGTTGCTTTGCCATTCTCAACCAAGAGCCATGCCTCCAACAATCAGGAAAGTATTCTACACAGCTGGCCAGGCTGAGGGCTGGTCCTGCTATCATGAATTCATATCTGGGATACGGTGTGGGGGGTGGGGAACGGGAACATGTCAGGTGGGAGTCTGTTGGGGGTCACACTGACCTTGCGGGTGGTGGACATTTTTTCCTAGGACTGGAGCACCCATCAAGTTCCTCTCCTTGGTTGGGTTTCTCTTTCCTCTTTTGACATTTGGGGAGGAGCTGGAATCTGGTGTCTGAACCCCAGATCCCAGCCTGCGCCGTTTGCTCTCACCTCCGGTCACACTGTCCGGTCACACTCTGGTTGCACTGTGTAGGTGAGGACAGCCCCTTGCAGACTGTTTGGAAAGCTCAGGCTTACCCTGCAGTACCCGAGTGTCAATCTGAGAGCTACTCCTCCATGGGCATTTACCTTTCGGGCTCAGCGCTAGGCAATACCTCTACATCCGGGGACCCCTGACACCCAGAGACATCCTGTCCTCCAGGTAGCACAGTGGCTAGGCCCACAATACTTCTGGGGATGCACGAGAAGGTCTTCATGTGAATTTCTTTTAAAATCAGAAGAAGAAGAAAACAAATGTGATAGTAATAAATATATAGCAAAACCAGCCTGGATTCGATTTGTCTTTATACCAACATGGTTGTAAACTGTTTAATTCTAACTTTTTTTTTTTTTTTTCAAATGAAGGAAGGGGACCATAAAACTAAAAATGCCCAAAGCCCACAGACAATGTCGCCCTGTGGCTCTGTCCGCACTCCCAGTCCTCAGCGTAAGTGGGGGTTCCAGCTTCCTGGGAACGCCAGGTGGAACCCACCGTCAAAGCAGAGAGATGTGCCCTGAATTGTTTAGTGATGTCAGTGCAGATGGCAGAGACCCCAAGTGTCTGCTGCTCCGACTCCCATGTCCCAGCCTTGCCTGTCCTGTCCAGATGGGGGTAGGGGGGCCACCTGCTGCTCTGGGGTCCTTACTTTTCCTGTCTGGATTAGGCTCAAAGTATAGCCAAATGGAGGCCTGAGCTCCAAGCAGAAACTTGGAAGACTCTGCCTTCTGCCCAGAGGCGCGAACATTGGCCCTTGCAGACCATCATGCACTTGAACTCTACCCATTCAATCTCTCTCTTTTTTAATATTTTATTTATTTATTTGACAGAGAGAGCACAAGCAGAGGGGAGCAGGAGAGGGAGAAGCAGGCTTCCCACTGAGCTAGGATTCCGATATGGGGCTCGATCCCAGGACCCTGGGATCATGACCTGAGCCGAGGCAGACACACTTAACCGACTGAGCCACCCAGGCGCCCCTATCCTGGTCTCTTGCAGGAAGGAACCAGGCTAATGCCTTCCTTCCTTTCCTTCAGAACATAATGAGAGCCGCCAAGTGTCACAGGCATCTCCTGCATTGTTTAACTGAAGGATCCCAGCAGCCCAAAAGGAGGGTACTACAATTAGCTCCATTTTACAGACACAGAAACTGAGACTCAGAGAGACTAAGAGGTTTAGTTAAGTTCAGAAAGAGAATAAGTAGAGGGGACAGGATTTGGTCTGCCCGACACCAGAGTTTATACGCCCTTATACCCCTGTCCCCAGCCAGAGGGCTGGCCTCTAGGTGGAGGGGTACAATCCCCCAAAGAAGCAGTATGCTCTGAGGCAGTGTTTCCAAGGTGATGCATGAATGTGGAGTCTTGGCCATCCCCAGGAGACTTTGGGTATCATATAAAATGAGCTTTTTCTGTTTATTCCATAGTTTCGTGGGCATATAAGCAAGGACATGGAGTTCATCCACCAAAACCATGATTTCCTGAGTATTCCTCCTAGTGGAAGGTAGATAAGTTTTCACAGGGGAGTTGACCTCGAGAAAAATATGAAGTAAGTCATGGGACAGCTGACCTATAGATAAAGCAAAAACCAAAATAAAACAAGACAAAAACTTTAAATCCTGGTCTGAGGAAGAGACCCCTCTAGATCTTCCGGTCATAATCTCTGAGTTTGAGTCATCTTAC
Source organism: Enhydra lutris kenyoni (assembly GCF_002288905.1). NCBI lineage: Eukaryota > Metazoa > Chordata > Mammalia > Carnivora > Mustelidae > Enhydra > Enhydra lutris. The sequence continues at coordinate 7,117,360 of NW_019154138.1, forward strand.
GACTGTCCTTAAAGAAGAAACTTTGGTTCTCCCAGACTCAGTTTCCCCATCTGAAAAATGGGGAGGGTCCCCACAGGGTGGTTGTAAAGATGCAAAGTGTTGTCACACGGTAAATGTGTTGCCAGGGTCTGTGTGAAAATCCGGGGAAGTGGGACAGGGAGCGCCTCTGGCAGGCACCTCTCCTGCTGTAAGCTCTTGGACAGGGAGCAGGAGAGATATTCTTGGACAGGAAGATTGGGGCGTGGTTAGGCTTAGAACTTGGAGTTCTCCATGCTTAATTCCACTTGGGACCTACCCCAGAATTGCTAGGCCTCCCAAGTAACATGATATAAATCCATTTAATTGAACATGAGCCTTAACTGCCAAAATTACCTGTAACATTAGCTTCTTCTGCAGCTGTGCCCTCTCCTGGGGCTGATGCCAGTTCTCCGGGGATGACTGGGTCCCAGTTGGGCCGGGCCCTAATGGGGTAGGCTGTCCGTGGCTTTGATCGTTCAGCATGGGACCTAGAAGCAGTGGAGAGATGTCAGGACTGGGAACCCAACTTTGGAGCCAAGGCCTCTCGGCTTGCTCTCCCTCCAGCGTCTCTGACCCTTGACACAGCCTGTCTAGCTTCTCCTCCAAGACGTCTTCCCTGGTTAAAGATATCAAAGAAGTCTCTCATTTTTTCTGGAATCTCCTCCAATCCTGGATGTCAGGACCCGTGTCTGGTGTTTCTATTAGAACCCCTAACCACAGAGTTCACAATGCTCAACCAGTGGGACCACTCAGCATCACTGAGGATTTCTAGTAACCAGAGGGGAAAGGAGACATGAAATAAAACCCGGTGGTGGCCACCACAGGCCATGAGTCTTTGCCTCAAATACCTTTATCTTCATTAAATAATGTAAGGAGATTAAAAACAGCCCAAAGAAAGAGCAGTTAACACAGATCTACCAGTTATCAGTGAAATGCAAATTAAAATTTAAATCATATACATCTGTTTGTCTATCAGACTGCAAAAAGTTTTCAAGTGTAACATTTCAGTATTGCGTAATGTGGGGGAAAGACTGTTTTTTAGTTCTAGTGGCAGTATAATTTCGTTGAGAAAACTTGGCAGGATTAGCTAACATTAAAACTGCCTAGGCATGCCCCCTGACCTAGCAATTCTACTTCTAGCTCTCTATTGACCTTAGGAAAGTGATTGCACAAGAACTCAGAATACTTTGCACAAAGATGTCCATTGCAGCATTGTTTAGACGGCAGCTGGAAACAACCTAAATGTCCATCCCAGGGCAATGCTTAAATAATGTAGGGAGACAGCTGTCACCTCCCCAGGATTTACTTCATGTTCCAGTCCCCTCTAGTCAGCATGAATTCTCAGTGATGACCAAAGGGTAGAACTGTGTACGGACTTGGAAAACTCTCTAAGACTTGCTGTTGGTGAAAATAAAACAAAAACGGGGAATAGAAAGATCCAAACAGTTGCCAAGTGAACTATATAAAGGCAACACTTACAAAACAAACAAACAAACAGACTTACAGAAGAAAGCCGAAGCAATACCATGTACTTCTAGAGGTATCTATAGAAAAAGGTCAGGAGACAGAACCAGCAAGTTAATGACAATAGTCACCCCTGGCCAGGGACTTAGGATTGGGGGAGGAGATCTCAAGCTTTATATCAAGGTTTTGAAAACCATTTTTACAAATGAATATATTTGTTTCGGCTCTTTCTGTAATTAACAATAAATATATTGATGGGGTTGGATGAAGGCTATATGGAGGGTTATATTCTGTTGCCCTTTGTATTTGTCCAAATTCTCCATAATAAAAATTTAAGAATTAAACAATAAATTTGGCATGATAAAAATGATGACCTCACAAAAATATTGCTCCTTCTAAAAGATCTGTTTGATGTGCCCAGCTCTGCCCCCAGGGTGGACCTGGCTGACTTGGACCCCTCTGTGTCATAGGGCTGTTGACTGAGGGTCTGACTCCCTGAATGAATGAATGAATGAATGAATGAATGGATTATTTCATTGAAAGGGAGTAGGATCTACCAAAATGGAGACCTACCTTTTGAGGACTCATTCCTGGTGTTTCTGGCTCTAGTTGGTCTGTGACCTATGCAGGTGAATGTGGGAAATGCAGCTCATGCTCTTCCTCAGGACTGGAGAGGAGAGTATCTTGGGGTGGTGGTATTTCTAAAGGAGGGAAAAAAAGGCTTCCTTACCTCACACCCACCCCAGTTGTCAATGAGACACTCCTTTACAGGGGCCCACGCTTCTCCTTCCTCAGGGCTCTGGGCAAAGCTCTGGCATATAGAAGAGGTTCTGTGGATGGTTTCTAGACTATTGAACAGAATGAGAGAGGGGACTTGCTACACGGAACTCCTGGCGAGGAGCCACAGGTCTAAAATCCACCTTGGACCAGGTTTGGAATCCCATTACTCATTCCTACCACTCTCCGGTTGGGTGTTGGGAGGCAGATGGGGAGCTTGGAAAAGGAGAGAGGAGTGAGGGGAACAGACACAGAAAGGGAGATATGGGGGCCGAAAACACATCTTGTGTGCACCTCCAAGGACAATCAGTTATAACCCTGGAGATGGTAAGAAATAGAAGAGAGACCAAGCTCCTTGCCAACTGAGTATTAATTTTTAAAGTCTCCGAAATCTCGGGGTGTGGAGAGAAGCAAACGCCCCCGTTTCTTCTCCATGATCTCGTGCTGTATGCATCATAAGACACACGCCTACCAAAGCTTCAAGTAACTGCGACCTGAAATCCCAGTCTTGTACAGACACAGGGTTTCATGAAGTTGACCATGGTGATGCCCGGTAAGTCCTCGGGGCTTCCAGGGATATGGGAATCCCCAGGGAGTGAGGTGGTGGGACAGAGGGTCTGGGCGCCTCTCCACTGGGCCATGTGCACCGTCCCAGGCTGGCCCATAACTGGAGCCCCTGGAAGGTCATTAGGAATGTGACATCCGGGTGGCCTGGGCGGCATGCCCGACAGGTGGGTGGGGCACATCTTACTCAAATGTGGTGCAGCTGGGGCTGGGGGTGAAGGTGGGGTAGCAGCGATCTGCTGCCTTTACTCTCCCAGGGCGCCCACCCTTTGAATTTCCCTCCTAGCCTACCCAGACTCCGGGCAAAGCCCAGCCTCTCTCCCCGTCCCGTTGTCTTTGTTTCTGTGGCGGAAAATTTGAAAGCCCAGCATATTGGATTTCTTTTTAGCACACCGATAAGGCAGAGGAAACATCTGTGGCTTGAGACAAAAATGTGTGAAAGATGGGGGGGCGGGGCGGGAATAGGAGTGTTCTTTCTTGCAGAACGTTTTATCTCCTTGCTAGACACCTCCTTTATTAAACTTAAATTTATAGGTCGAAATGCGAACACGAACACAGAGGAGACAGAAGGCTGAAATCCAAAAGGCGGGAATTAAAAGGCAATCTTGCAAAGTCACAATTCCAGAGTTAAATGAGGACGCATTCGTTTGGCTTTACTCCCCCCGCCCCGCCCGCCCCCTTTCCTTGGCCATCGAGCCCCAAGAGCTCCGCCACCTGTGGTACCCGTCTCAGATTTATTATCAGTTTCCAGGGACTGGGAGAACAGCCTCTCCACCCGCCTCTTAATAAATCAGGCGCTGAAAGTGGTTCAGATGACAAGCTGACAGAAGATGCCTGGACCCCGGCGGGATGGAGCTTTCTAGCCCCTGCGGCAGGCTGTTGGCCCTTCTGCACAATCCCAAGGAGAGAGAGAGGATGGGAGAGAGAAGATCGGAGAGGGGACATGACTGCTGCTCCTGTAGCACCCCCACACCTTGCCCGTTGCCTGCCTGCCGCTCCCTGGGCTCTGGGATCCCAGGCTGAATCCGAAGAAGCCTCATGGTGCCAGATTGTGTGATGGGCAGGAACGGCCAGCTTCAGGAGGGGGGCGCCCTGCCTCGAAATAGCCACAGTGCACCCTGTAAGTGGGCCACTTGTTGTTTGATGTGTTAGAAGTTTCATCAAACCTCTGAGCATATTTATACAATTAGAGCGGCAAGCGAAAGAAAACAGCACAGTGACAAATTGGGCTCGTGCACTCTGATTAACTTGTTAAGCTAAATAAATGGCATAGGAAACGTGCCCCATTTGAATTTATGAAATCACTTCTCATCAAGATCGATGGCTGCTGGACCAGTCTGGGGCAGGCAGCTGGTATATGCTCTGGCTAGAATTCGATGTGAGTACAGGAGGTGAGAGGACACCATCCCGCCCCCCGCCGCCCCCGCTCAAAACAAAACGACACATCCCGGAGACAGGGGCCAAGCCGGGCTGCTGCTCTGTCCAAAGCTCCTAGCCACGCTGACTCCAGCACCAGCGACTCCCCTCAACTAGAACCCAGATGGTGAGCTGACTCCCATCACCCAGTGTTCTCCGGGTTCTTGGTTTTTACGAGCAAGATGACCAGCACAAAAGCCAGAGGGCATTGGGTTCGGGTTGAAAAACCCTGCAGCTCAACCTACATCGTCTACGCTTTCAGCCACTGCAGAGAGACACCTCACAGCGCTAAGCTGTGTCCGATCGCAACAGACAGAAACAGGCATTTATTGGGGACTTACGTTGTGTTGGGACATAGGCTCCATGCTCTTAAGTCAATGATCGCAACAGCTTGCTGGCAAACAGGCTAGTATTATTTCCATTTTCCAAATGGGCACAGAGAGAAAGTCCATGGGAGAGTGCAGGGAAGCTATAGGGAATGGCAGTGCTGGGACTTGAACCTGGGTGAGGCTGGTCCGCAGAGTCTGCAGAGTTCACGGCCCTCCCTGCCGCCTGCCTCTGGGCCCCTGGGCCTCCCGGGGCTCTTCAAAGGGATCCCTGAGCCCTGTAAGTTCTGAAATATCCTTTTACTTTTTTAAGATTTAAAAAATTCTTAAATTAAATTAAATCTAACATTTAATTAATTTTAATTTAATAATTGTATTTTATTTAAATTAAATTTAAATTTAATTAATTTTAATTTAATTAAATTTTTAAATTTTTAATTTTTAAGATTTTTAAAGATTTTTTTCTTAAGATTTATGTATTTATTTTAGAGAAAGAGAGAAAGTGAGCAGGGGGTAGGGGCAGAGGGAGAGAGAGTCTTAAACAGACTCCTTGCTGAGCACAGAGCCAGACCCCGGGCTTGATCCCACTATCCTGAGATCATGACCTGAGCTGAAACCAAGAGTCCGATCAATGCTCAACCGACTGAGCTCCCCAGCCGTCCCTGAAACTTTCCTCTGACACACCAGGGAGGCTGATGTTCCTTTCTATCCATGTTATTTATAAAATATAAAATATTTAAAAAATACTGCAGGGGTGCCTGGGTGGCTCAGTTGGTTAAGCATCTGCCTTTGGCTCAGGTCATGTTCCCAGGGTCCTGGGATCAAGCCCTGCATTGGGCTCCTTGCTCAGTGGGGAGTCTGTTTTTCTCTCTCTGCCTACTGCTCCCCCTGCTTGGGCTCTTTCTCTGTCAAGTAAATAAATAAAATCTTTTTAAAAATAGATAAAATAATAGTGAGTATTACTTGTTTTGGAAAATACTAAACAACATAATACATTGCAGGTGTATTCCCAAACAAAATGGTTTATATAAAAAAGAAATTGGGGCTAAAGGGATATATCACAGGGCCTCTAGAATGTTCCATCACGACATACCTCTGAACTGGCCAGATTGTGCTACAAACACCTTGATTAACTCAAGAGATTTTTAGCTGACAACCAGGGAGTGGAGTCCTCCTATCACGAAGACCTCAGAATGAGAAAGTGGCTTTAGAATTAAATAATGGGTAAAAAGCTGGAAGAACTTTCAGGCACTGAGAGAAAGAAAAGCTGCCTTGTCTTAATTAGACTGTTGGCAGAGTTATGGACATTCAAGTTGCTTCTGGTGAGGGTTCAGAGGGGAGAAACACGCAGAAGTCAATGCAGAAACAGAGGCGGAGACTGGAGGGAGGGGTATGGCCACGAGGCAAGGAAGGCTGGTGGCCTCCAGAGCTGGAGAAACAGGGACAGCATCTCCCCCCAGACCCCCTGCACAGGGAGTGAGGTCTGTGGACACCTTAATCTCTGCTCAATTTTAGACTTCTGGCCTCCAAAACTTGAAAGAATAGGGGTGCCTGGGTGGCTCAGTCATTAAGCATCTGCCTTCGGCTCAGGTCATGATCCCAGGGTCCTGGGATTGAGCCCCACATCGGGCCCCCAGCTCAGCGAGGAGCCTGCTTCTTCCTCTCCCACTGTGATCTCTCTCGCTTTCACTGTCTCTCAAATAAATAAATAAAATCTTAAAAAGCAAACAAAAACTTGAGAGAATAAATTTCGGTCACGTTGAGCTACTGAGTTGGTGGTAATTTGCTATGGCAGCCTCAGGAAGCTAATGAATTCTGAGAAACCTTTCCTTCATATTCCACAAACACCCACCATTTCATATGCCTGGTGCGTTCTCATACTTCAGACCAAAAGACACCTCCTCAAACTGGCCTCCCGGACCTCCCTAACTAGAGCAGGTGAACCTCTTGTTAACCTTGGTCGTGGCCCTCAGTTAAACCTAAAAGTCTTAGTTTCTGTGCTTGTGTTCTGTGTGTCTTCCTCTCCTTAGAATACGAACCCTGGACGGTCAGGGACTGTGCACCCTACTGCCTGCTCTACCCACAGCGTCCAGCAGAAAGCCCACAGCAAAATGGATAGCCCTTGAAGATTTGTTGAATGAACACATGACCTTTCACAGGGTTCTGAACGTCAACTTGAGTTTCACTGCTATTAATAAGGCCGGCTAGCCTCCCAGCTTGCCTTGATCAACAAGTATTGGTGGCTATTTGAGTTCCTAGTTTGGATCCTACGCCTGTCCCAGGATGTGAGTCTGTTTAATATTCATTCGCTCATTCGCTCATTCAATAAATATTTATTTATCTGTAGCTTTATTTTGTGTGAGGCAGTCCACTGATGATTCCTAATTGGGCTATTTTTTTTCCCCTGTTGAATTTCAATTGAGGAAGAAAAAAGCAATTGTAGCATTTTTCAAGGCAAAATAAGCCATACAACAACCACAGACCACAAACAACAAAACAATCTTTCATGAGGCTAATTAGTCCTGAGCCTTTAAAAAAAAAAAAACAAAAAAAACAAAACCTGCTAATTCTGGAACAGTCTTTGAAGGCTTTTTGAACAGAATGGTAATCAGGAAACTTCAGCCTTCACCAAGCAAGTGCTCCGAGAAAAACAAGGCGCTCCAGAGTTGTGGACTTTCTGTAACTCTGATTTGGCTGAATTTTCTTCCGATAAGGAAATTTTAAGGACATTGATGGGCAAGCAAAGCCCATTCATTGCACACACGGGTTCTTTCAACCGACTTCAGGATATGCACGCAGTGTCCTAATCAGAAGTGTTTCTTTCTGTTTAAAACCCAGAAGGGTAGCTGACATCTTTTATCAAAAAGACAGACAATTCTTATCCCCTGACAATTCCAGATTATGGGTCCCAGGAGGCTCTCCTTACACTGGTATTTTATCACCGGAATCAGAGCGACTGCTGTTTATTTTCTGAACCTGCGCACAGTTTTCAAGGTGTTTCCAGCAGGGCCGGAGCTGACAGTGACTCGTGTTATTGTCACATTGCTAGATCTGAAAGAAAACACCAGATAAATAAATATCAGGGTTTTCTTGGATCTCTTTTTGCTATCATGGGCACGGGAGGCACTGGCATTTGTTAATGTACAGCTCCTCTCTGTTTGGTGAGGCCCTTTCCCCTTTCATCTCCCCTCTGGTGGAGCAGGGGGAGGAAGGTTGGAGGCTGGCAGCCCAGCGCGGACGACGGCCATTTAAACCCAGTGCCTGCTGAGTCTGGGCGTGGGACACAGGGCAGCGAAGGCAGCGCGGAGATCAAGTTCCCTCCACCGAGGGGGAGGGGTGGAGTCTGGCCACACTGTCTTCTCAGTCCCCAGGGCAGGTTATCTCAGTGGGAGAGTCCCTGTGGCTGGATTCCGAGTCAGGTGACATGGGCTGGGGTCCCAGTGCGGTAGGTCACCTAACCTCTGAGCCTCTGCTTCTCGGTCTGCAGAACAGGATACCGGGACCTACATCCCCCGCCCCACCTCCCTCCCCAGGTGCAGAGGGAAGTGCCCATCTTCAGCCAGAGCAGCTCCTTAATGTCCACCAGACACCTGCTGACCATTTCCCTACTTACCTCCCCTGCCTCCTCCCCCACCTGCCCTTTCCTTTTCTATGAATCACACCTCTCTCTGCCTTTTGCCTATTTTTGATCTCCTTATCTTTGATAAGGCGATGACGTCAACAAACCGTGGCCCTTGGGCCACATCTGGCCTGCTGCCTGGCTTTGGAAATACAGTTTTGCTGGAACACAGCCATGCCCGCTCATTTACATATTATATATTGTCTGCAAGTGTGGCAAAGCTGAATGGTTGCAACAGAGACCATATGGCCCCCAAAGCCTAAAATCTGCACGATCTGGCCCTTTTCAGAAGAAGTTTGCCAACCCTTGGACTTGATGCTCTCCTAGACATAAACCATTCTGATTTCCGCTCATCCTTGAAGACCCGCCTGGAGTTCTAAATCTGCTTGGCGCTCCTCCGTGCATGTTAATCGTTTTGTGTGGAAAAGGTTTCCATGATCAAATCCCTTGGGAGAATCCTAAGTCAAAGGAACGTAGACGTCGTTGCTAAATGTAGGACTTGTCAGAGCATTTAATGGGCCTCTGTGCATTGGGAATCCCCATCAGGGGAATGTAGTGTGCAGCATTTCCCAAGCTTTTTTCCCCACCGGGCCACTAAGTGTTGAAGAGCTTGACTCCGCTTCTCTAACTATTCTTTCCCTTTGCGTGATGTCATCCGATCCCATAGCTTCAGAATATTTTTATCTGAAATTTTGCTTTCTAGCCTGGGTCTCTCCTCTGGGCTCCAGACACCAGTCTCCCTTTATCTACAATTGTCAAAGATAACTCCAACTTAAAATGTTCCAAATGCACTTGCTCCCCTCCCATCTTTATATCCATCCTAGGAAGTGGCAATGTTGTTAATCAGTTGCGGGGTTCGAAAACCGAGGACCTTCCTGACTCCCCTCTTCCTCTTGTGCCCTTTATCAAACGCATCAACACGTCTGTTGTCTCCAACTACAAATTGCATTCTGCACGGGACTACTCCTCACCCACTGCTACGAGTGACGAGCCAAATCTAATCCACCGATATCTCCCCTGGATTCCAGCGACAGCCTCCAGATTGGGCTTCCTGCTTCTGCTCTTGCCCCCGTGGTTCATCCTCTGCACAGCAGAGTGATCATTCTGAATCTTAAGTCCAAACATGTCACAACTTTCCCTGGCTTAAAATACTTCAAGGAAAATATTTCTGTTCCAACCTGAATGAATATGGAATTTCCTGAATGGCTTTCTAGGTTCTAGATAATCAGGTCTTCACCTAACTCTTACCTCTGGCCAATTTTGCCCTTAAGCCCAGTAACCCCAGGGCCTTTGCACATGCTAATGTTGCATCTTAGAAAGCTCACTGTCATTCTGTTTCCTGCTCCCACCTTTTCAAGTCCTCTTCTGCCTCATCATTGTCATATAGGTCTTAACTTGATAGACAGAGAGTTCCTTGCTCACCAACCCAAAGAACACCCAATTTCTTCATATCAAATTATTCTAGCATATAATCTTCATGGTTCTCATCAGAACCCCAAATTATCTTACTGGTTTATTGTTTTCATGCTTTTTTTCTGTCTCCCACTGGGTAAAAGCTTCATGAGGGGAAGAACCAGGCCTGTTTTTCTTTTACCATCACTAGGGATCCAGAGCCCAAGACAGTGGCAGGCATGTGATAGCTATTTGACAATAGGCGATTGTTGATGTGCTGACTCATAACCTCCTTTATCCACAGAGCACCCCCGTACCAGCATTTTAGATTATTGTTATAACAACAACAACACCTGACATTCATTGAGGGCTGGTTGTCAGGGACCATGCTAAATGCCTTTCATTTGTTATCTCATGCAGGTCCTCCAATTAACCTGTAGAGCCCATGAGCTGGTGCTATTTGTATTCCCATTTCACAGGCAAGGAAACTGAGGCACTAAGGGATCAAGTTACTTGCACATCTGGTTATCTAGATCTGATTCCAGAGCCATGGTGTGGGCAATGATGCTAGGCTTACAGCTGTGTCATGGTGGCCAGCATTTGCAAGGTCAACAGCATTGTGACCAAGTTCATGTCTGACCCATGGCTTCTGATTTGAGGAAGGGCTCTTCTATCTGGTGTGCCATTATTTCGAACGTCCCTTCCCTACATCAAAAACCTTATTTTCGGGGCGCCTGGGTGGTTCAGTGGGTTAAAGCCTCTGCCTTCAGCTCAGGTCATGATCTTAGGGTCCTGGGATTGAGCCCCACATCGGGCTCTCTGCTCAGCAGGGAGCCTGCTTCCTCCTGTCTCTCTGCCTGCCTCTCTGCCTACTTGTGATCTCTCTCTCTCTCTCTGTCAAATAAATAAATAAAATCTTTTTTAAAAAATTTAAAAAAAGAAGCTTTCACCAAAAAAAACCCAAACCCAAACAAAAACAACTTATTATTTTCATCAGGAATCACCAAATGTACTTTGCGCAATCCCCATCTATCATAGAAAGAGTTTCAACTCTATCTATTATTATAATGAGCTAACTGATGTAAAGTGCTTAGGACGGTTCCGGCCCATAATAAGGGCTTTGTCATTTTTTGCTCAATAAGTAGAATATATAGCCGGAAGCGTTCTCTCCTTGACCATGGAGGCGAACAAAAATAAGAGGTGACCAAAGGGGACGTCCCTGTGCTGTCTGGGTGGCATGCCTGCCGGACATGAAATAACATTGAATCCCAGAGTCATTCCCTCCCTCAAAGACAACCTGGCCCGGATCTTTAACACCTTTCAGCACCTGCTAATCTCCCCCTTTAGCAGAGAGAATTTTCTGGGACTAACCTAATGCTCAAAGCCTTTGGCAGGCAACAGTATCTCTCAGGCATGTAAGAATATTGCTTTTTATAATGTTTCATCCTCATTGCGTTCACAAGCAAAACCCCCTACGACATATATTTTGAAAGCTTGAGCTTTTTATTATTATGGTAAATTTTGATTTGTGGCAAGAGATATTGCCTTTGAATTCTAGTAGCGATATCAAGTTATTGGTTTTTTTTTTTAACATGAATTTAAGTTAAAAATTAGTTTGCAACACACATTTATCCTAACGACCCATCAATTCCAGTCCTAGGTATGCAGCTGAGAGAAGTGAAAACTTCTGTCCATGTAAAATTTACAGGCAAACGTTCATAGCAAGTATTATTTATAATAGCCCCAATTGGAAACGACCCAAATGTCTATCACCAGATGAATAGATAAAGAAATTGTGGCTCTCCGTACATAATACGCAGTAACGAAAGAACAAAATAGCAAGGCTTCCAATGACATGGATAAGCTTCAAAGGCATGGAGTTAAGTGAGAAAATTCCGAAACGGGAGACTGGGAGCTCTGTGATCCCACTGACGTGACTTTCTAAGAAAAGGCAAAATGCAACAACAGTAAACGGGCTGCCCGAGCCCCAGGATAGGGGAGAAGGTGGACGGGAAGGGACCCAAAGGTGGTTTTGAGGATAATGGAAAAGATCTATGTTTTGATTGTCGAGGTGTTTACATGGCTATGCAAGTTTGTCAAAGTCATGGAAATGAACATTAAGGTAGGTGTCGTTTTATTCTATGGAAAGTATATCTCACTTAAGTTGATTAAAAGAAGAGTTTAAAGGGAAAACAGGCAAATAATAAAACAAGAATAGTATGGAAAGACCAAATGTGTGAAGGTGAGGATAGAAACTTTTGTTCATCCCATTGTCTCTAAAAACATTCCTTAACCACCTTTGGCAATTTTTTTTTTTTTTTTAAGAAGTTATTTATTTGGGGACCCTGGGTGGCTCAGTGGGTTAAAACCTCTGCCTTCGGCTTAGGTCATGGTCCCGGGGTCCTGGGATCGAGCCTCGAGTTGGGCTCTCTGCTAAGGGGGGGAACCTACTTCCCCATCTCTCTCTCTGCCTGCCTCTCTGCCTACTTGTGATCTCTATCTGTCAAATAAATAAATAAAATCTTAAAAAAAAAGAATTTATTTATTTAATTGACGGGGGGCAGGGAGGAGGAGCAGAGGGAGAGGGAGAAACCACCTCCTTGCTGAGTTGGGAGTCAGATGTGGGGCTCCATCCCAGGATCCCGAGATCATGACCTGTGCCGAAATCAAGAGTCGGACGCTTCACTGACTGAGTGACGCAGACGCCCCACCACCTTTGTCAATCTTCATGAAATCGTCACCTTAACTCTGTCAGCCTTTTCTCTTATGGATGTGAGATTTCATCCCACTCGAGACATCAGAAAGTTCTTCCCCACCCTACGATTATGAAAACTACTATCTCATCTTGTCCTCTGTGCTCATGTAATTTTTAAAAACAAGCCTTCTAAAAAATTATTTGTCTTACTTCTGGTGAAGAGCACCCAGCAGGACATTTACCATCTTTCTTTTTTTAAAAATTTATTTATTTATTTTAGAGAGGGGAGTGGGGAGGGGCGGAGGGAGAGGGAGGGAGAGAATGGCTGGCCGACGGAGGGCTGAGTGTGTAGCCCGACGTGGGGCTCGATCTCACAACCCTGAGATCGCCACCTGAGCTGAAACCAACGGTCGGATTCTCGACCAGGTGTACCCGGGACATTGACCATCTTAATCATTTGTAAGCACACACGTCAGAGGCCTTCAGTGAGTTTACACAGTTGTGTGACCATCACCACCGTTCATCTCCAAGAACCTTCTCGTCTTCCAAAACTGAAACTCTGTCCCCGGGAAACCAAAACTCTCCATTCCCTCCTCCGGGCCCCTGGCAGCCACCGTCGTCCTCTCGGTCTCTGGTCGGGCACCTCTCATGCAAGTGGAATCCTACACTATTTGTCCTTTTGTGACTGGATGATTGCACTTTGCACACAATGTTCGTATCATCTTTAAACCCGTTTGGTTTTGAATCCATCTGGAATTTATTTCGTGTGCATCTGGTGGAGGTCCCGACTTGATTTTCATACTTCCATCAAATGGTGAACCAAATCGCCCCACCTTGGTTATGGAGGAGACAGGATTTTTCACAATCAAACGATAGACACCCTTACCCTCCTCTGTGTTCCCAATGTCAGCGCGTCCCGTCGAGGGCCCTCTCTTCTGTCCCTTTGATCTGTTGGTTTATTCCCGAGTTCTTACCATCCTAACTTGGCCTTGGTCTGGTTTTGCTCCTTCTAATTAGCCTTTTAGCTCCTCCGAAGGACTCGGGACACCCGCAAGTTTTCCCTAACCCTCTCCCAGCTCCTCTCATTCCCCAAGGGAACCTAGTGTGTGTGGGGGTAGTCCTCAGTGCAGGTGTGGGGAAGGAAGCCCAGGGCATGCTGGTGGCATCACACGGACCCTGACTGTCCTGAGCACGCACACCTGCTTCAGGCCTGGGAGGTCAGTCCGTGGCCCTTGCCTCAGAAGGAGCTGGTGTGGAGGTCAGGTGCTTATGAATGGTTTGGATTTCTCTGCCAGCTGTGAAGCTCTGTTGTGACCCAATTGTGACTGTCAGGTAAACTTCAAGATAAGGCAAGTCAATCTTGGTTCTCCTCCAAGGACATTCGGTACCAACATGCAAAGCAGAGTCCTTCTGAAGTTCATTTCAGATGGGACCCTGGAGGCACTAGGCTTCCCTCAATTTCTGTGAAGGAAGCACAGTGACATGTCTGGGGCCACCTCTCCTGGGTTGTGACAGGACGCTGGAGAAGCCGAGCCTGCGCCCATAGGGGCAGGTGTGTGGGGCTGCCGACATTCCATGACAGTCTGCAAGGCTGTGTTAAGCCCTTGGCCTAGTATCCCACAGAATCGGGGTGCTTCAGATGGCTTTCTCAGGGCTAGGAGTGTGGGCAGAGTGGGAAGGGCTGGCGTTTCCATCAGTCTCTTGCCATCTCCCATCAGATGAGTCAGGTCACATCGGCCAACGAGCTGCGTCTAGGTTGCTGGTAGGAGGCAGGGGAGAGAAGTTGGGCCAAGGTAGAGCAGAGATAAGCTGTCAGAGCTTGTCAGGGAACAATGGCATCTTCTTCCCCCACCCCTGCACCAGGGAGGCGACCTGGAGAGCTGATTGCATTTGGGAAAGGCCCCTTGAGGACATGCAGGCCTGGGAGGAGCTTGCTGGGACCGTGTGCACAACAGGCCAGCTCTGCTGGGAGCTGGCAGGAAGGCAGTCCGGCAGAATGGGCCAGAAGCTCGGTGTTCCCCAAACTGCAGTCTTCACATGCCACCTTCCCATACTCCTCACGCCCTGCGTTGGTCTTTACAGATTACACATGCGCACATGTGTACACACACACACACACACACACACACACACACGAGCACGCGCGCATGTCTCACATGCTTACCTATACATATATATTGAAACCTCTTTCCTAGCATAGGTGTACTTAGCGTTCTTATAGGCAGGAATCTGATCTAGTACTGACTAGTATCACTCAGTAAGAGAACACTTTCGATAGGCCGATGCTGTCGTAAGCATTTTAAATAGATTAACCTAGTCAATATCAACTCCTTGAGGTCAGTTCCACTGTGCAACATTCCCCCGCACCCCCCCCCGACTTTTAACATATGAGGAGGGGTGGCTGGGGTGCTCAGTCGGTTAAGGGTTCAATTCTCGGTTTCAGCTCAAATCATAATCTCAAGGTCCAGAGTTCAACCCCGAGTCGGGCTCCCTGCTCCAAGGGGGGGTCTGCCTGAGATTCTCTGTCTCCCTCTGCCCCTCCTGCTCGCGTTCTCTCTCTTGCTCTCTAAAATAAATCTTTTTATTTTTATTTTTTTTAAATGAGGAAAGGAGGGACACCTGAGTGGCTCAGTCAGTTAAGGGCCTGCATTCGGCTCAGGTCATGATCCCTGGGTCTTGGGATCAAGTCCCACATGGGGCTCCTTGCTCAGCAGGGCGCCTGCTTCTCCCTCTGCCTGACGCTCCCCTTGCTTGTGCTTGCTCTCTCTCTCGATCTCTGATGAATAAATAAATAAAATCTTAAAAAAAAAATAAGGAAAGGAGGCACAGAGAGGTAAAGTCCCGTGCCTAAGGTGACTCTGTTTCGAACCCAGGCTGCCTGGCTCTAGCGTCTGAAACAGGCTGTGTGTCAAACATGGGCTAGTTTTTCCCCCTGAGTCACATTAATAAATCACAAATATACACACATATCAAGTACAAACTGTTCACCTGTGTGCCACCTTGTTCTCTCTGCAAGCCTGCATTTGCGGGCCTCCACTTAGGCATGACACTGCCTGGGAGGGATGGTGCATGGCCCTAATCAATGCAGGAGCTGGGATGACCTCCTTCCCCAGGACAAGGAGACCAGCAGGACCACCGTCCTCTGACAGACTTTGGCCAGGCTGACCCTCCCCTCCACTCCAGATGTGTTTCGGCTCCTACCTCCAAAGCCACCGCCGGGATTCGGAGTGAGTGTGCTGGGTGGGAAGGAGGGAGGGAGGAGACAAAGGGCAGGACTTCTGGGGCCCAATGGCCACAGAGAATCCTCCAGGCCAGTGAGTCACGCCCACTTGTTTAGTTGGCCAAATCCCCCAATTCTTCATGGTCAACTGTCCTGTGGTCTGGTTCTAAATCAAGCACCTGGCCTGAGGGGTTACCAGTGAAGTCGGCAAGAAGGAAGTTCAAGGTCAGGCTTCAGAGCTGCCCCTACAGTGGGAGAGTGTGGCCCCCAGCTCCAGGCATAACGATTTATGGCCTGTTGTGTGGTTTTCATGGTAAGTGATGGCATCACTTGTCCCATCACTCTCGCCTTGGGTCATCTTCAGGGCAGCCC
This sequence comes from Enhydra lutris kenyoni, assembly GCF_002288905.1. Lineage (NCBI taxonomy): Eukaryota > Metazoa > Chordata > Mammalia > Carnivora > Mustelidae > Enhydra > Enhydra lutris. Next base: position 7,133,223 of record NW_019154138.1, read on the forward strand.
CAGGGCAGGCTCTGATCCCCTTAGCTGTGTCCCAGGTGGCTTTAGCCCATGGTGGAAGGAGTTTGAGAAATGTTTCTGTCTCCTCCTGGAGGCCTCAGGTCAAGTGGGGAAAGGCCTTGGCCCGTGGCCATCTGCTTGTCTGACAGGCTGAGCACCACGTTCCCAAAGGCCCGGTCTCCCGGGTCCCCTGTGATAGGGCACCCAGGACTCCCCTCTCCCTCAGCTGGGGATGCCTGGTAACCTTTTGAACAGATGGCTCTGGTCCAAATCCTGCGTCTGTTCCTCCCCAGGGGGGTGGACGGGGTGAGGGGTTCTACCTTGTTAGGGGCCGAGTTTCCTTACCTGTAAAATGGGGTAGCAGCTCCTAGTCGGCTCTGTTACTGGGAGGATGGAATGCGTTCAAGGGTGGAGATGGCTTGATCCCCAGACGCCGCCCAAGGATGGGTGGGTAGGGCCGTGGGACAGGCAGGCCACCATGGCCTTGCCTCTCTCTCCAGCCTTTGCAGACTGCCTCCTCGGGGTCGGCTGTGGTCCATGGAATTTGGCGGTGGGCACCGAAGCAGGCAACATCCCAGCCCTTGTAGACTGAAATGCCTCTCTCCCCTGGCCCTGGGTGGTTCACTTCCTCACCTCCTGTAGACGGGGCTTTCTACACTTTGGGAAGGAGGTCATCAACCCCTGCGGAAGTCAGACCAACGTCCCCGTGCACAGGGTACACCAAATTTACAGATAAGTCAGGGAGTTCTTTTCCCCCGACCCTGCCACCGCAGCCGCTCTTTCCATTCTCCTTAGTGTCTCTTAGCAGTCCCTAAAGATGAATTGGAAACAAGAAAGGTGCCCTCAGCCATTTTGCTCATTCTCTTTTCCCTTTCCAGGCTCCCATGGGGGCCCACGGAACCGTGTGAAATGCTCTTTTTAAGAGCCTAATTATTTACACTGACAGTATTTACTTTTAACCTCCAGTTGCTGAGTCAATATCATTTTTCCTCCTTTCTTTTTGTCCCTTCACTCCAAAAGCCAGCAGCTTTGCGAGACCCACCCGACTGTGTGTGTGTCTTTATCTGCAGGGTGGCCTTGTAAATTTCACCTGCTCCCGGAAATGAATGACGGGGGCCGGGAAGACCTAGCAGGAGCTGTCCTTTGGACCTCTGTCCTGGCCTCGGCCTCACACCACAGCCCGCAGGCCAGGCACTTGGCGATATCCTTAAGCCTTCGGGTCTTTAGGGTTAAGGCGAGCTCCTACCACGCCCCTCACATTTTCTTTGCCTTGCCCCAACGGAGGTGGGAGGGTGGGGATCTTCTCTAAACCTGTGACCATCCGGGGAGTCTCTGAACAGCCTGAGACTACCGGAACCAACCCTCTTATCTGCTCTCCCGATCGCTTCCCCGGTGAGTCTTCCCGGTGACGCCCTGCCACTCAGCACACTGTGCCCAGAAGTGAGCTTCTAGGCACTGCGTTGCAGTCAGCAAACTGATTTGTTCAGTTCTATCTATGATCAGATGCCACGGGCAGATGAGAGTGATAACATCTCCTCTGTTTTGCAATCGTGGACATGATGGAAAGGGGAGATAAGGCGAGGGGGAGGTGTGGGGCAACCTTGAACCAGCTCCCCAGTAAGGACACGGGGAAGGCCAGACGACCCATTTGCGCTGTTTGCAACACGTTGTTTCTCGTTAGCCCCTTGCCCCGGCTGTGGTAATCCACCAGGCTAATATCGGTCTCCTCGGTGGGGAGTGGTGTGGCTCTGTGCTTCCCTCGGCCCCAGAGTAACAGATACCCTACAATTAGCAGCCAACCAGGTGACAAGGATCTCCTGGCTAGTTAACGAGAGTCTCAGAGGCTACTCCAGGCCTTCCTGCTTCTTCTGCAGAGGTTCTCTTGGGTCTCCTGCCCATGCTGAAGTGCAGGCAGCCTGGCAGTTCCTCCACAAGCAGTCCTCCCTCCTGCCAGGAAACGTGGGCTCGGCAAACCAGGTTGTCTGCGCTCATCCTTTCCCCCGCTTCTCCTAATGGAGCTTCTCGGAGCCTCCGTCCTTGTCTGGCCCGTTCACCACTGGGTCCCCAGAGCCTGGCATGGCGTCCAGCCCATTCTGAGCCGTGATGGATGTCGAATGAATGAACGGATGAGGAAGGAGTGGACCTGGCACACCCCCCCACCCCCGCCCCCAGGGGCTGAGAGTTTGTTTTGCAAGCTTACTTTTTATCCTCCCCACAGGAGCCTCCTCCACAGGCCTAAGGACACGTTGCAATCTAGACGCTGGAAGAAAACTGACCAGTCTCCAAGGTGCAGGTACAGCTGTTGCTGTGGGTGGAGGACAAGGGGTAATGGGCTCCAGGAGCTGTAGATGCCTCCAGAAAGTTCTGTAGGGCGCGGGGCATGGGGTGCTTTCATGCTGTTCTGCAGCAGCTATACGGAGGGCCATGGGTCAGGGGAGGAACTCTTTAGGGTTTATGTCAAAAGTTCAGCCAGTGTGGTATTTCCAAATACTAGGAGGGTGGGGTGGGGCAGAGATCCAAAAGAACAGGTAATATACATATGTCTATTTCTAACCATACCCATAGAGTTAAAAAATGTATATATACATGACTGCTGTGTTCCAAATGTCATATCCCCCCCCACCCCCAAATTCATTCGTGGAAATCTTAATCCCGGATGTGAGGGCATTAGGAGGTGCGGCCTTTGGGAGGTGCTCTAAGCACGAGGGCGGAGTTCTTGTGCATGGGATTGGCGTTCTTCCAGTTAGCGTCCAAAGAGCTCCCTGGCCCCCTCTGCCCCATGAGGATACCATGAGAAGACTGTGACCCAGAAGAGGGCCTTCCCCCAACCATGCTGGCACCAGCCTTTCCGTCTCTAGGTCTGTGAGGAAGGAGCTTCTGCTGCTCATAAGCCCCCCCAGGCATAGTATTTTTGTTCTAGCAGTCTGAACGGATGAAGACAACGATCATTTTCTCCACCATGAATTGATGGGGTTGCTCTCCTGGTCAGAGTCCCAGCAGGAAATTGATTCCAATTTAGATGGCTTAAGGGTCTCTAAAAAAGGATGTGATCTCAGAGACATGAAGGGCATGATCAGGGAATGACAAGCGCCCCAGAGCCTGGCAGGGTACCAGGGTGCTATGACTGCCGTGAGGCCCCCAAGAGCAGGGGAGGAAAGCAGACATCACGGCTCTGCTGGACCAAGGCCCCAGGAATGGTGCTGCCCACCAGGAGCTATAACCTTAGAGGAACGGGGGTCGGCAATCACAGTCCAAAGCAAGTAGAGAGGAGGGAATGGATATCCTGTCCTTTTCTCTCCCCAGTCTTTCATTGGGGCCTCTCACTGGCTGGTGGGAGCCAGAGAGCATGGAGCCCTAGGTCCCTAGGTCAGCCTCATGGGGGCACAGGGCAGGGCAGAGAAGGCAAATGGATGTGGGGGCAGGGCAAGTGCCGGTGGAGGGGAGAGGACAGATCACAGCAAGGTGTCGGAGAATGATGATCCCACCCAGCCCTGAAACCAAAGCCCACTTTGATACACGAGGGATACTGTTGGCTGAGCTCTTCCCATGGAGCACCTGTCTGGATATTCGCAGCACACGGCAGGTGCTCTGGTGCTCCTTTTACCCCATTATCTCTTCGGTGTCAGGAAATCATCAAGGATGTGAGTTACTTGGATACATCAGCTCATTCGGTTTCAGCACAGTGCCTGGCACATAGCAGATGCTCAAGAAACATTTCTTCAAAAAGGAGGCAAGACGTGAACTATGAATAAGGAAACCAAGAGGTTGACACGAACCGTCTTGACAGTGGGTACCGCGAAGCCTGTTTGACACCAAGGCAAACGTGATTCCCAGGGGTTAATGGACGAGCGAGTGTGCTCAGCCACGCGGGGCATTCCACAAATATTTATCGAGTACTTATTACGTACCAGGCATGTTTACATTTGACTGGAGGAGACAAGCGTCAACGTATGTAAGCTGTGTGATAGCTAAGTGCTACGGAGACAAATACGGTAGGATGGGGACAGGAAGCTCTGGGGACAGGATGTACTTTTATAGATTGTGTGTTCAGGGATGGCCTCTTGGATACGGAGAGACACGGGAGGCCAGACCCGAAGGAAGGGTGGATAAGTCACGGGGTTCTTTAGGACCAGAGCTTTCCTAGAGGAGGAAAGTGAGCACAAAGCCTTAGAGGCGGGAACAGGTTTGGGGCATTTGGGAGAAAGCAAGGAGGGCGCCATGGCTGGGGCTGAGTGCCACTGCCACCAGCCCACCCTTCCCCAGCTGGAGCCCTCCAGTGACTTCTCATGTCCGGGAGATACCCTTGCCCTCTCCCTCCGAGATCCCATCCCTCACTGCTCTCCAGCCATACTTGGAGCCTGACACTTCCCACCTCCAAGGCCTTTGCCCTTCTTGTTCCCTCTGCCTGGGAGACTTGCCCTGTCACTGCTCCGAAGGGCCTCTTCTGACTGCCACTCCGGGTCCTCTCTCCTGCAGGCCTTCCTCTGTTCTTCCTGGTCGACCTGTAATCTCCCATTACTTGGTTAATATGTGTCTGCTGGGTTATTGTATCACCCTGCCCCCCCTTCCCCATGAGCTTTCTGAAGGCAGGGACCTCTTCAGTTTGTTTCTTCTAGGATCCTGTGGACCTGGAACAATGCCTAGCACATAGTGGGTCCTCAGTCTGTATTTGTTGCATCGTGAATAAATGAACAGACAAATGAATGAGTGAGGGACAGAATTTTGTTTGAGAGCCCAGAGGGGGACTGAGAAGAACATACTTTTTCTTTCCTCAATCTTTTGTCCCTGCAGGTTTTCGTTCTAGACTCTGGGCTTCCCCAGGGAGGCTTTAGAGCCAGCATCCACACTGGCATCACTGACCGCAAGAGCAGAGCAGTGGGGGTCCTAGTGAGGGTTTTGGAAAAGATTCCTCCTGCACCTGCTCCGCCCGTCTTTGGACAATACTTCCCATGCAAGTTCTCCTTGGGGCCAGGAGCTCCCACAGTGCTGGGAGCAGCTCCCACGGGCCCAGGGTATCCGCGACACCACAGAATCCCATGCCAGCCCTCCTCCCACTCCTTGCTGAATCAGTTTCCCTTTTTAAAATGAACTAATGAACAGGAAACCACCTCCTGATGGAATTTGGCAGCAAGCTGCTGCTCTGAACCTGGGAGCTTTGAGAAATAGAGACTCTTCTCACCTCCAGAGTGAAGTTTTTAGATTCCGGTATCTGCAGACCCTTATTATGATCTTTACCACCTTCTTATCTGCCTCCTCCCCACCCTGATCTAATAACCTAGGTAATTTTAAAAACAACTCCTCTTCTTTCTTATGTGCCTAGTGTTACATTTACCTACTCAGTGAACTCATATGAACTGGTGCCATCACACGTGTTCAAACACTCTTCAAAATACATAGATTGCTGCAAAAATGAGGGACACTCCCTCCCGCACTAGTCAAGGCCGTCCTTGCACCTCTGGTAAGAGGGATACTTGAATGCTGGTGTAGATCGCTTTCTATTATGATGGCCTTTTTTTCCTTTAAATCTTCTAACTGGGCCGTGTTTGTAGCTGGGGCAGGTATGTTTCTGGTCCTCATTTTACAGGGGACACTGAGCATGAAATTGATGGCTTGGTTGGGATAGTCCCACAAAGACTTTGCAGCCCCTCAATTTCCTATCTGACTTAAGGGAGCCCAACTGATGACCTGCCGGTGGCTGAGGGAGGAAGGGGGAGAAGGGAGTGACTCAGGATATTGATGCTGCAATGGAAGTGAAAGAGACAGAGTCAGCATGGGGGACAAGGAGCTGGGGGCGGTGATGGAGAAAGGAGAGGTATCACACAGTGGGGCTTTAGACCACCTGGGGTCCAGCATCTGTGTTCCAGGGAAGGTGAGATACCGTGAAACCACACAGTGTTGAGAAAGAAGTAGGAGCATCAAGATGGGCCTCGGTCAGCGTCTCAAAGCTGGCCCCCAACTCTGTGCCTTCAGCCAGGCATCTCATCCCAGTGCTGAGCAAATACCCCCAAGGAGGCTAGGCTGCGGAGAAGCCAGTATTTACCCACAATCTCTGTTTTGGAAGTAATTAATCTTCAAATGTATGAGCCTCTTTGTGGCGGAAAGTGCGTGCTGACACTTCCGTGTAAACACCCAGCTTAGCGCGTTGACAAAACCGTGGCTGTTACTTTGATCCCAGGCTGCCGGCTTCAGGGCTGCCCCACCAGACACAAAGGCGACTCTAATCCCTTCTACACTCATCTCAGATCCATATTTAGAATTCGGAGTCTTTATTTTCTATATCCACTTAAGCTCCGCTTGGAGTTTGTTTAGTAAACCTCACTCCTTCTTCAAGCTCGCTGGTGACTCATAAGTTCGTTTTCTTAGCAAGGCATGCAGCGAAATTCCAAAGTAGCAAATGACCTGAATGAAAACCCTTAAACTCACATAGATTTAATCACTGCGGCAAATTGGAACCATTTGTGGTCAGGTTTTGATGGCCATTTATAAAGATTTCCCCCATGCCCCCCTCCACTTTCTTTTTAAGTGGCTTAGTTAAGGTTAGTGAGAAAAGGAGGCATCAATGCCAAGGTCCACAGGGTGGGGGAAGGGACTTAAATTGTTTCAGGTTTCAGGGACATCTGCAGTCACCTGAGTATCCTTCCAAAGGCAAGGAGCACACTTTGGTGGTGGCTGTTCATTCTCCCATACGCCTCGGCGGTCAGGCCTCTACAATCCAGAAAATGGGGAGTGGGGGTTGGGGGGGGGGCTGGGGGGGGGCCCAGCCACTCACAGGGCTGTGAGTTTCCACGGGAAGTTTGGAGCCCTCTTAGGAAAATACTCTGCTCTGTGACTCTTGTCGCCTCTACTTATCCTAATAAGGCAAAGGAAAGGTCAGTACATTTTTTCACGAACAGCAAAGCCATCGAACCCGATCTGTTATGATTTCTCCCTAAGCAAACCAAACAGATGAGCCTTAATGAAGACGCAGGTCCAGAATGGAGTCTGACCCAGGGAGCACCACGAGGGCGTCAGATCTGTTTCTGATAAAATCCACATTGAGGTTTTCAAGAATGAATCAGAAAGGAAGTTCAATTCCATTTCATGACTGGGCTGAACGAAATAGAAGGCTCGTCCATAATTAAAGGGAAGTTTTTTTGTTTTTTTTTTTTTTTTTTTAATTTCTTGCTGTTGTTCTGCATTGCGCTTTCAGAAATTTCTGGAATTGGGATTGCTCTCAACAATCAGGTCGTGGGGTTCTGTTTGATTTCTCGAGAGCCGATGGGAAGGTGAATTTGCCAAGATTGCAGCAACAAATTTTACTGCACAAATTATGGAAAAAGTGACCCAGTAGGGTTCCCCCCAACCTCTTTTTTTTTTTTTCCCCCTCCATCTCTAGTTTCTGTGATTATAGTTGGAGAGAAAATTCAGGCTGAAAGAAATTTGATATTTATTTTCTGTGAACTTTAATAAAGAAAGTGGTGGGTTTGGGACTTTTTTTTTTTTAAGGCCCTTTGGACAAGTCAATTTTTAATTTTTTTTTTTTTAATAGCACCTTTTGGCATAAAGCTGCCCGCACGTGATTTATGAAGCTGCGGGGCCGAGAGTCATTCCTGACCAGTCGGCCAGGGATTCTGAAGAGGTTTTCGACACTGGGAGCCCATTCTTCACGGGACCCGCATTCACCCAGGCAGGCTTTTGACAATGTTTAGCTCCCAAGCTTTTGCTTGAAGTCGGTGCTTATTTAGGTTGGAGGAATCTCTTTCCCTTTTTCAACATTCTCAGATGTCCCCGGTTTAGGCCGAGTGATCAGCCGTAATCCACTCCAGCCCTGACCAGGAATTGTCCACTTTGCTCGTAAGCACAGAACATAACTCCGGCCCCCAGGGCCTCCGTGGGGAAATGGAATCCCAGACACAGCTAGATGTCTTGGGAGATAAGAGTGGCCCTAATCCCAGGGTCACCCGGGCCCTGGAGGAGCCGGAGCTCACCTACACATCATGACATCGTTATCAGCGGGCCCAAGCAGCCACGACCCGCCACATTTTCCACAGGGCTTGGTGGTGTTAAGAAAATACCCTCCAGCGCGGTGTTATTTTAGGCTGAAACAAAAGTCGACATGAATGGCTGGGGGGGAACAGAGGGGGCATTGTTCTCCCTGTGGCCGGGTGCTTAGAACTGGCCTGAAACTGGAATCCAGCAAGCAGAGAAGTAAACGCCAGCACGTACAAATGGGCTATCGTGTGTCCGGGGGTATCAATTGAGCACAGAGGGCGGCCAGGCTGGGGATTCTGCCAGTCCCCAGGTCATGGGAAGTTTGGTTTCCAGAGCAGGCAGAGAGTGCCACCTGATTCGTGGTGGTGTGACGGAGGACCTCGAGAAGGAGCCACCTGCTTGTGGGAGGCAGACAGGAGAGCTCAAATGCCAGGGCGAGCTGGTTTTGGGGAGCTTGGGTGCAGGGGAGAGGTCAGGGGCTAGTCTAAGCCCCTCTCAAGGATTGTCCCGTTTCAACTTCCCAGCCTCCCCATCAAGCAGGTGCTGTTGTTTGCCCCTTTTCAGATAAGGAAACTGAGGCAGAGAGAGCTGTTGACTTGTCCGAGGTCACACTGTTGCCATGTTCAAGAGCCAGGAAGTTAAGCCATGACGTCTGGCTCCAGAGCCCGCCACCCCTTCGGCTATCCCTGATCATCTCATTCTTATTTTTCATCTCCCCTGTGTTTCTCATTCCTGGCACCTGGGTCATGCATGTGGCAGAAGCCCAGCCCAGAGTCCTCAGTCCATGTCATGTCAATATCAGCTGGTAGTCAGTTGGGCCTGGCTTTCTCTGGCCATGGGCATCTTCTCTGTTCGTTGATGCCATAGGCCAGAAGTGCTAGGAAATTAGCAGCCCCAAGAGTGCTGACTGTTGTTGTATTAATGCCCCAGTTCCCTTGCGCCTCTGGTGGGAACACTCGGAGGTCCGTGTTCCCAGTTGCCCAGAGCTCCCCAGTGGTGAGAATGAGCTCCAGGCGCCACTGAGGCACCGGCTGGAAGATGCACGCTTAGTGGTTTCCTTCCCTCCTTGACTCACATCCTCACTCCCCTCCTGGTGTTTCCTAGGTTCACCGTCCTGACATCACCTCCTCTTGAATGCTTGTCTCTAGGGCTGCTACCGGAGGAACCCAAATCAAGACAGGTGATGATACGTCTGTGCAATTATTTGACTAATGTCTGTCTCCCTTATGAAGCCGTGAGCTCCATGAGAGTTTAACATTACATTCCTGGAGACTAGGTGAATGTCCACGCAGATATTTATGAAGGAAAGGATTTTGAAATGACAAATCCCTTCATCTAAAATAAGTTTATATTTTGACAAGTGTGTTCTTTTCTTAGGTCTGTGTATTACATGTAAAGTCATATTTATTGTTCCTTTTTATTGAAGAGGTGCCTTTTTTGGATGCTTTGCAGAAGGATAGAGACATGGCCCCTTCCCCCCATGTGCCTAGAGGTGGGGATAAACCAGCTCCTCAATCAGGCTCAGATTAAGACCTATGGAGGTTGTTCCAGAAATGAGCCAGCTGCTTAGCAAGCCGATGTCCCTTCCCTGGACTTTATTTCCCAGTGTCACTCGCAATGAGGTGTGTCATGTGATTAATTTCTAGCCAATGGATTCTGAACAGATGGGTACCACTTTTGGCCCAACCCATGAACACCTCCTACATGCAGTCCTCCATGCTTTTCCTTCTGCAGCTTGATGTCAGTGAACATGGTAACATTGGGGGCTGCATGTTGAATATAGCAGAGCGTGCACCCTTCAAAAGCCTGGGGCCCTGAATCGCCACTTGGAGGATGGCCACACACTGACTGGGAGCACACATTTCAGACTTTACTGGCGAAAAAAAATTTTTCTATTGTGTTTGAAACTTCATGAATTTGGGGGGTTTGTTACAGCACCTGGTATTTCCCTGACTGACACTGAGGCCACAAGATTTAGTGTCTCCTGCCATATGTAAAATTAGTATTGAACATGCCCAACAAAGTTCTGTCTTAATGCATGATTGCAACTTTCATTAGAAGAAGAAAACAAACATTCAAATAGCAAAGCCTTAATATTAGGGGGGTAGGATGTGGATGATGCCTTGCTTTACTGGTACCCTGAGTACATGTGTATTAGGCCTCTGAGGTGACCCCACAGACTCTTTTTCTAAAAAGAAACCATCCAACAGGCTGGGACATGGACACCTGCTCCATCCAAGGAGCTTGAGAAGAGCCAATGGAAGTTCAAGGACATTATCGTTTTCTCCAGAGCTTCGGGCAGCTGCTCCTGCCCTTCTGTGGGTTCTAGTAGGAAAGGATATGGATCCTTGTGTTAGGAGCAGAGAATATATCGAATCCCCAGGACCTGCCTTTCAGGGTCAAACCTTTGGCAACGTTCTCCTACTTCCTTAAAACCCAACGGGAGACACAAGCAGGCAACCACCCAAGGCGCTTTGTCCACCCTCCCTCCCTTCCTTGAGAGGAGCTTGGGGTGTTGGAAAGGGTCATGGTTTCTGAAACCAGGAAGATCAGGGTTTGACTCCTGGGTCTGCCTTCTCCACGTTCTTGTTCCCATTTTACAGATGATTGCTGAAGATGGATTCCTGAAACTGTATCTTTTAAAAAATTTTATTTTATTTTAATTCCAGGGTGTTCACAGACAGTGTTATATATGACATAGTGATTCGACTTTTCCATACACCACCTGGGGCTCATGACAGTAAGTATATGCCTTAATCCCCATCTCCTCTTTCATCCACCCCCCCACCCACCTCCCATCTGGTAACTACCAGTTTGTCCTCTAGGGTTATGAATCTGTTTCTTGGCTTGCCTTTTTTCCTCCCTCACTCCTTTGTTTTGTTTCTTAGATGCCCCACATGAGGAAAATCATATGGTACTTGTCTTTCTCTGACTTATTTCGCTTAGTATTATACTCTCTATCTCCAGCCATGCTGCTGCAAATGGCAAGATCTCATTCTTGTTTAGGGCTGAGTAATATTCCTTTGTATATACCGCATCTTCTTTATCCATTCATCTACAAGGGGCACTTGGGTGACTTCCATGATTTAGCTCTTGTACATAATGCTTCTGTAAGTATAGGGGTACATGTGTCCCTTTTTGAATTAGTGTTCTTGTAAATTTTTTGGTAAATACCCAGTAATGCGATTAGTGTGGATCCTAGGGTAGTTCTATTTTTAACTTTTCAGGGAACGTCCAAACCATTTTCCAGAGTGGCTGCACCAGTTTGCATTTCCTCCAGCACTGTGGGAGGGTTCCCCTTTCTCCGCGTCTTCCCCAACACCTATTATTTCTTGTGTTGTTGATTTTAGCCATTCTGACAGGTGGGAGGGGGTATCCCATTGTAATTTCGATTTGCATTTCCCCTAAACTTGCATCTTGGCCCTGGATCAAAGGAATGGCCTAGGCAGAGAGGACCATGTGGTGGGAGAGAATGGGGGCCTCACCAGGCTTGAAATGTGGCTCTGCTTCCACGGGCAAGTTACTAAGCTTCTTTGTGCCTGTTCCTGTGCGTATGAACTAGGATTGTATAGTATCCATGCGTAGGCCCATTGTGAGGTTGAAATAGGATCATATTTGTGAGACACATGGACTGTGCTCACAGTTTCCTGCTTCCTCTACTTATACTGGGAGCTGGTGGGCTCAGCGTAGCCCACCTCTGGGGTCAACAGCACTTTATTTCCATGGTCAGCATGGAAGGGGCAGGTGGCAGTGGTCTGTAGACATGTTTGGAAAATGGCCCATAAGTAGAATGGTCACCTGGAGCCTTTGATCTCTGGGGACTGGAAGCCAGCACCCCATCCACCCTCTGGATAGACCCCTGATGCTCTGTCCTCAGACAAGCCTCCATCAGAAAAATGTCTTGGCCCTTGATTGAGCCCTCCTTCCCAAGACAACATGACCACTGAGAAGAGAGAGGAACCCTTTGCTCTACCTTAGGCTTGCAGAGGCTCTTTGAGGAGGGGAATTGGGGCAGAACCCAGAAGATTCTGGTCTGAGTTAATCACCCACGTGGAAGGAAAGGTGGCATTCCCCATGGTCAAAGACTTGGCCTTTGGAGCCTGTCACACATGATGATGCCTCCTGCTCAGCCATTTTGGAAAGTCTCTAGCCCTTTCCTCCTTGGTTCTCTTATCTGTAACATGGGACTGTTGTTGGCCCTTACCTTGTAGGACTGTTGTGAGGACTGATTAGGGTAACAATGTACTTATACACACTTTTCACAGTGGAAGTGCTCAATATATTTCCGAAAACATTTTTTCCCCCAAATCTAAACTAGGCATAGGACTTAACATCTCCTAGGTGTCTATGAAACATCTGGGTGGCTCAGTCTGTTAAGCGTCTGACTTTGGCTCAGGTTGTGATCCTGGGGTCCTGGGATGGATCCCCACATCAGGCTTCCTAGTCAGTAGGGAGTCTGCTTCTCCTTCTCCCTCTGCTTGACCCTCCCCTGGCTTGTGTGCTCTCTCTCTCTCTCTCTCAAATGCATAAAGAAAATCTTGAAGAAAAAAAAAATCCTATCAATATAAAAGTTGGTGCACTGAAAAGTAATCCTTTCTCCCACTCAGGAGCGCTGGCCTCATGGGGCATCTGCAGAGGAAACCACAGTTAATCAGTGCCTTGTATAAACAAGGACATTCTCCATATAAAGCAGCATGGAAATTATATATGAATATGCATGACACGTATACATAAACATTTTGATTTACAAAATAGAAGTGTGGCGTGGTTCAGCCTAAGTGGTATCTATCTTCAGTGAGAACCTAAGAGACACATCACTCTACATTTGGTTAATTTTTATTTCTTAATCCAAGAATATTCTTTGGAAACCCTTTTGCGTCCGTTCTTACAGACACATCACATTCTTTTTGACACTTGTGTAGTATCCCAGCCTGAAAACAGACCTTAATTTTATCTTAATTCATTTCACTAGCGGCCTTTGGAGGGATAGTGGCTGGGATATGGCTTTTCCCACCATACATGGTGAAGCCAGGGAAAGCCCCGCCCCTCGGCCTTCCCGGTCCCCCAGACCCAGGGCCAGCCTCCCGGCCTCCAGCACCTGTTACTTCCTCTCTGTTTGGTAACTCCCTGGAGTGTACATTCTTCTCACTGCAACTGTGCGAGACCGAGTTTTGGGCTCCTGCTCTCAGCCTAAACATGCCTTAGATCTCTTCATAACTCAGCTTGTAAGTCGAGGCCCCTTAATTTGGCCCACAGGACTCTTTAACGCCTTTTAAACCCCGTTAAACCCATGTAACGAGTTTCCCCTTGCTGTGCTCCTGCCCGTGAAAGCTGAGAGCCGGGTCCAGGCCTCCCACCTGTTCCAGAGATTAGGCTGTGCTCGAGAGGCCGTGGGGCCGCAGGGAAGAGGGGGCGGGGGTCAGTGGGAGCTCTGTGGTCAGCTGCCTGAGCAGGACCCTGGGCTGGAGTGGGCATGTGGGTGCTCTTGGATCCTGGGCAGGCGTTCTTCCAAGGGTGTCCGGGCCCCGAACGGAGTGGCTTGAGTAGTTCAAGCTCCCAGACCTCCCACAGGGGGCAGAGGAGCGTGGAGGACACTTGGCTTGGGCCCGGGAAGTGGGCTGAACCTGACAGCAGCTTGGTCTGCTCCAGGTGGGGTAGATGGGGCTTCCTCTCTTTAGAGAACCCGTAAGCGCTGGGCTGGCTGACCAAGGAGACTTCCAGAAATGCTGTCTCCTGCACCTTAGTGCCTGCTGCAGAATCTTTTTCCCGTGGCTGCCCATTGTGGAAAGGTTTATGTGTTTCGTTCTGGAGAGATCTGCTTCCCTGCCCCTTCGTATGTGTGTGCATGTGCACATACACACACACCATCCCTATGGGTTAAAGAGGCTGCCCCCATACTTCCTACTTCCAGGTCTGGGCACATGACCCAGGAGTAGCCAATCAGAATGTTCAAGACTGCTGCCTATAATGATTGGTTCAGGGGTTCCAGTTATTGGTTAAGGGGTAGCCCTGTGAACCAAGCCTGGCCAATCAGAATGTTTAATTCTTTGGCCACCGTAACTCTTTAGGGATGGACACATGAGTCAGTGGTTATCCTAGGAGATTCAATCCCAGAACCTTCTGTAGGAAAATTAGGAAGGAGGTGCATTCTTTTCAGGAAGGTTACTGGAGGAGAGAATGGCAGCTGGGTGCCTGGGGTCAGCTTGACACCCCGAGGGAAAAGCCTGCTTGAGATGGCTGGGACAGAGGAGAACAGGGCTAAGAAGGGGAAGGTTGAATGAGGGCTGTTGGCATCCTTAAGCTTCTGGATCTAGCCATACCTGAAGACTTCCTATTTACATAAACACATACTTTCTCTTTTACTTAAGTGAGCCTGAGTTGAGTTTTGAGTTTCTTTCAACCTGGAGTCCCAGTTCAAACCCAGCCCCCACTACGGAGAGGGTATCCCACAGTATGACCCCACCGTGTGACCTCAGCCTACCTTTCCTTGCCCTTCTCTGGCCAGAGTTTCTGCACTCAGTCCTAGGATTTGCCTCTGACCCATCCTACTTTCTCTTCTTTGCCCAGGCTTTTTTCTCTCTGTGGCAAACCATTTCCCCTCCCCTCTCTACATGTCATTGTTAGATAACATTTGACTCTGTACCTAGAGCTCTCGGGTCTGGGAGGGTACTATGTTCCTGTGAACACGTAGCTTTCCACTTCAAGGAGCTTGTACTACAGCGGTGGGTTGCTAAGCTCAACAGGGATGCTCGGTAGACTGCGTGATGTGTGAGGGAGTGGCTCATACCAAGAGAAGGCAGGGCTCATCCCAGTAGTGTGCCTATCAATTCAGGGCAGCATTAGGTGGTCCCCAAAGGGGAGGTGTGGACAATCCAGGGTTCCTAGAGGGGTCGGGAATATTCATAGCAGGCAAAAGAAAAGTTTGGGAGGAAGTTGTGGGTTGAGAACTAAGCTAGAGGTTTTATATGTTTTCCTATGGGCCATGGGGAGCCAGTGATGGTTTTAGAGCTGGCATAGAGCATGTAAGGCTGTGTTTCAGCCATGGTGATGTGAGGGCTGGATTGGACAACAAAGGGCCAGTGGCGGTTGACTTAAGGAAAGGGGTATTTTAAATACAACCTCCGAGGGGTGATGTGAGTCTAGCCTGTGGGATGGTAAGCGATAGATCAAGGATGGCTTAAAAAGTCTTTTTCTGTAGATCGGAAATGGGGTATGACCATCTCTGTTTCTAAGACAACCCCCAGACAATTCCAATGTAGTTTGCACAGTGGGGTGTAGGGTTTGAATCCATGGGTCCTCCTAGGAGGATGATGGCAGAAGTAGGGGCATGGGGGAGAGTTATTCATTTGGAAGACTACTGTGACAATGAAGGAATTGGTGGGATGTCCCTGTGTAGGTCCTCAGCACACCAAAGATAGAGATGGAGAGCTAGAAGTCAACAATCCCAGGAAATAGGAACATAAACCACAAAATGGTGGCTATTGGGATTCTCATAAAAAGACGATCTGTCATGTTGGACCACAGCCCACCCCCCCTGGGTTGAAGGTTCCGTTGTCAGCTGCCCCTTCTCTTGGTTGGCCAGTTTCCACAGTTCCCTAATGCCTCACCCCCAGTCCACTCGGTCCGTTTCTGTCCCCACCTAGTGTCGGGGGACATTTGTATCAGCAGCTCTCTGTGTCACCACATGGAGGGATCAGCACATGAAGGGGGAAGACAGCAGAGGAGACCGAAACATGTGGCCCTAAGAAGTGGGCAAGACACAACCCTGGATGCCTCAGGAAAAAGAATATCAACATGTCCAGGGGGCAGTTCTGACCGTGGATAAGTTGCTTACTTTCGCCGGTCTTGATTTTCTATTTTTACAAAGGAGTCAATACCTGTAACCAGGACTATTAGGTGCTTCCAGAGTCTTGATGCACATGAGCCTAATTTCTGGCTGAAAGGGGGCCAGAGAGCAGTAAGGCGCCACTGAGAGGCAGGGAGCAGTGCGAGCTCTGAGGAGGGAGAACCTGAAATCCCACTTCCGCCGTATGTGCTAGGTTGGACCCAAGAGTTGATCTCCCTGAGACTGAACAGTCTCTAGTGTAAACCTTGACAGTGATGGCCACACACTAGGGCTGCTGGAAAGATAAAATGAGACAGCGGATTCCATCTAAAGTGCGAGTTAGGTTCTGAAAGCCAGCACAAAGGCAAACATTGCCTGCATTGGGAATGACCGTTGCAAAGCCTTTTCAGTAATCCCAGGTGTTAAGCCATGAGTACAGATGAAAATGTGTCCAGGGATGTATACTATATAAACAGTATGAACGACAAATATGACTTTTACAAAATGCCAGAAGTTTTAAAATGAAATTATTTTGGCTCAGCTCACACTGAAGAATTCGCGTATGTGCACTTGTGGCTTTCCTGTGGGGGTGAACAAGACTTGGGAACGCCCTACAGGGCATAGGGGACCCTAACTGAACACTCAAAGTGCTGCTCCAAGTGACAGTTTTAAGAGGCCATCGGCAGACTTAATAGTTGTAAAAAAAAAAAAAATCTTCGAAACCATAATGTTGGGGTTGCATCAGGTTCCTTAACACTCTCAATAGTAAAGGATAGTTGATTTAATGGTTGATGTTCCATTTTGGAGACTACCATTTTAAATGCAGAAAGCATCATTAAATGGAGTGCTTACCATACACCAGGCCCTTTCTAAATGCTTTCCGTGTACTATTTTATGTAATGTCCACAGTGACTCTCTGGAAGGGGAGACTTCCATCATCCGCATGAAGACATCGAGCCATGACGTGGTTCAGGAAGGCCATGCAGCTAGCACGGAGCGGAACTCCATGAGAACCTTCTGGGGCTCAACGCCCACGCTCAGCCGTGTGCTGTGGGCTGGTACACAGGGGGTGCGGAGGGATGAGAGAAGGGCGTGTGATTGCTCCCTCTGTAGCTCCCAGGTATGTCACGTGTCACAGGGGATAGATAATCACCTGGTTTATATGCTAGAAACTCCACACATAAGTGGCGTTCTTTTGTTGGTCGAGAATTTGGTTCCCTACTTAATAAAGCTAGTAATAGGTATCCCAAGAGAAATCCCGGGGGACCAGAAGCCTTCTTGGAGGTGCAGATTGCCAGAAAAACAGTATCTCAAGGAGGACAGTGGCCCCGAGTGGCAATCTCATTGGCTGCTTTCCATTCTTGAGCCATGAACAAGGCCACTTCATAGTGGCACTGGGGCAAAGTATCTGGTGCTTGAGGGGGGAGGCTTGAAACCTTCCTGTTGAAGCTGGAGCCTCCCCAAAAGTAAGGAGAGTAGGAGAGCTGTGTGGTTTATGTTTGGATCTCTGCAGCAAGGGGGAGGGTGTAACGTAAGCACACATAGCCCTCTGGAGGGCCCTGACTGTTGGCTCATCACTGGAGAATACGGACATTTTAATGAACAATGGTTGACTCTGCACTCCCTCCTGCCACCTTCCACTGTCCACGCTGGAAACTCATTTTGGCATAGCAGACGTTGCTGAATGCCAAAGTGGGTCACTCTTTTGTGAAGTCCAAGGTCACGTTCTCCTTCATCCCGCCTTGTCTTTATCTCACAATTATTAGAGACGGATTGTACTTCTCATCCTCAACAACCTCCTAGGATATCCCCCAATTCTGTGTCACCTTGGGCTCTCTTGTCTAAAAGTTCAAAAGAAGGCCCGTGCTACTGATTTGGACCAGGAAGAGGAAATCTGGTTGGGACTCATGCCCGTTTCAAAGCACAGACCCAGATGAGTTCCTTTGAATCTAGTCACACCTGGGATGGTGTCCTCTGATGGAATATGACCATGTGACCTCTGAGGCTAGGTCAGAGAAGACCTCGCAGCTTCCTGTTGGTTCTTGGGACTTTTGCCCTGTAGAAAGCCAGACACATATAAAGTTTGGCTCTCCTGAGACCGCCATGTTGGATAGGTGTATGTAGATGCCAGATGGGTGGGACTGACAGCCAAGCTGAGCTATCAGCCACATGGGTGAGCCCCTTTGGACGTCCCACACACTCCAGTCCCTAGGTGTTCCCAATGCCAGATGAGAGTTGATTTTAACTTCATGAAAGATCCCAAGTGAGAATGCTCTAATTGAGCCCCTTCCCAGTCCCGGACCCCCAAAATTGTGAGCAGAAGAAAATGGCTGTTTTAAGCTGCTGGGTCTTGGGGTAATGTATTAAGTAACAGTAATAACTGGAACAGGACCTTAAGCTTCATGGGAACTTTCTGGAAGGTTTTTTTTTTTTTTTTTTTAAAGATTTTATTTATTTATTTGACAGAGAGAAATCACAAGTAAGCAGAGAGGCAGGCAGAGAGAGAGGAGGAAGCAGGCTCCCTGCTGAGCAGAAAGCCCGATGCGGGGCTCGAACCCAGGACCTGGGATCATGACCTGAGCCGAAGGCAGTGGCCCAACCCACTGAGCCACCCAGGTGCCCCTTTCTGGAAGGTTTTTAATGAGTGTGGATGAGAGAAAAGGGCTCCAGGAACAGGAGAGAACTTCATGTCCAGGTTTAAAGACTCCCTAGGCTTATATTCAAAGGGGAAGGACTGGCTGGCCTCCACCCAAGCTTCATGAAGCAGGACTTCCCTGGTGAGGCCGTGACGAGTGGTGGTTACATGATTGACATCAGCCTCAGCCAGATCAAGTTCAGATTCCAGCTCTACCATATATATGCACATACCAAGTTATTTTCTCTCTTCGTGCTTAATTTTCCTCATTCATAAAATGGGACTCACAGATGTACCTAGCAAGTATGTGGCTGGTCAGAGGATTAAATTCGATTATGAACCTAAAGAGCTTAGATCAGATAATAAGTGCTGGGCCCTTCTTGTTATTATTTGACTTACTATGTTAAATTTGGAGAACTTCTCAGCCTTTCAGGATTAGAAGCTCAGGTTTAAGGACAGAATGAGGGTGAAACAGACTCACATTATCCAGCACAGAGTCTGATGTATAAACCTGAATGTCAAGGACAATCAGAAATAGAGCTGTCTGAGAGTATGGTGTGGTCACATGGGCAAAGCACCCCTCACCCCCAGATGAGGACTCATGAAGATCATCTCCTAATGGGAAAGTTGCTTTGGAAAGTATACAGTGGGAAGAAAGGGTTTAGAATCATGTCTCAGCTAACCTGAGATCTTTCAGTGGTCCAGTCTGCCAGGCCATTCCATTCCTTCTGGAACCCCTAGCCTGTGACTTCCTAGGTTTTCTTTTCCAGTCTCTTGAGCCAATCCTTCTATAGGGAGATCGTCTGGGGATATCCTGCATTTCTCCATGTGCTGAGAGGGCCTTGGTTCTCTTCGCCAGGATGTTTGTACAGCAAATAGCTTTGGAAGAGGGAGATAGTATCTGGCCCCAGAGCAGGGGGCAGGCATGCTTACTGTTCCTGAGAAAAGATTCCAGTTCCCAAATCTTGGGGTTTCTCCCCTGCAATGCAACACCCTATATGCACAGGTAACCGTCTAGCATGGGCCCTGTGCGATTGGGAATGAAAGAAACCGTTGTTTCTTTTGCTCTGATCCAGGCCATGCATCCTTGCTCTGAGTCCAGCAACCTAACGTAACGTGCAAGGATAACATCTTAGACCTTTCTGGTCTAGTCTTCCTGATTAGTGCCCTATCTGCACAACACCTGCAGAATTACTTACTTCATATTTGTTTGTAAACCAAATCTCCCTTGTAAAAAGTTGATTTAGGGGCATCTGGGTGGCTCAGTCAGTTAAGCATCTGCCTTCGGCTCAGGTCACGATCCCTAGGTCCTGGGATGGAGCCCTGCGTCTGGCTCCCTGCTCAGTGGGGAGACTGCTTCTCCCTCTCCCTTTGCCCTTCCTCCCACTTATGTTCAATCTCTCTCTCTCTCTCAAATGAATAAATAAAATCTCAAAAAAAAAAAGTTGATTTGTTGAAAAAGAACACTTTATAGAACTACCTTAAATGGAAAGCCAGTACGCACCTTATAAATCCACACTAAAGATAAAAACAGCAAAAGCAAACCCCCAAGGGCTACGTACTGTATAATTCCATTTCTGTGACTTTCCAGAGATGCCAAAACTATAGGAACAGAAACCAGATCATTAATTTCAGATCAGAGGCTAGGGATGGAGTTTGGAGGGCTGACCTCAAGGGGCATGGGGTGATGGAACTCTTCTATCTCTTGATTGCGTTGGTGGTTATACAACTGTATGTGTCTGTCAAAACTCACAGAACTGTACACCAAGGAAGGTGAATTTTACTGCAGGTAAATTTTGCCTTGATAAACTTGATTTTATAAGGGAAAATAAAAGCCAACATCATTGATTTCTGGCCAGATATCCTTGCTTGCCCAAGGCTTGAGCCCAAGGTCTGTTCTTCCTTTACCAAAAAGAGAGTGAGATAGCGGCTCCTGGACGGCTCAGTTAGTTAAGTGTCTGCCTTCAGTTTAGCTCACGATCCCAAGGGTCCTGGGATCGAGCCCCACATCAGGCTCCCTGCTCAGCGGGGAGCCTGCTTCTCCCTCTCCTCCCTCTCCTTCCAGCTCATGTTCTCTCTTGCTATCTCTGTCTCTCTCTCTCTCTCTCTCAAATAAATAAATAAAATTGTTTTTAAAAAAATAAAAATAAAACCTTCTTCATTTAAAAAAAAGAAAGAGATGGAGAGAGAGATACCCCAGGCTGAAGCCGTGTGAAGGGTCCTAGCACCGAGCCAAGACTTTCACCTGCCCTGATTGGAAAGACTAAAAGGCGAGCAGAGGGAGCCATTTCTGTCTGTGTGATTCAGTGCCAGGGAAAGCCGTGTCTCCAAGCTACCCCGAACTGACTCCGTACCACCTGGGATATTCATGCCGTGTTTTGGGAACTGTGCCTCTAAATGACTTGCTCATTCCTAGCTCTCCACCCATGACACACCAGTCACTTCCTAGGCCTCTCTGCTTGACATTACTCCCAAGCAACCTTGGTGAAGAGTGTTGGGTGTTCCCTAGTTCTCCTGCCCCATTGTACACTGGCAGACTTTGAGGGCTCCCGGGAGAGCCCTGCTGATCCACGGCCTCTACGTGGTACTGTTTCCATGTCTGCGGGACCTGGCCTTCCATCAGAGCCTAGTTCTTGGGGCCATTTTGTCATCACACGAATCCTCCATGCAATGGAACGACCCATGCCTGAGCCTCTGTCGGTCATCTCAGCCCGACACCCGCCTTCCCACTGGGCATGGGCTTCCCCCTCCCCTCGTCCCCATCCCCAGATCTGTCAGCTGGTCTCAGCTCCAGGACACGGGGCCCACCCGTCCGTCTTCAAGACCACAGTAAGGGAAAATGGCGGCTGCCTTTCACGGGAAGGTGTGATCAATGTTACTGTGTTATTCTTGACTGCGTCTTTATTTTTCCTGGCATAGGCCCGGAGCAGGGAGCGCTGTGTGGCTCTATCAGTGCCAATTATTAACATGAACATCATCATCAGTGGCTGTTCTGCTAGCTTGTGTTGTAAGCTAAGCTCTGCTGGGCTTTGCACGGCCCCGCAGTGATCTCTGTAATTAACTTAGATGATTCACCGCTGTACACCAATTGTGCTCTTTTCAAGGCCAGTGACATCCATTTACATGAGGACCTAAAAACAAGTGTTTCTCAGGCCTTCCTTGGGAAGTTTCTCAAGGACTCACCCACCCCTTCTCTTCTCATGAAACAGCCTGACCTCACCCTGGCCTTGCCTCCTGATGGAAAACCTAGCCATTGAAATCAGGTCATGAAGCAGGAACAGAGGGTTTGGTCCTCGCTTCTTCCCAGAAAGATGCTTGCGGCCAAGCACACCCCTGATTTTTGACCATATCCAATGCTAGCAGAGCCCCTCCCAGAGAGCGGACCCTTGAGAAATGGTTTGTTTGTTTCTGAATTGGTGAATTTCCCTTCCCAATTCTGTCTGTTCAAGTGGATACAAGCTTAGAAAGTGGTTTCTGACCTGGGGCGACTTTGTGCCCCGCCTTACCCGAGCACCACCGCCAGGGGATATTTGGCAATGCCTGGGGGTATTTTTGGTGTCACCAAGTCGGGGGCGTTACGCGTGTCTGGTGGGGCAGAGGCCAGGGATGTCTCTGAACATCCCATGACATCCCCTTCTCTCCACAACAAGGACTAATCTGGCCCTAAAGGGCCACCACGTGGAGGTGGAGACTTAGAAGGGCTTAGAAGACGCCTCGGCAAGTTCGGGAGCCCCGGATGTACTCGTGCTGATGTTCATGGGGCTCGAGGAAGCCCGGAGACAGTTTTTTCCCCGAAGCCCCGGGGGTGATTGACATTTCACTGCCTGGATTTTACCGGCACGGCTGCTAATAAACGTGGCCTGCCTTGATGACTCTGCAGAGGGCACCGTTCAAACGCACCAATTAGGAAGGATTTTTTAATGTAAACTTTTAACCAGGTAGCCTGAGGGCTTGCTGGGCATAAAAGTACAATTTAGAGAACATGAGGTTTCCTGAGGTATGGGGAGGCCCCGGCAGGATCCACGGCAGGTGCTAAAGCTTGGAGCCGAGAGCACCGTTCTTTCCGCAGTCAGTGAGAATCCTTGGCCAGGCCCTCATGTCACCCCAAACCCACACCTGGCAGAGAGCTGCAGGGTCTGGGCTCTCCATCCTCCCGGAACACTCCCCAGGCTGTTCTCCTGGCAGCTGCTGCCCAGGCCCCATCCCTTACTCACTAATTGCCAGTGAGTGGCCTGCTGACTCATGGCTTTCCTGCCTTGAGCCAGGTCACTGAGGGTTTAAGTAAGGTCGTGATTCATTCACGCCTTCCCTTGGCAGTGTCGGCTCTGACACCTTGTACTTGTCCTTCGGAAGCTGCAACTCAGTGCCATCAGGGTTGATACAAAGGCCCAAGGATTTGTTTTGATTTTCCTTGTTCCTCTTCTCCCTCTAGTCCCAACCCTCCTTGAAAGAGGGGGTCCTGGATAGGATGTTGCTTCCTCTCGGGGTTTGCTAAAGACTCTCTTACCAGTGTGTTCTTTGGGGTTGTTTCTTCCATGGGGCCACACTTTCTGGGCTTTTCCTGCTGTCTGCCTCGCTTTCTCCCCACCACTGGGTGCTGTGCCGTGCTGCCCCAGGCCATTTGCTTAGCAAACCAACATCAGCACAAACTGGATGGGGGCATGGGTTTGGCCTAACTGGATTGTAGACCCAGTACTAAGCTTGTGGCTTTTGATATTTCCCCCCCCCAGATCAATGGCCTTTAAACATCTTTTTATTTATTTGTTTCCCCTTAGCAGCAGAACCATTCATTAAACAAATATTTATCAAATATTTGCGATGCCAAGCATTGTTCTAGCCACAAGGGATACAGCTGTGAACAAAACGGGGAGGATTCCTGCTCTTCCGGACCTGACATTCTAATGTGGGAAAGCCAATTATAAGCAAATAAAAAAATACATGATATGCCAGGTGGTGATAATTGCATTAAAAAAGAAGCAGAACAAGGATTAAGGAGTGACAGTGACCAGGGCATTATTCAAATGGGGTGCCCAGGTGAAGCCTTTCTGGTAAGGTAAGCAGGGGGGTCTTTTTTGAATTAAATCTTCCTTGGAACCCCAGGATTTAAAGTAGTTAAATGTGGAGCTGCTCTGGTGGGTGAGAGACAAAATAGGGGGGACTCACATGGATAGGGTGGTCCAGGAAGGCCTTGCTGAACAGGTGGCACTTCAGCAGAGAACAGAAGGGGTCAGGATAGGAAAAGGAACTTTATTTTAATATTGGAAATAAAATAACTGAACACTGAAAAAAAAAAAAAAGCAAAGACAAGGAGAAGAAAAAGAAAAAGGATGCAAACAGTACAAAAACACGGCATGTATCCCCATCCCTTTGATACTAGTCTCCTCCTGCCATTTTCCCAAAGGCAATCCCCATTACCAGTTTCACGTGTGTCTCCTTCTAGTAAGATTTTGTGTTTATATAAGCATGAATGTGTGAGTATGTCTGTCTCTATCACCTTTTTATCATTTTTTTAAAAGTACCAACGATAGGGGCGCCTGGGCAGCTTAGTTGGTTGGACGTCGAACTCTTGGTTTCAGCTCACGTCATGATCTCAGGGTCGTGGGATCGAGCCCCACATTAGGCTCCATGCTCAGGGGGGAGCCTGCTTCTCCCTCTTCAGACCCCTGCCCACGCTCACATGCCTGCTCTCTCTCTCTCTCTCTCTCAAATAAATAAAGAAATCTTTAAAGACACCAAAAATAGCATATTGTACCCAACATTCAGCATCTTAATTGTTTTCATTTGACATCATAACTTGTAGATTTTTCGGCATTCACTCACAAAGTTTTCTTTCGTTCTGTGGTAGCTGTGCGGTATTCTACGGCGAATTTCTTTCACTAATGGAGCCAGTCTCTTATTGCTGGTGTTAGACGGTTTCCTGAGTACTTTCAAAACCCATTTGCAGATGTTGGGACTCTAACCCATTGGATAAATATGAAGGGAAATAAATACACTTACCGAATATATGATACAAAATGTATATATGGAATATATCAATTGGCATTTATACAATATACCTACGGTATATATTTCTCAAAGTAGACTTGCTCGGTCAAAGAGGATTTGTATTTTGCATCTCGATACAGATTGACTATTTGCCCTGAAAGGGATCATACCAAGTTATATTCCCCTCCAATTTACAAAGGCACCTTTTCCCTTGAATGCTTATCAAGTGTGGTCTCAAATGTTTTGATTGCTCTTTGCTGAACTGATGGAAAATATCTGAGTTTGTTTTCATTTATATTTTATTTATTTATTTATTTATTTATTTAAAGATTTTATTTATTTATTTGACAGAGAGAAAGATCACAAGTAGGCAGAGGCAGGCAGAGAGAGAGGGAGAAGCAGGCTCCCTGCTGAGCAGAGAGCCCGATTCGGGACTCGATCCCAGGACCCTGAAATCATGACCTGAGCTGAAGGCAGCGCCTAACACACTGAGCCACCCAGGTGCCCCTCATTTACATTTTATTAAATCTCAATGACTTTGAACATCTTCGACGCATCTAAAAAGCCTGTTGTGTTTCTTGGTTTGTAAACTACCTAGTCATGGAAATGTCAAGGTGAGGTGCCTATTAGATGTCCAGGTGTAGATGTCAAGAAGGCATCCAGATATATAAGTCAGAGCTCAGGGAACCTTCTGGACTGGGGTTAGAAAGTCACTGACTTTTGAGAGTCAGGGGTACATAGATGGTGTTTAAATACCCGGAAATGAGCGCGATCCCCTGAAGAGGAATGAATAAAACAGAGAGAAGGCAGAGGACTGAGCCCCGGAGGGGCACGCCTATACCTAGAGGTTGGGTGCAGAAGGAGGCCAAGAAAAGATGAGGAACAGCAGCCACAGAGAGCAGAACAGGGGGAAGCAGAAGCTGCCATGAGAAGCTAGTGAGTGTCTCAGGACGGACTGAGAAAGTCAGGGAAGAAAAGAAGGGAAGAAGAGAGCTACTGTTTGCATTTGACAACATGGAGTCTTTGGTAAGCTTGAGATCAATTTCTGTTGAGTGGTGATTCTGTCAAGATGCTGTCAAGGACCTGGTCGAAGAAACAAAAGACGGAGCTTGGAGGCAACACAAGCAGGATGTTTTGCCAAGATGGGAATTAGAAAACCAGGATGGAGTTGGGTCAAGGGGAAGGATCGAGGTAAGAGATTTGGTTTGGCTTTTTGAAATGAGAGGTATGGAGCCCCTGGGATTCAGGTGAGAACGATTCAGGAGATTGTCGACGTGTGTGTGTGTGTGTGTGTGTGTGTGTGTGTGTGTGTGTGTGTAGCTGGAAGGGCAAACTCTAGGAAGGGGAGAGGATGCAGGACACAAGTTGAAAGTGGCCTCTGGCGGGAAGAGGGGCCTGACTTCCACTATATCTGGACGCGTGGAGGGGAGTGGGGGGTCAAGTTTGTGGGTCGGGTGGTGGGAACCGAGAAGGTGTGAAACTGATGGCTTCCATTTCCCCCATCAAGAATGAGGCTGGGTCATCAGCCCAGGGTCGGGGGGGTGAGGGGTGTGATGGGAAATGGATGAGCCAGAAGAAAGCAGGAGACAGGCCTCTCTGAGCAGGACAGGGACTTCTCCAGAAAGCTATGATAGAAGCGCCAGGCCCGTTTTAACACCCCTTGGAGGCTTGGCTGACTTCAGGCGGTTCCACAACTGAGAAGTAAATCCAGCCCAGCCGAAGGCTTTGCGCTGCGCCGAATGGCTAATTTGGAAGTATCTGATCGCCATACTGTTCACGGAGTTATTTATGTCCGAAATGATGAAACTTCCCTCCCCCCACCCTCGGGCCCATAAAATCGTGGGGAAGTGGCCAAAATACCAGCCTGCCTTCCCGGGGCGTGTGGATTACCGCTGTCACGGGCGTGTCTGGCGCCCCCATCCATCTTCAGCCCAGACTCCCCAGCTCACGCCTGTCAGGACGGGGCACTGACCCCTGCTGGGGCTGGGTTCCCGGGCTTGGGCACCATGTGGGCTCCAACACAGCTTGCACGCAAGTGCTTTTAATAAGCGTCAAGTTCCCCGGTCTCTTCTCTTTCCTGACCTCCTTCTTATCATAAAGACAGCAGAGCCTGGCTCCCACCGAGCGTGGGATATGGTTTCCTACTAAGCACACACTTGCCACGGGATGGGGTATGTCCCTGGCCCACGGGGGGCATGTGCGCGCGGTTTTGTGTTACTCTCTTCTACGTGAACTGGACTCAGGATCGTGTTTTCTGGAAAATCTAACTCAAGGAGAGGATGAGGGAAGGCTTGTCACTGATTGTCCTTTGCTGGCTCTCTTCAGCTTGGCCATTTGGCTAAGTCTCCTATCCTCACTAGATCTGTCTTCCCACCTGTAAAATGGGAATGGTTTGCTCTATCCTAAATATCTACTCTGTGTGTGGGTGTAATTCAAATGAATGAACA
The DNA here is from genome assembly GCF_002288905.1 of Enhydra lutris kenyoni. Taxonomy (NCBI): domain Eukaryota; kingdom Metazoa; phylum Chordata; class Mammalia; order Carnivora; family Mustelidae; genus Enhydra; species Enhydra lutris. Next base: position 7,160,083 of record NW_019154138.1, read on the forward strand.
AACATACAATTGCGCTTCTAGCAAGGATTATTTTTATCAAGCATCTCTCCATCCTCTGTGATCTCCCTTGTCACAGAGCGTCTGACATAAAGCCTGACACATTGCACATGCTCAATACACGTTTGAGGGAATTAATTAATGAGTAGAAGGGGTGAATGTGTCTGCAGGTAAACCTGTATATGCGACTGTGTTTATAATTAATTAGCACTTAATACATACCAGGCGCTTTGCTAAGCGTTTAACAAAATGATGTCCTTTTTGTCTCCCAGCGGGTAGGTGGCCATGTTCCCATTCTACAGGTGAGAACACAGCCAGTGAGCAAGGCTGACTTCCGTCAGGGAAGTCTCCTCCCGTATAGGTACCAGGGCAGGGATTCGGGCCTAAGACTTCCTGGTTCCAGATTCCATGTTCTCGACCATTGTGGTGTCCTACTGCGTATGACAACAAAGGAGCCTGCTTGGACAGTGATGCCCTATGCAGAACATTTGCACACTCATGGGGCTCAGAAAGCACTATCTCCATGAGTGAAAGGCTGGCTCGTGAAAACATTAATAAGCACGGGCAGAGAGAAATGGAGGTATGTGTGGATGTACGTGGAGCTGTCATGCTGGTTTGGATGCAGACCAGTAGGTGGGCCCAGCCATCCCATGTCCTGAGCTGTTTCAGTTCAGCTGACTGGGTTGGAGACTGAAGCAGCCCAGGCCACCAGAATCCATTCCCTCTGCCTTCTTAGATCTGGCAGAATATGGATTGAGTAAGGCTCATTGATTTTCATATTCTTATTTTCTTCCCCATCTTGGCTGGGAGGGGGATCGGCTGCAGCCTTTGCATCTCCTGTCCTTCTGAGTCTTGGCTCATCGGGGCCATCTGTTACCCATAGTGGCCCATCAGACTAGGCATTGGGAAGTGAACATCTCCCTGAGACTCTTTGTCAAGCTTTAGGGCGCTGGATCCCATCGGAGAGGTGGTCTCTCCAGAGGACCGGTCTGCCTTCCTCAGCCTTCCTCTGGACCTTAGAGAATGACTCTACCCAGTGAAGGTGGAGGGTTTGCTCCAAGGAGAGCCCAGGGAGCTGAGATCAGAGCTCGGGCATGCAGTGATGCGGTGGGGACAGATTCAGGAGAAGATGGGGCAAGATTTCTCCACCTGGGAATGACAGCCCCACTCAGCCGGCGGGCGTGCCCTTCTCTTGAACACTCCGCTGGCTGGCTGCTCTCTCGTTCTAATAAATTAAATCTGTTATATCATCACTGTTCTGTTCCTGAGACGAGCACTTCCAAGGCAGATTAGAATGGAACTTAAGGGGATTAAAAGCTTCTCTTAGTGAAAAACAATGTTTCAGATGGGAAATCCATTTACCAATATGAATTTCAGCAGAAATGCATGTTTTCCTTAATGCACTGCTACTGCTCAAAGAAAGCAGGATTTCCCCCCACGCCTCCCGTCTTCTGTTTTGCATAAGTTATAATGTGGATTCTGTTGAGCATAGCAAGCCTCTCAGGGAGATTGATGGCTTCCATAAAGTTGCACAAAAACATTTCTCCTTTGTTCACAAGGGAAAAGAAAAGTGTCTAATGGATTTGGAATATTAAAAGAGTGTCGGTCTATACTGTAAAGAAGGAGAAGTCTAGGAGTAAATGCCAGACACTGGAGGAAATGGATTAATTGGAAATGCAAACAGTCAATTCTCAGTTATCTGTGTGTGGCTTATCTGCAAGAAGTTGTGGGGGGGGAAGGAGAGGAAAGGAAAGCATCCCCGTGCCTCGGCTCCCCTGCCTAACTGTCTCTCACTGTGTTCTTAGGGAATTAGAAGTCATTTTAATAACCTGGGCCCAATATAATTTGGACAGTAATTCTGCTGGCAGCAGCTATAAAAAAATCACAGAAGGCAGTCCAAAGGATATGTAATTAATTTTTTTTTTTTCTATTACTCACAGTTTGGGATTCTCTACACCATTAGAAAGTTGACAACTTAAAAATCATGAGCTCGTTCCCCAACGTGGAGCTCCTATCTCAAGGGGCCATAAAACTCCAGGAAACTGCCGAGTCAGCCCCCAGACTGTCCGCTCCCAGAGTGCGGTGGAGAGATGCCCTCTCCGGGAGGCGGGTGGGGTCCCGAGCATCGCTGTCTGGATCCGTGAGATCGCAGCCTGGGCACAGAGAAAGGCTATTGGTTTGGCCAATAGTTAGTGAGTATCGATTTGTTCTAGGGGATTCGCAGGCATACGGGGAGTGCCAGGTGCAAACCCTGCTCCCACTGTGGCCCGGAGCTGGGTGTCTGTGACCATGGCTTGTCCTTGGCCGTGCTATGGAAGACCTCTCCATGACATTTAATGGGGCTGCTCAGAGGGGTAGAGAGAGCTCTTCTGGGGGCCAAGGAAGAGAAATCAGAGACAGGCTTGTTACAGGGACCCTAACTCTCATGGGAGCTAAGGTGATAAAGCCAAGCCGGGGCCAGAAGGTGTCATGAACCAAAGCTCCTGCCCTTTTCCCTCCTGCCTACCCCTCCCTCCCTCTCTTCCTTCCTTCCCTCCTTCTTTCTTTCCCACTCCTCTTTCCTTTTCTCTTGCTTCCTTTCACTCTTGCCCAGAGTGAGGCTGCCCCAGAGTCTCTCCAAAGCCCCCAAGGCTTCAGGTGCACACCTACCCACTCCGGCCTCCTTGAGCGGTGAGTCCCAGCTCTCATTCCTGGAGCCACTGTGTTCCGTGCAAAGGTCCTCCACACCTCCCACCGCCCCACGCGGCTCTTCCATTTTGTCCACACCCTGCTGGTGCCACATCTGGTGGAAGGATTTGCCTCTTCAAAGGAGAGGCTGGATTTCTGGAGCTAACTTTCCTAATCTTCAGCCCCAATAAATAACAATATTTGCTCACAGTTATTGGGTGCTGACTAGGCGCCGGGCGCGGTGTTAAGCACTTGACAGGGAACGTCCTGTGAAAGCCTCGCAATGGCAACGAGAGCTGAGTGCTGTCAGTGTCCCATTCCACAGCTGGGAAATTGAGGCTGGGAGAGGTTCGCTAACTTGCCCAAGGTCACACAGTACGTACACGGAGAAGCGAGATTCGAACCCAGGCACTCCAGCTCCAGCCCCTGTGCTTTTAACGACGACATGGCGTGGCCTTCAGGTCTAACTGGAGCCCTTGTGTGTGACTTGAGCAAAAGCTGTTCGCAAGTGGAAAACACCAGTCTCCAGCCCAAGAAGCCAGTTTTCACCAACCACACAGACAGAGGTGAAAACAGTGGGTTGAACATTACACGTCGTTAGCTGATGCCTGGGATTTGGGCGTCTGTGGGATTTCTTACCTGTGATGCCTAGAACCCTCGCCCCTCCTCACGGACCCCCTCACCCTTCTTGCCCTCCTCCCCCCGGGGGCTAACATACATTTTTTAGGATCTGACTTGAAAACCTGGTGCTAAAATGTTGCTCAATTTTAATTATCCTTCCAAGTGCCTTGCTGTCAGCCACCCTTCTGAAATTGTTTTAATTGAAGTTCCATGAATCGTGGGGAGTTCAGACGGAGTTCATCTCCAAGCCCATCCTGATTTCATTAAAGATTTGATCTTTCCTTTTTCACCAATAAAACATTTATTATCGTTATCTGTTTCGTAACCAGTTTCTGTCTCCAAGGCGGGGCGGTGGGGGGTCGGTGTGTGTGGAAATCAACCTCATCTTCATGCCAGTAAAACTAAGGAATCATCTGTTGATTTTTCTGGCACAGAACAGCAATGACCTTAAAAAAATTTAATTGACTAATTACTTTCCTTTTAAATGAAGGCAGTCCTCATTCAAGAGGATTTTTAAACCTGTAGGTGAGAGTGTTTAGAAATTAACCACACACAGGGCTTAGGAAAGAACCGTCTTCCTTAAATACAGGTGCTGTTTCTTTTTCTTTTCTCCTTCTTCTTCTTTTTCTCCTCCTTTTTCTCCTTCTCCTTCTCCTTCTCCTTCTTCCTCTTCCTTTTCCTCTTCCTCTTCCTCTTCTTCTTCTTCTTCTTCTTTTCTCTAGTTGAGGACAGGTCAGGTCCCCTTTTTAATAGCTGAACTGGAGATGGTTCTCTCTCGCCCTCCCTGCTGCCTCCCACAAACAGGAGGTAAATTATGGGAAACCAAGTTGTAGATGAACCAAATAATGTAAAAGGAAAACCAGACTGCGGAGTAGCTTGTTGACCCCTGAGTGTTAATCATTAACAGTTAATTACTATTAAATCATCATCGCCCAGCCTTGGCCAGAATCACAATTTACGCCCGGGAGTCCGATCGCAGGCTGTGTTCGTGACGATCTGTGCGACCACGTTCTTAGCAAACCCCATCCCTGCCTCCCGCTCGGTGGATGGGAGGCACGATGTTTTGGTTAAGCCTTCAGCTGTGGCTCCTTCTAGACCTTTGTTTCATGTATGTAATATACTTAAAATGCACTAAATGACAGTTTATAATATCATTATCTACAGTTAAAGATATTATAACTTCAAAAATGAAAAGAAAGTGTAGCCATATGTGGAAATGGTCTATTTGGTGCCCTTTAGCCCCTCCCTTCTCGTTTCTGCTGGACCAGACAGGCAACGGCACAGAAATCGTAGGTCTGCAAAACCATTTTGCTATTTCAGCTCACATTTGTCATGAAAGGAAACTGGGTTATTTAGATAGTAAATAACAACTGCGGACTCATTTATTTTCCTTTCTTGTTTTTTTTTTTTTCTTTCTTTTTTTCCCTTTTATTTTGGTCCCAGGTTCCAATATGTTCTTTATTACATGGTTTGATAATTCAAGGATGGCTCAGGAAAACCCCGCTGGACCACCACCGCCCCTCAGCCCCCCGCAACCCCCAATAACATGAGAGTTGATTTAAAACTTTACTCTGAACGGCCCTAGGGTTATTTAGGAACAGTGTGGACCGAGCATGGATTAGGTTTAAAAGTAATAAAAGAGTAGACCTGTTGGTTAGGTGAAAAATTCACTATCAGATTCCTGAGTGCAGCATTCCTTTTCATGTGCAAACGGTACTAAATGAGGCATTTAATTCAACAAATCCAGAGTTCTGATCCGCCAGAAACAGAGACTGGGTTAGTTCAATTTGTAACAAACGATCTCCTTATGATCAAAGTCCTGAGCGCTGATTTCAACATGCTGCTTAAATTAGTCTAACACCAAAGTCTTTGGCTCGGAGACAGTATTTGGAATGTCTTACCAGAGGAGAAATTCCTTCTCACACATGGTTCTAATATCATGCCATGCCAGCTTTGCTTTTTAATGGGCTGACAGGAGGCGCGGTGCTAACTTTCTGACTCCAGAAAGTTCTTGGGCTGTCACCCGCAAACCAGCTAGGATAATTTTTCCTTGGCTTCCTTATTAAAGACTGAATGAAGGGATTGTGTGGCTTTCTTAATGTCACTCGGTCTGTTTGCCATAAATTCAGACGCTCACGATGAAAGCTGCACTTATATTTCGCTGGAAAATGGAATCAAGGAGAATGCACACAGGTTCACGATAAATAACGAAGCGTGAGTTATTAAGTGAATTTCATCTACCAGGGCCTTATTACATCAGCAGTTTAGATAATGGCTCCTGAAAAAAAAAAAAATCTATGTATTTCGCAGCCAGAGTGTGGAGGGGCGGGGTGTCCAGAGGGCGCCGGGGTGGACAGACAGAGCCAGCTGGGGTGAGAATGGAAGAGGTGGTATTTGAAAAATAATATAATATTTACATTTTTGCATGCTGTTTGCCTTTTTAGCTCAGCAGGGAGACTAGCAGGCCCGTGGGCCAACGTGACATGCAAAGCTGCAGGCTTCCTGCCCGCGATTGTTTGTTTTTTTGCAGAAGGAAGACTTGGGGTTGTTTAGACTATGAGCCTAATTTTAGAGGATCATAATTATGTTGCTTCTAAACCACATATTTTCCAGAATTTGCTGCCCCATGAAAATAACTTGCATGTGTGTCCAGCCTGGCTGGCAGCCAACTTGATGCCCAGAGCCTCGGTCCTCTGTGTCATCCTGGGGGACTCCTGATGACCAGGACGGTCTGGGAGGGGGGTGGTGGCAAGGGGCTTAGGCTGGGGGAAGCAGGGGAGCTGCATCAAGCCGCCTGCTGGCGCACCCTTTCACATCTTGGGTTGGTCCTATGACTTCCTGGGTGACATTTTGCAGGACGTCAAGCCCGTGAAATGCTCTGTAGGATGCCTCAATGGAAAAAGCTTGGGGGTCCTTGTCGGCTCTGTCCTCTTCCTTGTGATCTGCCATGCACACAGAGGTATCGTCTGTGTTGTCTTTACCCCAGCTCCGATCTTCAAATACAGCCTTTCTTTATGGTGTAAGTCACAATTGGTGTTCACCAGCTAATTCTTTGTGCAGTGATTCCATGATGTGAGTGTCCACTCGAGACTTACTCCTTGAGTTAGCTCAAGGAGTTGAGCACCTGCTCGACGCTCTCTGTTTTGTGATGAATCTTCAGCGCTTTGCACAGTACCTGCCCTGTAACAGCTGCTCAGTCATGATCTGATAAAATACTGGATGAAGACAGCATTCCTAAACTGTAATGAACGTTTCCATCAGCTGGGAAGATCCTGTTAAGGACGTAGGTTCTGAGGGGCTGTGTTTCTAATGTGAGCCCTTGTCATGCTGATACTGTTGCATTCTGAGCAGCAAGGAATTAAGGAGTTTAACTGTGTTTAATCCTCAATACATCAAGCTCTGTTTACCCTTTCCTGGTGGAACGCTTAGTGATGCCCACAATCTGAATCTCATTTATTCATCTATAAAATCAACCAAATGCTCTTCAAGGATCGTTGCAGCTTAAGACATTTGTCTTTGGATGTGTTGCTCTGAAATTGTTGCTGAGTCAGCTCTGGAGGGTGGGGGGAAGGGGAGATCCCCCAAACACACGATCTTACAAGGCGCATGCTGAGTTTGCTGGGGGACCCAAGGACATCAAAAGTGGGGTGAGCTCAGCCTGGCTGAGCTCCTTCAGACCCAGTCAGGGCTCCTAGAGAGGCGGCAAAGTGTCTGTGGTCACAGTTTTCCTATTGCTTTGAGCCCGCGTGTGTGCGGTTGGGATGATGGAACATTCCCTGTGTTCTGAGCTCAGGATGAAGCAGGTGCGGGGAGGCAGGTGCAACAGGGATCAAGCTGGCCCAGAACGTATGCCGAAGACATATGAAATATATATATATATACACACACACACACATATATATGTATATATATAAAGGCTTATATATATTTACGTATTATTTATATATTTATTTTATAGATATATATTTCTATATATAAAGCCATTATATATAAATAATACAAAAAACTCTGAAAATTCAATAATCAGGAAACATAAATCGCCCCTTTTAAACATGAGCGAAAGATTTGAACAAATCTTCACCGAAAAGATATACAAATGGCAAACGAACATCAGAACAGATGCTCCACATCATTTATTATTAAGGAATCACAAATGACAGTAGAGATGAGATACCACGCTACTTAGATGAACTAAAATCTAAGGACCTGACAATACCAGCAGCTGGATGGAGGGGCAGCGAGAGGAACTCTCGTTCTTTGCTGCTGGGAATGCAAAATGCTACAGCCGCTGTAGAAGAGGGGTGGTTTCTTACAGAATGATATGTGCCTGGGGTGCCTGGGTGGCTCAGTGGGTTAAGCCTCTGTCTTTGGCTCAGGTCATGATCTCAGGGTCCTGGGATCGAGTCCCATATCGGGCTCTCTGCTCAGCAGGGAGTCTGCTTCCCCCCTTCTCTCTCTGCCTGCCTCTCTGCCTACTTGTGATCTCTCTCTGTCAAATAAATAAATAAAATCTTAAAAAAAAGATTTGTCTTTTTTTAAAGATTTTCAGCATACAATGCATCTGTTGAATCCCTGGATATTTAACCAACCGAAAGCACATCTACACAGAAGCCTGCAGCCCTGTTTATGGCAGCTTTGTTCTCTGGAAGCCACCAAAATGTCCTTCAATAGGAGAATGGATAAATATACTGTGGTCCATGCAGACAAGGGAATATTATTCAGCGGTCAAAAGAAATGGGCTATCAAGCCACGGATGAATCTCAAATGTATTGTTAAATGTAGAAGCCAGTCGGAAAAGGCTACATATTATCTGATTCTAGTTATATGACATTCTGGAGAAGGCAAAGCTGTAGATCCAGGAAAAATATCAGTGATTGTCAGGGGTTCAAGGTGGGGAGAGGTCGGGGAGGAGGGTCAAATAGAGGGGCACCATCGGTTTTTTAGGTCAGTGAGATTATTTTGTTTGCTACTGTGATGGTGAACACAAGATATTATGCATTTGTCAAAACCACAGAAACTTAGGAGTTTGGGGTAGCCCCAAGATGGACGACACAAGAATTTTACAAATATATTTACAAATATTACAACCAACTATTTAGATGTATGAAATGATCCCATTGAAAGGGTTTGGGGGAGGGTGCCTGGGTGGCTCCGTTGGTCAAGCATCTGCCTTTGACTCAGATCATGATCTCAGGGTCCTGGGATCACGTCCCACATTGCGCTCTCTGCTCAGCGGGGAGTCTCCTTCTCCCCCTCCCTCTCCCTCTGTGCTCTCTCTGTCAAACAAAAATAAAATCTTGGGGGAAAAAAAAAGAAGAAGAAGAAAGGGTTGGGGGAATAAGGCGTTGACTTAAGCAACTTTGGGAATTAGTAGAATTTTAAGACCACTGGCCACGGAAGCGTCCATATGCGTTGCACTCTGCTAGCATTGTGTCCTGCAGAGGCATGGATTAGCAATTCTGAAACCACTACACATGTAAATACTGGAACTGAACGATGAACCAGATAGATAGCAGGTAGCAGGAGTGAGGTTTTCCACAGTTGGAGTGCGTTACGGATAAGCAAGGGAAGGGGGCTAGAAAAAGTCATAGAGTAACAGGTTAGGGTTGGAGACACTGGAATGAGCTCATGTGCAGATTAATATAGATACATATACATATACATACACATACACGTATAGATACATAGTTACACATAGATGGCTTCGTGCATCTATGTGTATGCATGGGTTGGTAGTCTACACACAAGTCTCCTGGCTCTGCCAGCTGAGAGGGCGGAGACACGCCCCAGTCGTATTTGTTGAGAGCTAGTGTCCAGATCTTGATTTCTATTATCATTCTCCAATAAAAGGAACCAGGGCTCAGAGAAATGTCCAGTTCTAGGACTCTAGGACTGGCGCATGGAATAGAAACGATGAGCCTGAAGCCGTCATAGTGCCAGAGAGCAAAAAAGCCCTGAAAACAAAAACAAAAGCCAAGCCAGAAAAACCAAACCCATAATGATAGGACTGGGCCAGAGGGATACTGGATCCAACTGAGAGAACTTCCAATGGCCAATGCAGAATTCAAAATAATTTACGTGGAAACTCAGTCTTCAAGGACGGTGAGCATAACTTCCTATTCCTTCAGTGTGGCTGCCCATAGTAACTTTCTTCCGAAGAGGACGGTGTGGCAAAGCAAACAAGAAAGCACAGCTTGACAGTGGAGACACCGGACAAACCCTACCTCAGGCCAGGGGGTCAAGGTCAACATCAACAAAACCCTGCTCAGTAGTGCTTAACACAGTATCTTCAAAAATAAAGAAATTCTGACAATTTGTTGCAGCCCAGAAGAGCCTAAGGAGACATCAGGGTTAAAAGTGATGTGGTAGTGAATGGGATTCTGGAACAGAAACAGGACATTAGGGAAAAAGTGAGAACATCGGAATCAAGTGTGGACTCTAGCTAATAATAATGTATCCATATTGGCTCATCGTGACAAATGACCCGTGGTGACATTAAGATATTAGCAAAAGGGGGAAGTGGGTGTGGAGTATATAGGAACTCTGGACTATCTTCAGAATAACTCTAAATAAATGCAAATTTAAAAATCTAAAATTGAAATTTATTTAAAAATTCATCATCGTAAACAAACAAAGCATCCTCGCCAGTTGGAATAGGCTTTGGAAGAATTTAAGTGAGCTTCACTTGAGCACCTACTGTGTGTCAGGCACTGTGCTGGACTCCCTTTGTTCCATGAGCTCTTTTAATCTTTACAAGAGCCCTGTAAAAGCGTAATACAGTCCAAAATCTCTAGGTGTGGAAAAGAGAGTGCGGGGAAGGCAGGTAAATGGCCCAAGGTCAGATAGTTACTGTGGGGAAGGGTAGAATTCTAAAGAGCCTTGGGTTTTTCCTCCTCTCCATCAGAATGCACAAGAAGTTGTCATGGACCCTCTGGCCTCCGCCTCTGTCACCAATCATGTTGTGTCCTAGGATGGGGGGATATTTCTGCCCAGTGTCTGGAAGTCTAAGCTGTGACCTTGAGCTGAACACCCTCCACGTGGAGGGCTTGTGGTTGGACAGCGTGGTGTGGAGCCACTGGCTTGATGGGAATAGCCAATGTTGGAGAGCTTTTTGGCCACAGGGGAAGGGTCTTGCTGGGTCTCTGTCCCTGTCTGGTCAACATGTGGGCACTGCATGGCGGAAACCTTTGCAGGGCGTGTCGCCTGAAGATGGGTAGGGAGTAAAGGTCTTGGATTCCTCCTGTTTCTGTCACTCTGACACTCATGAACTTTCACAGACTCTTAAATGTGGTTGGTGTTCAAGACCTTCCCAAATGGAAACCCCAACTCTCCCCTTGGCTGCCATCTCTCTTCCTAAGGGCTGTGACCTGCAGAGATCTGTGGGTGCCCTCCTGTGCTCAGCTGACTACAGGGGTCTAGTGAGGGACGTTTGCTGGTGGTAATGCAATGCCCACACTCCCTCTCTAGCCCAGCAGACTTTCTGGCAGCAGGAGTTCTCTGCAAGTCAGACCGGGTTCATGGTCTGGCTCTGAGTTTATGAGCTGGGTGACCTAGGAAAATCTCCGTGGTCACTCTGAGGTTAGTTTTGCTCATCAGCAACGGGGCTCAGGTCTGAAGGGTTAGATGACACAGGACGTTAGTGCTTGGCCAGAACAGGTGTTGGGCAAATGCAAGCATTACTGTATTATCATTATTATACCTAAATATTTCTGCCTTCTGTGTTCTCATTTCTCAGTGGAACGGCCATTATCCATTGTCTTCATCAGCCAAATCCTTGCCTAAAGTATGCTTTTTTCTTACTTTGTCTGTCCTTAACAGAGTTTCAGGGACCTTGAGTGGCCATGAATGGCCCTAAGAATGAAGGTTAGGTTGTGAGGTATAAACAGGGAGGTGGGGGATATGTTTCCTGGGGCACTGAGGGAAGGGTAGATGTGTAATTTCTACAGCTGCGTGGGAGTGCTGCCTCCCCCTGATTTCCAGGTTTTCTCTCATTCGGGTCTGTCTCTGCCGTAGACATGGCGGCTCCCATTGCTGGTGGCTGGTGCAACCACCCCCTCCCGCCCTCAGCTGGACAGCCATGTCTCCTCTACACACAATAGTGAAGACCCTGGGAGACTTCCTCCCACCCGGATGGGGCCATGTGCATGGCTTTCCTGCCCCAGCTCTCTCTCCCACCTTCCCAGCCCTCAGAGCAGGTCAGAGGGTCACCTGTATAATAGTCTAGAACTGGACTAGGAACAGCCCTTGTGCTGCCCCCCGTCCGAAAAGGGGCTGCCTCCACTCCCTGCTCCATCCAGGCTGCTACCCTCCCCGCCGAGCCAGGACTTGTTTCTGTGCTGTGATCTTGTGTCCTGACAACAGCATCAACTTTCATGAAAGAACAGGGACCATTTTCATTCAAAAATAGTCTTCCTTCTACAAGAAGAACATGGCAATGGAGGGTAGTCCCCTCAGTGAATGCATGAACATTTTTAATGGCCGGTGAAATTTAAAATTCTTGGCCCCCTCCTACCAGGTCACGTAGATCTTTACCCCTGTGGAATGCACTTGGTTGAACTAAATTCAAGAAACCCAGGAGCCCAGGACAAGTGAGACGCACATGGCCCCTTATCGATCTGAATGTGGAGGAGACGTGTTTGCATTCCTCGTAGCTCTCATAATAAAATCATAATCAAAAACAACCACCAAGAAGAAGAGAAAGAACTTTCCTTTATTCCATTTGTTTCTTTAATGGCGGGGGAAGTTTCCAGAATAACAGATTTCGAAGCTGCTCGCTCTGCTCTCAGGAGAAAGAATTTAGAGACACTCTGGATCAGATAAGGCTTCTGCTCTCCTTAAAAAGGCCGCTGGGATGGGGCTCCAGCGTCTTTGTTCCCTCCACGCACGTTGTGAGAGATACATGTCATTTCGAGAAGTATGGAACTAATTGAGGACTATGTCCAGCTCTTGTAGGGGTGAACAGGGCAGATAAATAAAAACTCCATCGCACATAAATCTTTGCTCCCAACATCAAAGAAGCAGGATCCTGCTAAGTGTATTTGTATAATGCAGTAATTTATGCAAAAAGCAGCTTTGATAAATGTCCTCTAATTTATTGTCATGTATCTCAAATCAAAGTCAAACATTTACAGCCTGAGCCTGAAGGAAGCCAGGCCTCCAAGAGCCAAAGGGTTTGAAGTAGGTAGAGCAATGTTGGACAAAAGGTTAAACGGGCTCTGGTTTGAATGTTAAGAACTTTCTACAAATGATGGCAAAAGAAAGAGGGGACTGGTTTGGCTTCTCAAAACAAAGCCAGGCAGCATTTTCCGAGGGATTTTTCTTCCAAGGACAGCCACGATACATGCACAGGGATGGTGTTGAGGGAACAGGACCGGGGGCCTACCATTTAACCCTCTACGTTATAATCATAAGACAAACATAAAGCACAGCCACCATTTATTGGAGACGTACAACCTGCCACGCGCCAGGCTGACCCTTCTGCATTCATTAAGCTGTCGTGCCTCCCTCCACATGATGCTATCGAGGGATGGTCCTACCCTTCTTGTTTTGCAGCTGGGGAAACTGAGGCAGGCCATTGCTCGTGGATGTAGAAGACCCAGGAGGCGCGGGCCATTTTCTCTTCCTGAAGTTGCTCATTTGCGCATGCTCATTTGTCCCCGGAAGCGGATGGGAGTCCGCTGTCCCCGTGAGGGAGGGTCTAGGCTTTCCCATTAAGGGGACTTGGGTTTGGATCCTATCTCTACTCCTTTCCAGATGTGTAATTCTGGGCAAATCCTTAACCTCTCTGCCTCTAAGTCCCCACTTATTGACAGACCCAAATAGCAGCTTCTACTTAAGGGGGTTGCCATGAGCGTTAGTAGAGATCATGCCCGCAGAGTACACGGTAGGTGTCCCATCAGGGGATATGACTGTTGCTACGTTATTCTCTCTTGCTGGTAAGAGTTCGTCCATGTTCTGACCCCAGAATAGAGAAGAGCCTAGAGTCCCCCAAACTAAATTCCCAGGAAGGAGTCCCAATCCCAAGACACTGGAAAGATGAATCAGCCTCTATCACACAGTATTTTTAATTTTCAGCCTGAAGGGCTCTGCATGCCCACGATCCATATAAAGTAAATGTACAATTCCAGTAGTAGCACACCCAGAATCGACAGCTGTTTAAAAGATTTTACTGCCCATCTGGAGGCTTGGTGTGGTCTTCAGCCTGGCTCCAGGAGAGAGGGCTCTGTTCTGTGATTCCACCAGCTGGTAACTGGGATTGCAAACCCGTATTCCGATCTCAGCCTTCTGGTTAATAAAACCGAGAGAAGGAACGGACTTGTAAAGGGCAGGATGTTTTCCCCATCTGAGGGTTTAGCTTTTGAGGCTCGGATCATGATGCTGGGCTGGTTTCTGTCCAAGGTGAGGCCCCCGGCCACTGTAAATCTCATGGCTCAGGGTGTGTGTGGGTTTAGAGGGAGTGGGGAGCATGTCTGCCATCGACTTGTTGGCTTGGTTTCGTTCCCATTGGCGTGGATGGCGCGGGAGGGCAAAGCCCTTCCCATCCAGATGGTGGCGGTGACATTCGTTCCACCACTTGACTTTTGAAACATGCAAATAAAGAACTTCCCTTCCGCTTCCGCTCTTATCCAGAGCTGGGGGAAAGGGCCCTGTGCTTCAGCATGGGTTCTGGGCCCCAGTGGATCAGCCCAGAACATCCCCTCGCTTGGAGAGGGAGGCACGCACAACGGAATCTGGTCCTTGGGTTCGAATCTTCGGAATACCACTTCTCGGTTATATGCACCTGCATCTATTTCCAACTGCTCAGAAGTCTAGCTTCCTCATCTGTAAAATGGGAGTTAATAACACCCAACACCCAGCTCCCAAGGTTGTTCTGACACGAGACAAGCAACCTGTTACGTTGTCCAAAGGTAGAGTTGGTACTTCCTATGTATTCTCTTTCTTGGCCTCTGTTTCCATATCTGTGAAAAGGAGGGGTTCACTTACCCATCAGTAAGAACTGATTGACACCATGTATGCAAAGTACCAAATCAACCCCCAGGGCCCTCCCCTCTGCCCCCTCATTGTCGCTGTACTCGACTGGGAGCTGGTGGAACCGGATGCTTGAAAATCAAATCAAAAAGTGTACATTGCTTCTTCCCAGTTCTGGCTGTCTCAATAGTCACATTTAAGAAACAGGGATTTTTTAAAATTATATTTTATTTTTTAAAGATTTTTATTTATTATGCATTTGAGAGAGAAAGAGAGAGAGAGAGAGAGAGAGAGCGCATAAGCAGAGGGAGCTGTAGAGGGAGAGGGAGAAGCAGGCTTCCTGCTGAGCAAGGAGCCCAAAGCAGGGCTTGATCCCAGGACCCCCTAGGATCATGACCTGAGCCAAAGGTGAATGCTTAACTGACTGAGCCACCCAGGCGCTCCAAGAACCAGGGATTTTTAAAAGGCAGTTAAAGTAAGGGCGGTTGGAGTGATTCCTTTGCCTCCCTTGGAGTCAGACCTGTTCTTTTGGTGTCCGGAATCTTACAAGCCCCTGAGAAATCCCCACTGGGCACCAGCAACCACACTGACTACAGGGATCCTGAACCAGACTTCCAAAGGGGACAGAGTGAGGACTTACTTCTCTTTATTCATAACTTAGGCAGGGGGGTTTCCAGCCAAGAAGAGAGCACAGATTTCTTCCAGGAAGGGCTCTGAGGCTCAAAGAATCCTTCGAAGCCACACAGAGGCAAGTGCCAGCGAAAACAGAGTACTGGCTCCCCACCTGCCAACAGTCCAGAAAGTCGGCGTTCCTTCTCCTTCTGCACCGATGCTCTCTCCTTCTTTCTCCTAACCAACCCCCACCTCCAAATGCATGCCAGCCAATCGCCACCCCGGGGTCCCTGCCAGGTCCTGAGGAACATGTCCCATATCTCATGGGCCAGCAGGGGGAAGTTCTCTTGTCCACTCCTTTTCCAGCTGCATGGCTATTCCAATGGTCAGCATAGGTGTGTTTGGGATTTGCTGGCGACCTCTATATTTGGGCCTTCACCTGCCTCTGGGCATGGTGTGGGCCACTCTAATTGGGAATAGAAGAGGACCTAGTGGAGGGAGGGTGGTTGTTTTGTTTGTAGTCACACTCTCAAGTTCATTTAGCTGCTCCAAAAGCTTCCTTTGTCTAGTCTGGGGCAGGGATGTTGCACAACTTTACAGTTTTGAGCAAATTAGAAAATGACACCCCCTCGAGGCAGGCATGTGGCTCACTGAGTGGACAGGGTCTTTATGCAGAGAGAATGGTGCCCCTCCCTCTGGGAGAGTGTAGCCCCTGCATCAGGTAACTTGCCAGGCAAAAGGCCAAATTTTGTTCTCCCTGTCCCCTTGGAAGGGCCTTGTGCAGTGAGCAACCTTCACAGCTGTACGTAGCAGCCTTTCTCCTGGGGTCCTCCCTCATTCTCTGCCATCCCAGTGATTTCAGAGCTGTTGTTCTCTTGGTGTGATGATTCTCTCAGCTTGTTGCACTTCACGGGTTTTTTTTTTTTTTTATTATGTGACTCTACTCTGAAGTAAAACCCCCAAAGAGGGGCCTGAAAGCAGGAATGGGATCCACCGAGAACTGGCCTTCTAGAGTGAGGAGGAAGATCTGGTGAGAAAGGCCAGGCCTGAACTCTGTCTGCCCCGCCGGCTGCATGCTGTGATCTGAGAACTCTCCAGAGGCTTTGTCCATCAGTGAAGAACTCCCCCAGCTGTTTACTGTGCCTTCCGGGTAGGGTCAACTTCACGGCCGTGTAACCCATGCACTTGCTCAGAAGGGTTCTGGGCTTGGGTGAATGCTCTGCTGTCATTGTTTGAAATTCTTAATACTTTAAAGTAAGAGGCCCTGCATTTCATTTTGCACTGGGCTCTGCAAACTACATAGGTGGTTCCACTCTCAGTCTTACTGGCCTTTCTGGGGACTCGTTTCCCTGCGTTTGTTCACATAGGTTGCCATTCAACAAGCATTTATTGTGCACCTACTATGTGTTGGGTGCTGGATAAGGCAGCAGTAGAAAAGAAGGCACCGACCTGATTCTTAGGGCATTCGCAGAACGCAGGTGCAGGCGGGGAGTGAGTAATGGGGACAAGTTCAGACAATGAGGAGTGAGTGAAGAATGTGAAGTGGGTAATGAATGGAAAAGTTTCCGTGGGAGGCTTCTTCCAATTAGGCCATCAGAGAGAGCTCTTGGGAAGTGACCTTTGAGCTGAGATGATTGAGATGGGGAACTAAGAATGGGTCAGGCTGCAGGCACTGGAGATGGGACTAGGGTTCAAAGAAATGCCAGTGCAAGAGCCTTGTGGTGGGGACGGACCTCAGGCTATATGGGAACTGGAGGCAGAGAAGTGGGTTTGGATTTTAAATGCAAGGGATAGGGGTGCCTGGGTGGCTCGGTCAGTTGAGCGTCTGACTCTTGACTTAGGTCAGGTCATGATCTCAGGGTCGTGAGATGTAGCGCGACGTCAGGCTGCACCCTCAGGGCAGAATCTTCTTGGGATTCTCTCTCTCTCCCTCTTTCTTTGCTCCTTCCCCATTCATGCTCTCTCTCTCTTGAAACTAAATAAATAAATCTTGAAAAAAATAAATACCAGGGACAGTGTGAAGAAGTAACAGCAGTAATAAGAGTAGTGACAACTAATCTTTGTTGAGTGGCTACTTTGTTCCAGGCACTTCATAGACGTTGACCCCTTTGATCAACTGTGCAAGTGATGGATTAGTCCCATTTATCAGATGAGGAAATTGAGGTCCAGTGGCTGGCAGTCACCCAGCCTGTAAGTAAGAGAACTGGGGCTGGGACGCAGGTCTGTGTGATTACTTGGGTCCGGCCGTCATGGTCAGCACTGTGGTCTGGCTGCCTCAGCATGGGGTTCTCTCCACTGCAGCAATGTCTCTCTCAGTGTCTTATGTCCCTCCTCAGACTGAGGGACTTCTGAGCACCAGCCCCGGGGACAAGAGATGAAGCAATCTTTCGTCACGTTCACTGAAGATTGTGATGAAATTTTATCCTATGATCACTTAAATAAAGCCAGCTGGGAGTAGCTGTTCGGGAGACACAAACAAGAGCTTGGTCCAAGATATCTTTGTTCCGCGCAGTGTTTTGGCCATGCCCAAGTTCAAGTCCAGAGAAAAAGGAGAGACCAAAACACATTAACTAGTTGCAGTGAAAGCTCTGTCTTTAAATGTACGCCTTCTTTTAGCTTCCTGGGATGACTTTTATTTTTGGATGGGCTCCAAAGACTCTTGATCTTTGTGCCTGTCTCGATTAAATTTTAGAACCAACATGGGTAAGATACACTCCTAAGCACTGCAGCAGATATAAATATATCTGTCTTCAAAGGCTTTCCAACCTGGTAGAGGGGGCTAGCTGGGCTGGGGGTTTCTTTCTAGGAAGAATACAAGTGCCATAAACTGTGTGAAAGAGGACAGATGGAGGGACGCCTGGGTGGCTCAGTGGGTTAAGCCTCTGCTCGGGTCATGATCTCAGGGTCTTGGGATCGAGCCCTGCATCGGGCTCTCTGCTCAGCAGGGAGCCTGCTTCCTCCTCTCTCTCTCTACCGCCTCTCTGCCTACTTGTGATCTCTCTCTCTCTCTCTGTCAAATAAATAAATAAAAATCTTCTAAAAAAAAAAAAAAGGAGGACAGATGGAGGTTTTAAGGAAGGGAAAGTTGTAGCCACTTAGTGAAATCGATTATGTATATTTGGGGCATGGGGAGCACATACTATATGCCAGGAACTGGGACTATAGCTTTGAACAAAATGGTTAAGGATCCCTGCCCTTCCAGATCTCACGTTCCAGAAGAGGAGAAAGACAATAAGGAAACAGATGAGCAAACAAGATAATTTCCACGAAGTAAACAAACAAGGAAGCTGATAGGAAGGGACTGGAAAGGGCAGAGGGTAGGCAAGCTGGGACTGGGGGCAGAGAGCCTCTCTGATTGGCCACCTTCAAACCGAGACTCCCCAAAATAAGCAAAATATAGAGAAAGAGACTTCAAAAAGGAAGCCGCAAATCTTAAGCTGAGGAATTCCATATAATATTTTTACTGCTTTTATACGGGCTCTCGGCTTGCTGTGCAGTGCTCTGACATATGGAAATGTATTACCAAAACAATCAGAGTGAGAATGGTACCCAGACCACATATGGCATTTCAGTAGAGGTGACGTGTGGTGCATCTTACCTCTTTGGCAATACTGACTGCAAAACAGGTATTAATATCTAGGTGCTGATCTTGGTTCTGCTGTGGATTCACTGTGTGACCTTGGGTAGGTCACTTAGCCTCTCTGGGTTACTCCTTTAAAAAAAAAAAAGGGGGCCAGGCAAAACTTGAAGATCTCAGAACTTTCAAGACCAATGATTCCGTGGTTGAAGAGATCAAAACAAAGCCTCCTGATGTGTCCTTGGTAACACGAGGAATGCCCCACTTGACAGAAGATTACATGATTACATGACCAGATTCTGACCTGGGATGACAGCAAAGGTTGTGCTGCGGGGGTTGAGTTCTCTGTTTAGATCCCTGGTTTGGGCTGCCCAGGAGCTCTGGGGATGCGTCCTGGCCAGCACCCACATGTGTCTCGTATTAGTGTGATTTTCGTAATGGCAGTGGCCCTAAAACTTGCCCATTTTACTATTGAGTTACTCAGTTTAGTTTCATAAGTATCACTTACACATAAATACCGTTGCCAGCCAACAAATCCACTGTTTTGTTTTTACTTTCTCCATCCCGCCCCCTTCCCTGCGAAGGTGTTTATCGCAGCCATCAAAAATAAAGCGGATCAGTCATAGCTCTTTGGACAAACTGAGATGCACTCTTGAACCTTCGCTTCAAGAGAGAAGAGAGGTAGAAAGACACTGGTTGTACGCTTCCGTCCTCTGGTGTCTTGTCCATGTGGAATTCGTGAAGGAACACGGGAGACTAGAGAATAGCGCTCTGAATGAGTGTGAACAACGGAAAACGAGTGGGCAGAGGGAATGACCGTCTTCGGTTAGTAGCTGCTGGGTCCACCGCTGGAGTGCAGAAAGATACTTCATTTCAAGCATCGTGACCTTGGCAAGCGCCCCCTCTTGGATATCTGCAATGGTGGCCCATACCGCCCCATGGGGTGGAAGCGACAATTTGACTTGTGGTTAAGAGAGAGCCTTCGTGATCAAAATATTTGCTCGGAATTGGTGGTAGCAAGAAAACAGATACCCCTCCCCCGAAACACACACACAGAGACATCTGTCCTCTTAGTGCCTTGTTTCGGTTTCCCAAATTTTCAGTCCCCAAGTACTGTTTTTATATATTTTTATTTATTATAAAGATCTACTTATTTATTGGAGAGAGAGAATATGGGGAGGGGCCGAGGAAGAGGGAGAGAAGCAGACTCCATTAAGTGCGGAGCCTACATGGGGTTCTGTCCCACAACCCCAGATCATGACCTGACCCAACATGAAGAGCTTGCTGCTTAGCCAACTGAGCCCCCTGGGTGCTGCCCAAGTCCTGTTTTTAGAATCAGGTATCCTGTAGGTTCCTTAACACACACATGAACACACTCCCCCCACCCCCCACGTGCTTACATGCATATTGTCCCAGGCCATCCATTGCGGGTCTCTTTGGGGCTGTGTCTACCCAGCTGTAAGCCAACCAGTCACTGTAAGGTCCTCCAGCTAATTGGTGAGCTCAGTAGATAACGCTGAACACATTCACCCCCCCCTTTTTTTTTAATTTGCCCATTTTGACAGAAAATATTCTGTTTGGTCATAAGGACCCACAGAGGTCCTTTTTTCCTTGGTCCTTTTTCCAATTGGTCCTTCAAGGCCAATTGAACAGCCCAAGCCAACGAGATACTTTGTTAATTTTAAAAATTCTTCCAAGATTCATTTTGTTCACATAGCTCAAAATTCCAGCAATATTAAGTGTTTGGTGAAAAGTCCTTCTCCAAACCTGCTCAATTACCATACCATCTTCATGTAGATGTAAATATAAACATATGGTCTAGCATCTTCCCACCATTCATCTTCCTGCCACCTTGGGAAGAATGGCTTCTGTTTGAAATTGTATCTGCCTGTCTGCCATAGTTGTTTCTATGGTCAAGTGATCTAGCCAATAGGAAAAGCCTCTGAGAAAGGATAAAGGAAGCCAGGTGCATTTAGGAGAAGAGGTGGAGGATAGCGCCCTGCCCAATTATTAAAATGGAATATTTCTTCAAAATTAAAAAAAAATATATAACATTCTAGAATCATAGCCATTCAAACTTAGAGGGACCTTTGGACCGCAGTCAATATTCTATGAAGCCATCTCCGAAGACAATTATGAAATTTGAGAGGAAACCAATGGGTAGGTAAAGGTAAAATATTTTTCCTTGTTTATTTTTTAAAGAGAGAGATAGAGGGGGTCAGGGGCCCGGGGAAGAGAGAAGGGAATGAGATCCTGGCTTTGCTCACATGGGGAGGCCCCTGTTTCGTGAAATGAAGTTTGGTCTCTCTGAGCTCTGTACAGAAATAACCACATTTGCTATCAGAGGCTGAATAGAGACTCCGTGAAATAGACAACCCTCTGTTACACATGTCAAGTCCTTGAGATGAAACTAACACATCTATTTGGCAACTGGGTATAAAAGGGTGTGGGGGAGCTCGGGTAGCTAAGATGCTTGAAGACTCCGTGTGCGTATATATACAGTCACTTCATCAAAGCTCAGCCCCCCACATCAGAACTCATAGGCATGCCCAGCCAGAGGTGGGGGGCACAAACCATCCTGCAATCGAGGACCTAAAAACATTCACGCAAACCTGCAAAGGACGTTCCTTCTCTCTTTGCCTAGGTGCCTTCCCAACTTACAGATCCCCTCTCCCTAAGAAACACACTATTTATATGTGTGTTTATGATGACATATATGATGACTCAAGGAGCTTTACCTCATTAAATAATGAGGCAGCCGCGTAGTAGAGTATCAGGGTGAATATTACTGCCCAGATCTCCACAGACAGCCTCGTCACGCAGACTCGGCCTGTCGTTCATTCAGGAGCCACAAACCCTGCGAAGCTGGGCCTCTGGATCGCCTGGTTCCCAAATAAGAGAGTATTCCTAATAATGAAATAAAGGAGGGCAGGCCACATTCTTATCTCTACAGTGAGGTAATGAAAATAAATGTGATTTTCGCAGCTCAGGAAAACCTGGGCCTGTTTGTTACCCCACGACGCTTCTCCTTGTCCCTGGCGTTTGCTTGCGGCTGGCTTGGCTTTATGGTGTAGCTTCACCTTCTGGGGCTTTCTGTCCTGGGATTTTACATGGAGACAGAGTCTCTTGGAATTGGGGTTTTACCCAATGCTGCTTCTGTGTACAGAGGAACCTTCATGGCAGGTCCCTGGCCACGTGCTACCTGCGATGTGTTTCGAAGGAGGTGGGTGTAGCTTGCCTCCTCTTTGTGGAGAAGTCTGAGCTCTGGTTTTCATATATTAAGAGAGTCGAGAAGCCTGGGCGGTTTTGGAACTCGTGACCCTAACTCAGGGCAAAGAGCTGACCTACTTTGGGGGTAACAAACTTCCACCGACAGGCTCTTCCTATGAATGGAGACGGCTTTTTAATTCTTTCTCTCTATCTTAGAAAAAAATCAATGGAAAAATAGTTTCTCTTCGCCTACCCGTTCGTTGTCTCTCAAATTCCATAATCACTTTCTGAGATTGCTTAATACAACATTGATTTGAGTTGTTCAACTGGCCATCGGGAGTTCTATGACTGGGAAGTGTGGAATATTTGCAACCTCATATTTCATGTTATATTAGTCGAAAACATATTTTTAAGATGTAGATTATTAATGACACAATAAAATCTCATTAGCGGAGGGTGTTGATAGATGTGGTTTATCTAACATTAAGCTGAAATTGGCATCTTGAGGGAAGTATCAAGATTCTGTGATCCCAGACACTGATATTGAACAAGCCAGGGCCAGGAGCAATCCGCTATTGATTAGACAGTGCAAGTAATTATATTTACCGAGCCGTTTTATTGGGTGGGGCAGAAGGTGAGGTGGTTCTTCTTTAAAGAAGAGAGAGAGAAATCAACAAAGACGTTGTCGGCAGAAGCCCCAGAGCCAGTGTGATTTTCTCGGGCTTTACTCACAGTCTTGCCCTGGTCTTAATCATTATTTAGAAATGCCACATATGCTGGAAGGTTCCTGGTGGTTTCCTTTGTCCAAACACATGTGTTTCCTGGCAGTCTCCCAGTATGTCTAGTAGTAGGGCTAAGCCTTTGCATTTTATTCCTAACCTCTACCCTTGTCCATCACTGACATTACTAGCACACCACAACCCACAAGTGCTGTCTCCGTGACCAACACCAACAACTCCAGCAGCATTCATATGACCATTCATTGTCACCATCACAAATAGTATCATCACCATGGCCACCATTATGATTATAATACCAGCGCCATCATCACCACCACCAGGACCAGTACCAGCAATGGTACCCCCCCCAACGACCCCCACTATGGTCACTACTATTATCACTGCTGTTACCTACACCACCACCACTAATAATCCAACCTTGAACACTGCCATGACTGCCATGACCACCATAAACACCATGACCACCATAACCATCATGACCGCCATGACCGCCATGACTGCCATGCTCCAACCTGCTCAGTTTGACAGTCATGACTTTGAATTCCTGCTCTGCCACTGTGTCCCCTCATCGGTATTTTCACCTGACTCAGAGGGTTGTGATAAGGTGCCAGTGAGTTAAAATGAGCTAATGTCTATACATCCTGTAGCATACAGCAGACATTTCATACATAGAGGGCTGGGCCCTGTCTTTGAGGAAATATTATGAATTCTTAGCTTTTTTGTGCCTGATGCCTTTTTCTAACTTAAGGGAGATTATGGGTTTGGCCATTGATTGCTTCCTTCCATCCTCTGGGTTCTTCAGTTCTGTGGCTGAATTATTTGTAAAAAACCTTTCAGTCGTCAGAAGTACAACCGTCCCAATCTTATCTTCATCCTCAACTCACGTCCCTCGCATGCCTCGATCCTGTCCTACCCCACCCCGTATCACAAACAGGTCATGCACCTGCCCTCCAAACATGAAAGCTATGGAAGCAACTGTTGGCTGAAAGGTCCATGTGCCTAACAGGTGCTCAGGGCTCCACGGGTATTCTATCATCTTCTCTTATTTTCTCTATTCTATGATCATGTCCACCTCCCTAGAGGGAGGTGTCCTCTCTTGGCTAGGTGTCTACAGTGGGTTTCTAGCTGATCTCATCCCTTCCCAGTCTTGTCCACTATGGAAGGTTGATGGAAGAATGGTCCTACTTCTTTCCTCCTGCCTCCTCCTTCTTTCCTCCTGCCTGTGTTTGCATACTTTGCAATGGGACTTGGCAGGTCCTTCTCTACAAAAGGTGGGGTCTGTTTCCCTGTCTCTGAAATCTGCCCTTATGACTTATTTGGTCAGTAGAATGTGACTGAAGCAAGGATGTGGAGTCCTGATGACTCAAGGAGCTTTACCTATATATCTGCTCTTCCTTTTGGGGGTCACATGGAGCACGGAATTCAACCCAGCCCAAGCCATCCTAGCCAGCCAGGTCCCACCAGTCTGCAAGTTGGCTGCAGATACATGGACAGGCCCAAGCAGGATCAGCCCAGCCCAGCTGACCCCTAGGCTTGTGAAAAATGAGAAATCAAATGCTATCCCTAACAGAAACAATGTTGTAAACCACTAAATTTGGCGGGCGCTTCGTTACACAACACTGTAGTAACACTCGATAGCTGATACACTCCCTCCCATGTGTTCTCTATCCAGCATTCAGTGCAATCTTCTCACAACAGAAGGCCGATCAGGCACCTGTCCTGCCTCATGTCATCCTTCAGTAGCTTCCCATCTCTTTTGGGATGGAACCCAAACTAGAACATGGCATGTGGTCCCCTGTGTCTCTGGTCTCTGCCTGGGCCATGGGTCTTATTTCACATATCATTCCTGCTGACTTCTCCACCCCAGGGAGGAAATGTCCTTCCCACTCTTTGAATGACCAAAGTTCCTTTGCTGCCTCTGGGTGACTCTAGATGCTGTTCCTTCTGCCTGATGTTCTTTCCACTCACTTCCTCAAAACTGTTACTCTCCTCATTGCTAACTCCCTTCCTTCTTGTCTCAGCTCAAATGCCCTCTTTCAGAGAGGCCTTCCTGACATCCTATCTCAAGTAGGTCTGCCTTGTCCATCACAACCCCTAGTTCATGTCCTTTGTAATAACAATTCCAGCCCAGAAGTCAAGATTTTCCCCTGATGGGGATCTGTCTCTCTCCCTAGAAGCCTCATGAAGGCAGGGGCTTTATAATCTACATATCATGGATTTGTCAGTGTTTCAGTTAGAATCTGAATCAGAGCAGGCACTCAATAACCAATTTTTCTATCCCCACAAAAGTAATAACCATATCAGATATCACCCTAAGTGATTTACATGTATTAATCTAGTTAATCTTTACAGCAACCCCGAGGTAGGTACCACTGTGATCCCATTACATAAATGAGAATGTGGAAACATGAAGGGGTTAAGCAAACTGTCCAAAGACACAGCTAGAAGCTGGTGTTGTCAGGATATGAACCCAGTTGCCCCACCACCAACATCCGAGCCCTTGGCCACCCTGTTACACTGTCCTTGTGGGCTGGTACCATTGTACTTCTACTTTACATGGGAGGAAACCTGAGCTTTGGAAGCTCAGACCCCTTGTGTCAGGGTACAGGTTGGAGGTAGGAGAGTGTCCCAGCCTGACTGAAAGTCAGGACTGACATTGTTCAGTCTGTCCTTTCCCTCCCTTTAAAAGCCCACATTACATAGCTTCTTATGAAGGGAATCATATTTTTAATCTCGTCCTGAAGCTTGGTCTTATTAATCTAAGGAGATTCTACTTATGAATGTGCAGGCCTTAATTTGGTAGCTCAAATGGACTATGTGAGCCCATGGCTGGTATACCAGCATCAAGAGAGGCCAGAAAGCGGTCACCAGAGGTGGGGGATCATCACCATCATTAAGATGACAGATATTGGACAAAGCATGGAAAGAAGAGGGAGAGAGTAACACCTCAAATGCTTCTGGCCCGAAGAGAAAATGAAAGACACCTAGTTCTTAACAGTCCACCATTTATGGCTTCCCGGAACCAAGCTAGAGATTACCTCGTTATTGATAAGCCTTAACACTCCTGGTCAATGTTCCTGGTGGGTTTGAGAGGCACCTGCCCTGCAGGATGGCGGTGTACGCTCAAAGCCATGGTGGAACATGGCCGTGAACGGAAAGCCGTCCTTTCCATGGGACACGCCCTCTGTCCTCCCAGAGAACCAGACCTTTACCCCACTTCTGGCCGGGCCGGGGAGGGACATGTCCCTTCTTTCCAGGCTCTGGAAACCTCACACCAAACACAGGTCCCCCTACCATTGCCCCTGATGGGAAGAGGAACTCAGATAAAGGAAACAGATACATATCTGTGCTTGGAGAGCTTTGTTTCCACACATGATATATGGTTCCGGAGGAGGAGGGAGAAAACAAATAATTGTGTCTCCTCACCCCCGACATGTCTTTAGTAGGGCCGCGGGGGAGTGGAGATGCTGGAGATTAGCGGTGACCTCAAAATAGGTACCCCGTACAGGAAAAGTGTCTGAAGTTTATCTATTGTTAAGTGAGATAATTTATCATCGCCAAAGGTTAAGGAGCAATCCCAGTCCTTTCCTTCTTCGGGAACAGAGATTTATAAGATGGTGCCCAAATTTAGACATGGAGGCAGTGTTGGCAGAAACGTTCCCCAAAGGCTGATGGCTTCTGTGCGTTTGAAGCCAAGTCATTCACGGAGCTAATTTGAGGCTCTCCTTGGAAACTATATTTGCTTTCTGAGTGCATGGTGAGTTTTCATTTGGGCTCTGACCAGCTGACAGCTATGCAAGCTTGTAGATACCAGTAATTGAATATAGATAACCTTGATGGGTGACCTCGTCAGAGCCAGGCCTGACTGCTTCCCATTGTTCCTGGTTTTGCCAGTTGATACTACAGCTGCTGGATGAATTTATATATTAAGAATTCGCTGCCGTGGGAATTGCTTATCGTTCCCGGGTCTCTCCCGTAAGCTTCTATTTACTTGACGTGGTGGGCTGGGAATAAAAGCCGTGATTTGACTGTTCGCTATTAGTGACAGAGAAGAGTGTGTTGGAAGAGCTTTATTAATTTCTGAAAACAAAGGGGGAGGGGTGTCACAGCTTTGGCTTGACACAAATCGTGGGGAGAGGCTCTTGTCTCGCTGAGCTGCTGGTGGCTGTCTGAGGTTGGTTCACAGCCATCTTTTTAGGATCAGTTTAGCTTAAATGCAGAGTCTGAAGCCAGCTTGGGGGTCGTCGCCAGCGTGACGCTCTTGTGCTTTAAGGGAAATGTTGGAAGAAGTTCAGAATTTATGGTTAATTCAGGGAGATGCTTTAAGACATCTGTAAGTGGGAAAGGTGGCTATGATCCTGGCGGGGGGTGGTGGTGAGGGGAGAGCAGGTCACAGGCCCACATAATCAGTGGGTGAAGAGGGGGGTACAAATTAGGCCAGTGTTTGCTCCTGGCTGCTTGGATAGTTAAGCAGACGGACGCTTGTCATCGGAACGTCACCGTGGGACTCTCCACGGCGGGCTCTGCAGCTCCCTGACTTTCTTCTTTCTACTTTTCTGAATTGTTGAAAGGTCAACAGTGAACACGGATCACTTTCTGTCATCAGGAAAAAAAAAGATGAAACCGTTGAGAAGAATCTTTTCTAGAAACCACATTTTCTGGCCTTCTGGAAGCTGATCTGTATTTCTCTGGGCTTCCTTCCGTGGCTTTGAACTTGGCAGCCGGTGCAGAGGGTGTTAGGAAGAGACCAGGGCCTGTGTCCCCCTCGTTAGAGGGGCGGGGGTCAGAGGGCGGCACCGCGGACAGAGGAGGAGGCCGGACAGGTGCGAGATGCGGAATAGCCTAGACATCTAGCTCGTGATGTGTTGGCTGCTAATGACGCGGGGTGCCTTCGGGGGTCTGGGCTGGAAATGGTGCGGGCGGGAGCTCCTGGGGCCCTCGCTGCCAAGCAGCTGTGTGTCACTGCTCAGCTGAGGGGATCAGCCTTTGATGCTTTCAACATCAGAACATCAGAGCTCCTCTTCATCCTAAGAAGGAAGGTTCGGGTTAGTCAGCCAGGGCAAATAGCTCAAGGGAAATTTCATTTTCCCTTTGTCGGGCCCTCTGCTTTTATGTGCTGGGCTGTACACTGTGGCTACCACACGGGGAGAAGAAGGCTCGCCGGACCCAGGCACATGCAGCCAATTTGGGGCCCAGGTGGAGAGAAGGGGAGCAGCTCAGCACTGGGGGTTTTCCAGAGAGCCCAGAGAAGAGGTCACTGCAGGCTTGATGTTACCTCTCTAGTATGTCCTCTGCTTGTGGACTGGCTGGGGAATTTTTCCGCCCTGGCCAGTCCAACCGGTCTGGCTTCCCTTCCCAACAAGGACAGCCCTGTTCGTGTCTTCACTACTCTTGCAAGGAAGGGAATGAAGGGTACGCAAGGTGCCAGCAGCCAGCCAGCACCTTCCACCAGCACCTATGGCATGTGCAGCCAGATGTCTCGGATTTGTATCCAACCCTGGTGTTCATTAGCTCTCCAACCCTAAGCGATGACTGCATCCTTCTCTTGCCTTAGTTTTCTCCTCTGTGAAACAGACAGTGTTGGTATCAACCCCGCTGGGTTGTTGTGAAGTTCTGGTGAGACAAAGAAGCAGGCGGCGCTCCCCTCTCTGCCTGGAACTATGAAGGACTCCATCCACATCGGCCATCACTGAAAACATCCATCTGACATCCATTTGAACACAGTCCAGAAACCCTCAATATTTTAACAGCAGCTTCCAGGGATGGCTGCTTATTCCAACGGTGGAAATAATGTTTATTAACCCAAACTGGGATTTCAAAAAAATTAATACATCTGAGCCAACATTAGCTCCATCTCCAAATGGCTATTATTTTTTAAGGATTTTATTTATTTATTTGAGAGAGAGAGGTGGAGGGGCACAGGGGGAGGGGGAGGGAGAGAGAATCCCGAGCAGACTCGGGGCTGAGTGCAGAGCTGGATGCGGGGCTGGATCCCATGACCCTGAGATCAGGACCTGAGCTGAAACAGAGAGTAGGCTGCTTAACCCACTGAGCCACCCAGGCGTCTCTCCAAATGGGTGGCGAACACTTTGTAATTCTGGAGAATGAGCTCTCTTCATTGGAAGGAGCTACACTGGGACTCAATTCTTGGAAGTTTAAATTCTCCTGGCTAAGGCAGGGCCTGGGGACAGCTGGCAGTGTTAGTGTGGGTTGGGCGTGAGAGAAGAGAGAGCAGGAGTTACACCAGTATGAAAGTCAAGCCGGAGATCAGAGGTCCTTCAGATCAGGGAGAAGTGATGGTCAGAGGCAGGATGTTGGCAAGGAAGGAGGAACCACGAGACTATGAGGTCCTGGCAGGCCATAGTCTGTAATCTAGGAGGTCTTCTAGTGGGCTAGTTTGGATGATGAGGCAGCTTCTGAAGTGAGCTTGACCTTCGGCTTGAAATGATTTACCTCCAGAATGCTTAATAATCTCTGTGAGATTTGGAAGTCCCAGGTATTGGCAGGAAGGCATTATAGAGTGTTGCATGACTGCAAAGGACCTGAGGCAGGCTGAGAAGCTTCACAGGGGATATTGCCACAGAGGACCTCGGCCGCCTCCTCTTGGGAGCCCAACATGGCATCAGGATGTGGGTTCTGAGAGCTAAACCATAGGAACTGTGGCCAAAAGGATCTGAAGGTCTTCCCACTCTCGGGGCCATGTAAGCATGAAAATCCTATATTTACCACTTGAGATGATTCATTCACCCAACCAAAAAATATTTATTGAATACCATCAATGTGTAAGGAACTAGGCCAGGTGCTGGAAATAATTGTTCTCTAGGATAGAAAAAATTCCCAGCATAACCTGCAGCCTCACACCCAAGGCTTTAGTATGCCAAAGGTCATGGAGACAGCTATTCAAAAATGCAGACTTCAGGGCTGGGCTCAAGGGATTCTGATCCAATGAGTTGAACATGGACCCTGGGCATTTATTTGCATTTTGAATGAGTACAAATTTTGCCCACAGAGACCAAGGAGCCATGGTGTTTCTGTTTGTCCATCCATCTATCATGTCTGTTTGTCCATCCATCATTTACTGAGCACCCAGGAGGTGCCAAGCACTGGGTTGGGTGCTGGGACTGGGAAGAATGCATGCCTTTGCCAGAAAGTTGCTCGTGGCTATTAAGAAAAGGTTGACCTCAATGACCATAGTGATTCCTAGAGTTTCATATTCTATAATCTTTAAAAGGGTGCTTTCAAAAAAAAAAAAATCTAGCACAGGAGATAGGAATGCATTCTCTGGTCACTAGCCTATTAGATCCAATTGTTGTACAGAGGTTATAATGAACAAAACTACACTAAGAGGCAGGCGGTCTTGCAAGCTTTACACATGCTTTACACATACTTTACATAAACGTTAGCCTTTGCCACAACTTTATGAAGCTAGTGTTATGAACATTCCCATTTTACAGGTACGGAAATGGAGACTTCAGATGGTCTTACAGCTAGGAAGTGGCAAGCGGGGATTTGAACCCAAGGAATCTGACTTCAGAGTTGACACAATTAACTATGACAGGATTTCCCAACGCAATGTGCTATCGCTATAGTTCTGAGGCTGAAAAATACTGCCTTGGAACAAGTCATTCCGATAGTTATTCTGACACTGGGTCTACACCATCAGAGGAGAAAAGATCTGGTATTTTTCGACTTGTATTTTAAAGAATCTAGAGCAATGTTCTTTCCTTAGGTGCCAAGCCGGGCGTGAGAGGGCTTGCCCGAGAAATGAGAAGGCTTGACCTCACAAAAAGCTGATCCAAATGTTGCATTCCCCTAACAGCTGCAAATCTCAAGTTTGAAAAATGTATTTGAACTGGCAAAACACAAAGAGCTTGATAATATCAGAATATTAGCAAGGATATGGGGAAATAGCGACTCCCATACACTACTGATGTGTGGAAATAGGTTGAACCATCTTGGAGGGCAATTTTGGCAATATCTAGTCAAATTTCAGTATGCCATGACCTGGGACTGTGCAAGTCCACTTCTAAATATGTCCATGTATGACCGAGGTGATGGGCAAAAGCATATTCCTAGAGCATTAGACAAACTGGAGACAACCTAAATACCTACCCATAAGAGAGATGGTGGAAAAGAAGGTTGCAGCACATGGAACCCTTCCAGCAAGATCTCACTTGCTACCTCACACCCATGGCTGGAGGAA
Organism: Enhydra lutris kenyoni; assembly: GCF_002288905.1. Taxonomy (NCBI): domain Eukaryota; kingdom Metazoa; phylum Chordata; class Mammalia; order Carnivora; family Mustelidae; genus Enhydra; species Enhydra lutris. Next base: position 7,190,678 of record NW_019154138.1, read on the forward strand.
CTATTTCTGATGTTAAGAAGCCTAATGTTTAGAGACCTGGGATGGGACCCAGATTGCCTGCAGTGAGTCTCAGCTCCTTCCTTTACTTACAGTGAGATCTTGGGCAATCACAAGGGATTTATTTCCTCATGTGTGTTCAGTGTCCTCATCTATGAAACAGGAATAATGACAACAGCCCCTTGCCTATGGGGTGGTTATGAAGACACAAGGGCATTAATGCAAGGCGCTGTCCTAGAATGGTGCATGTTCCATGGTGCTGGCTGTGGAGTCTTGCAGGGTAGCCTCCGTAAACATTGAGATGGGATGAGAGGAGGAGGAGAATGGTTGGCTATGACTTGCGTCTATCCCAGATATCCCTCAGAAAGAAAAACAAACAACAACAAGAACAACAACCAAGAATAAAGTTCTGAGAAAGGAACTTGGCCGGTGGGAACTACATTGAAGATCTGATCCTTACTTGCCAACTTGATGAGCTAACCTTGTAGTCAGGAAAGTGGTTAGAGAAATGATGGGTCATGGCCTCTGATAGAAGGGAAGGGGTGATCAAGAAATAAGCTCTTATGTTGGAAACCAGGTTTCAGGGGTTCAGCACAGAGGTGTGGGTGTTGATCGGGGGCAAACATGGTGGCTGTGCACCGCACTTGACCATGGTGAAACTAACAGAAGTTTAATTCCTCCGGGGCAGAGATGGTGTCATGGCAAGCTCTTCCATTCTGGCTGCAATGCCAACATCTTTTGTCATCCTGAGAGTTTGAAACATTGTTCAGGACTTTCCCACAGTGAGGGAGATGTTTTTATTCCAGTCCCCAGTGAATCTGTTGGATCCAACAGAAACGCTGCTGCCCCCGCAAATGTCCCTGAACTCCCGTCTCCAAATGTGAGCTTTTCCTCGGTGAGCTGGCTACGGCTCCCTGCAGCTTTGCCTCCTGATCCCTGGCGGCTTCTGAAGACCCACAAAGGAGATTTCTAAATACTCAGCAATTAGCAATGTCTCTCATAAAACCCACGAGCACGGAGCGGCGAGGAGATGGCGTTTTATTTTGCCGAAATGCGCCCGGGCTTCGTCCTCGGTGATAAATGACAGATCCTTTGGAGTATTAAAGTCGCGGCGCACCTCCGGTTCCAGCCCCGAGACCTCCGCTCTGCCATGAAGCAATTTTCGTTTCAGTGGAAGATATAAGAGTCACGTTCCAAACTGCTGCTGAATAATTCCCAGCGTCCGCAGAGATGCCCGCACAGCCACTGTGCTCTGTTTACCAACACAATTAAACCTCGACCGTTCCCAGCTGCAGTACAAATATAATCTTATCTCCTTAATGTCAGCCGATTAAGTCATCGGGACTGCAAAAACGGCAAACAGATATTAATAACCCGCCGAGAAGTGAGCCATTTCAGTGAAGTAGAATATCGTGGCGGCTTCCTAGACCCGAAGGCGGAAAAGTTCACACCTTCCTGATACCGCTATAAAACACTGCAACATTACAACTTTCCAACCATATCTAAAAGGCCAATTTAGGTTTATTCCCATCCGAGCTTATGGCCATGGTTCAGCAGGTGTAAAACCGGTAATAGCCGCCGTCCGGCTCTGGGTGGATACCAGCACAGATGTGTTCAGTCAAATGACTAATTGAAAACCTTAGACAAAATCAGCGGCCTGGCCATTCTGCCTGCATAATAAAACAGTGCTGATAAAGGCAGCGGAGAAAAAAAAAAAATCACCCATCTCATCATCAGTGCCATTAACAATCATGAGTAAAGATGAAAACAACGCATGGTTTATTCTGCAAATGAAGGCATATAACTAGATGGTTTCCCAGGGGCCCATTACCCTTTTTAATAATACATCAAGGAGCCTGAGCAAACAGTTTGTATGTGCAAACCAAACAGAGCAAACTATTTACAGTTATCGCATACGGAGACAACTCCCAGCACTCTGGATTTAACAAATTTATAAAGGTACATAACATGATAGCTATTAGCAAAATTAAAAGAGAGCCATTATAGACTTACAGTCTGCCATGCTCGCTCACCAGTCAAGAAGCAACCCGGCACCAACTTTCAATTCAGAAGGATTTCACCCCCACCTTTTTTTCCCCCCTCCTTTCCTCCAAGAGAGCAGCCCGACTTGGACTCAAATTATGTGCATGAATAATAAAATACCATCTAATTAAAAACTGTAGTTAAATATGCAAAAATTAATGGTAATGAGATTGGGTAATGCCTCCGAGTATAGGCACTCCATGAATTACTCACAACAGCTCCTTTGCCTGACCTGAACAGGGGATAACGGGAGCGTCTTTGAACACTCTTGGTCCCGGCACCCCACAGGGCTCCGTGATGTTTCACACATGCTCACAACCAGGGCATCGAATGGCCAGCTTGGGTGGAATGTGGTCCGGCCAGAACATTTTCTTCCCGTCCTTGGAGTAGCAGGGACGGGGATGCTTTTGGTGGACATTGTGCAAAAAACTGGGCAGAGGAGGGGGACCAAGGCAAGGGCTTGTCATCTCAAGGCAATGAGGGTCTTTTGCAAAGTGATGATGGCTAGACAGATTCCTAGTAATAAGAAGCAGGTGGAAAGGTCTATTTTTGGACTCATTTAAGGTTGTTTCCCTACAAGCTGTCCAGAGCCTACTTACCTTCCTGCTCACCAATGCAAGATTCTGTCCCACCCCGTTTGGTACCAGATCATTCTGAGAGAGCATCCCTATGCCGACACCAATGCCTAGGACAAGGGCTGCTACCAGAAACTCCTCCCGAGAGAGCAACCTCCCTTTCTCCCATGCAGTCTCAGAAGACTTTGCTATGTTGTCAACACAAGCTACTGACCCCATAGTCCTCAGCCCGTTTCAAGGAGGTCTCCCCTTTGCTTTTAAGTCCCCTTGGTACTTGACCACACCTTTGGGACTGAGTCAGCTTCCTAAACGTATGTCGTGACATTTGTTTTAGACAGAGGAGACTAGATCCCACCCATCACTTCTGCTTAGAGCTTCTGAATCTCAACTCCCCCGATCTCTATCCTCCCATTTCTTCACAGCTTGTGACTCTGCTTGAGGACAGTTGATGACATACCAAAGGACAGCAACCTTCAAGAGGAGAATGGGATCTTGGTGTGGTAAACAATTTCAGACTCACTCGATATGATCCCCATTTTTGTCTTTTCATCTATTGAAATAGAGTCTGACATGCTGAGAAGCAAGTATTTCTTTGGAGGAGGTATTTCTCATCAAGATAAGCCTAATGGCAAACTTTCCTATCAGCACCTTCTGGAATATGCCTGTGTCATCCCGCTTATGATAAGGGTTTCTTGTCAAGTGAGTAGGTATTTGAGCTAATTGATACCTTCTCAACTACTCTCGACACCAGCGGGTTCAGCAGCTATGCAAAAGAATAGTTGTGATGTTGGCATGGTGGCAATTTCCTTCCCAGTCAACCAACCTGAAACTGTTCTGAGATTTGTATTGTAGCGCTTGGGGCTTGTGAGAAAATGGTGACCTTGATTTGCCTCCCCCCACCTCCTTTTAAAAAATTTCTCCTGTTGTAGAAGTCTGGATTTCTTCCCTTCTGTCTCACAGGTTCTACTTGACTTTCTCCGTCGGTAGCCACGTTTCAATGGTGAAAGCATGGTGATAAGAATTTCTGGTGTTTGACAAGGCCAAGGTACAAAGTTGGACTGGCGAGCCTGTTGAAAATCCTTGGACAAATCCTTTTTAAGGATAGGTGCCTAATATGTAGGTTCTTTGTCGATAGACTGATTGATTGACTTGTCATTTACTTCTTCCAAATGAATGGGATCCGAGGATTCGGCTGAGTGTACAATCACTAATGTCATCCAGTCTGGTGTCCGTGCTTCAGCTTTGCCACTTGCTAGTTCTCTCACCAATATACTAGTTCAATGTACTCATCTATAAGTAGAGATCATTGTAACATCTCTGTCATAGAGTTCTGGTGTTGATTCAATAAGATAGTGTACCTAAAGCACTTAGCACAAATCTAAGCTCATAGTAAACAGTCAACGAATAGTAGCTATACTGTGTAACAGTAACGACCACAATGATAATAATTACCAGGACTGCTTCTCCATACAATCACTTAAAACAGTATAGGAAAACCAGAGAGAAAAAGTTAGGGGTGAGTCAAGAAGCTTTGGGCCAAGGGAAGAAGTAGATATACTGAGAATAAACATAGTAATTATCACATGTATAGTTTTCAACGTGTATTGATGTACATTAGTCAAAGTAACTAAGAGTTAAGATACTTTTGACAACAAAAGTAGAGTGCACAATTATCAATGACTTAAAAGTCTAAGACATCGGTTGTCTTATATAGCGAGAAGACCAGAAATTTACAGGGTTGAGTGTTCAGGAGTTCCTTGATTCCAGGGTTGACTTCCCTGTAAATCTTTTGGCTTCTCCTTATGGTTTCAAGATGGATGCCCAGCTCCAGCTCTTTCATGTCCCCACAAAACTTTGTCCCAAAGAAGAAAGGCTTGGGGGCAGGAGATGGGGATGATTTTTCTCCTTACTCATCTCTCATGGAGGAAATCTTTTCCTGGGCTTCCCAGCAGACTTCTCATTATAACTCATTCAGCAAAACTGAGTCACATGTCCACCTCTGAAGCAATCTCAGGGAAAGGAGAACGGGGCCATCATATTTGGCCTTGACCAGTGATGACTCCCTTACCAAGGTTGGACCTACCTTTTCCAGCCACATTGCTTTTTGGAAACTGAATAATACAGGACTTCTGTTATCAAGAGAAAAAGTAGAGGATGACTGATAAGTGGGCCATCAAGAATGTCTGCCAAACACTACGGGGGCACATGGAATTATTATCATCACTTGTCAGACATAGAAACTGTGACTTAGACAGGTTAAGTAAATTTTTCAAGGCACATGCAAATTAGAAGTGATAGAACTAGACCTAGAAGTCAGATCTTCAGGCTCCTGATTTACTGTTCATTTCACTACATTTAACTGTTAGGCAGGATCAAATTTGAAACTCTGAGCTCTCTGGCAGACAGAGTGAAAACACCAAGAAGATGAACTTTATAGTTCATCTCAGAGTCTGATCAAAAGGAGCCCTGGAAGTTTATCTGGAGGGAAACATTTTCCTGGCTCTAAGTTCTTGGAGGAATTTATTGCATGGAATCTTACATAAGGAACATAGAAACATAACAGATAATGTAAAAAAAAAATGAGAACTGACAGAGGCTCTTCCACTATGAAAAAGAGGAGTGCTTTTTTTTTTTTTTTTAACATTTTTGCTTTTTGTTAAGATAGACGTGAATGTCATGCTCTCATGGGTGAACCCAGGTTTTGACTAACCTTACAAAATTTGGCAGAGATTTTAGTCTCTATAGTAATGGAACAAATCAAGACTAATAATAGTACATTGGGAACAATTACTCAGAACATTTTTTGGCATAGATAAGCTCAGCTTTGGGTTTTGTGCAATTCCTGGTACATCCATGACCACATCCTTTCTTCTCCTACTCAAAAAGGCCAATGAGTGAGTGAGACTGTTCTGTGGATTACTTTGAACTGACTCTCACTTGTATTTAAGAGTCAATTATTTGCCAAACCTCACCTCTCTTATTAGTTTAATTGTTATGCCTTATTCTGTATACCATGGTCACAAAGCAGACACAGGCCTCCCATGATCTCAGCTCAATATTCAGAAGCACAGTGACCAAATTCACCTCCCCGAGGAGGTGTTTAATTAAAGAGAAAACTCTGACATTCCCGGACGTCTGCCAAGTCCTTGTTCTTTAAAATTACCTTAAATAAATTTGCACACTCTCTCAATAGCTAGACTTTATTCTACTGGAGATGGATCAAGGCTCACTTTCTTGCTGGCTCATGTTCAAAAAAGCCCTGTAATCACCTGCAAAATTAGACTTACATACCCACCTCCTCAAGTCTGTATTGACTTTTTATTCATTCATTTAGAGAGAGGTTGGCCTTCATGGAGAGAGCCCACACAAAACTCAGAGCCACTTACAATCACTGTGGAGATGTCATAAGTCGCCCACTCTCTTGGTTGCTTGGACGAGCCTCTGACCTCATGATCTAGTGATTTGGTTTATGGGTGAGAACAGAAACGTTATTTATTTATTTATTTATTTATTTATTTATTTAGAGGGGAGAAGGGATAGAGAGGGAGAGAGAATCTTAAGCAGACTCCACAGCCAGCACAGAGCCTGTCATGGGACTCGATCTCACAACCATGAGATTAAGACCTGGGTTGAAATCAAGAGCTGGATGCTTAAGCGACTGAGCCACTCGGTCATCTCCAGACACCTCATTTTAAAGAAGTGGCTCTGATTGTGTATCAGGGAGGAAATAGAGTCCTTTCTACCCAGGACAGACAGCATCTGATTCAGTGAAAGTACTGGTCACTCTGGTTATTGAAACACAGAGTAATTATTTAGATATTTCTTTACAGGAATAATGACTATTTCATTTCTGGGGGAAGATGTTCATGAGCACCTGGAGCGAGATGTATCTTATTGGTTAAGGGGAGGCCCTTATGTTGAGAAATTTGAAATTTTCATAAAGGCACAGAGGCATGAAAGTCAATAGATTGGTGGCAAATTGAGAAAAGACAGGGAACTTTGTCCTCCTATTGTATAACTACTCAGCACCTGCTGTGTGTCTGGTACATAGCTCCGTCTCATAGGGGATGTGGCAGGGAATAAGACCTAGCACCTACCACTTGTCCTGAAGATGGTTCCCTAACCTCAGTGCTTGTAAGGGCAGCATAGATGCACGATGCCCGCCAGCCAAGGACTGTGGCGAACACGAGATTCCATACTCTGCTTAAAGGGGTGGACGCTACTCAGCTTCTGTGATGATTTCCATCCAGAAATACAACCCCAGTGTAGCCAGATCATCCCTTTTTATCCAAGGAACTGGAATGGAAAATCTTGTGTAAATTCTCTCTACTTTTCATTGTTACTATCATTTAAATCAAATAAACATGGTGAGGGGGGAGAAAAAACATGCCAGTTTGCTATTCTCCCTGAACTGACTTGTGGGTTTGGCAGCGTGAAAACCACACTCTTAATGGCATTCATTTTCTGTCCATTTTGTCTTGTGAAGAAATTAATTACACTTATGTCAGCCAAAAATACCTTTGGGTCTTTAAATCCTTTCTCTCTCTCTCTCTCTTTTAAGATGAAAGTATTTCTGCCTAATTGACCAGCATCTGTCATTGTGAGATTCTGGCCCTCGTGAGAGATGCTGAGAGGTGGTATGAGGGCTCTCAGCTTATTTCAACTTGATTTCAGCCACCACTTAAGAATTACTTTTCTCCCCATCACATGAGAGCGAGCCTACTGGTTGAAACCTGATGAGAGAGGGGAAGGATGAGAAAGAAGAAGAGAGAGACAGAAAACAGGACTGCCAGAGAGCTGTTAATGGGTAAGCAATGAAACCGAATAGTAAAAGAATTTCTTAATTTTTTCATTCATGTGTTTATTCATTCATAGATCTTTACTGAGCATCTACTATGTGTCAATGTTTATTTTAGGCCTGGATGTGTTGGGTGAGTGGGGCAGATGCAGTCTCTGCCCTCATGAAACTTACATTCTGGCAGGGGTGTGGAAGGGATGGGATATGAACAAATGAATGAATGGGCTCATTACTGACAGTAAGTACTGATGAATTAAATAGGACAGGGTAGTGAAGCCCAAGGAAGGGTTATATTAGTGGGGGTGGCCAGGGAGGTGTCTTTGAGCTAAAACCAGAGCAATGACCAGAAGTCAGCTAGGTATATGAAGATCTACAGAAAGGTGATAAGGGATAAAAGGCAAAAGAACCCAGAATTGAAGACCAGGTCAGTAATTACCACTTGCTTTTCTGGTCCTCTTGGTTAATAATAGGAAAATGTCTCTATTTGGTATTAGTATGTCTTTCTATTAATAACATCTTTCTAATACCTGCTAATCTATCTCTTAAACAAAGAAAGAACAGACCCCAAGCCCAGAGCCTTCAGCAAGCCATAGGAGCTGACCAGCATTAATAATGTTATTTTATTTGTTCTTTGTTTTCATAGTTTCTTTCCACTTTGCAGCAGTGATATAAAATTTTCTTTCTGAATGAACATAGTTAAGTGAAAAGAATGACTCAAATATACAGACAAATATGAATCACACGAGAGCACAGGACTTTTCAGAGTTAAGATCACTGGGTATATTTCTCCCCTTCTGTTCTTTGGAATCACTCCCAAATATCCAGAAGAATGAGAAACCAAAATACAGTCTCCATCTCTACTGACACTAGAGGCCATCTGTGAGGCTTAACCACAATATGTTAAAATGGAAAGCTGATAGATAAGAGATGACCAAGTCAGAATGAGGTTGTGTTGCCACGATGAAAATATGTGGGCTTGGTGAAAGCCTGTGTAACTAACTCTACTGTCTGTTCCTCCCTGTGCCCTTTCTTTGCCTTGTTCCCAAAATGCACCATTGGCCTGATAACCCATAAGCTGAAAATGGAGGGTCAACAATTCATCTATGGGGAACCTGGAGCTAGAGAAAATACATAGGACTGCCCTAGAAAGCTGACCATTCACTATGCTCTCTTAGATGCTCAGGACCCCCCAGTCTATTGCACCATTCCTAAATACAAATTGTCCGCCAAGAATTCACAGGTATTAAAAGAGAACCCCCACCAAGAAAGCCAGAGACCAAACAGGAAATCAGAATAGAGAAATTCTGAGACATCAGAGATAATGCAAGGAATAGAAGAAAATGTCACGGAGTTATAATGAACATTCACAGAGGGATGAGAAATGTATAGCATCCAGGAAGCAAGAACAGGATGCTGTTGGTTTTTAAGTTTTGACCAGAGAATAAGCAAGAAAGGACCCTATAAATTCCAAGTAGGTTTAAAGAAATAATAAATGCAATTGGCAGATTGGAAGGTACAGTTGACAACATCTTTCAGTAATGAAATAAAAAGATAAAAAATGGAAAGATAATATGAAAAAATTACAAGATCTCTTCATGAGGTCTGACATCTGACTATATAGCCTTCTAGAAAGAACAGGGAGAACACAAGATGGAGGAGTGAAATGTATTAAGGAAATAGAGACACCTGGGTGGCTCAGCGGGTTCAGCGTCTGCCTTTGGCTTGGGTCATGATCCTGGAGTCCTGGGATCAAGCCCAGTGTTGGGCTCCCTGCTCAGTGGGAAGTGTGCTTCTCTCTCAGTCTGTGTTCCCTCCCCCACTCATGCTCTCTCTGTCTCAAATAAATAAATGAATAAAATCTTTAAAAACCATATATCAGGGAAATATTCCAGGACTAAAGGACATGAGTTTTGTCATATTGGTTGAGAGGACTCACCCAGAAGTAAACACAGTGAATTTTTACAAGTTCCACCTAAGGCTCAATGGTACATAGTTCAGAAGACAAAATAAAGAGACCCTGAGAATTTCTGAGAGGAAAAAAGAAGTCCTATCCCACACAAAGGACTGGGAAGAAGAAGGGAATCATAGTGTTAACACTGGTAGAAAAGAGATCGAGTCTTTAACATATTGAATAACAACGAGCTTGCAATCTTGAATTCTATATCCAGCCAAAATAGCAGTGTCGGGGTAGAATCAAGACATCTCATGGACAGCATATCTACCTCCCCTGGGCTCTTCCCAGGCAGTGACTGGAGAATGTATTTCATCAAAAAAGAGAGTTTGGGATCCAGGAAATAAATCTAACCTGTGAAAGAAGCAAAAAGAATTCCAGGACGAGGTAATATTTACAGCCATTCACCAGTCCTCAAGGGCAACTGGTGCTGATTGAAGGACAGAGGGTTTCAGGAGGAGAGGCTTTAGGAAAAATAAATTAAGCCAGTAGATGATCTAATATTTTGAACACAGGGATAATTCTATTAAGAAGTTACTGGAGGAGATGGGAAGAAGTTTAAATGGATATTTTAAAAAGCTACTAAGAAAATGAAAAAAAATGAGATAATTGACTCCAATAAAAGATGCACTTTCCAAAAAGGAAACATAATTATGGCATTCCACTAGCCTCAACAGCAAATGATATTTGGACTGTCATAAAAATGAAAATGTTGGATACTGCCTTAATTAGAAAATTATATATGGTCCTGCTGGGAAATCTGAGGGAAAGGAAACAGGGCAGGTGTGTGTGTGTGAGTGAAAAAAAAAGCCAACTTCTTATTTACCGAAGTAGAAAGTCAATATAAAAAGCCTAAAATTAATGAATCAAGAGATAGCTGTATCATCATTTTATCTGTTAGAAGCATGGAGGTTAATGCCTGAAGAAACCACTAAAAGAATTAAAGTGAATGCTTCTGGAGAGGTGGATTGGGGTGAGTAGCCAAAAATGTCCTTCTGTTATAAAACTTTTAGCATTATTTGACTATTTAAATAATGTGCCTTATTACTTTGGAAATGTATAATATGCTTAAAGTAAAAAATATATAGTATGGGTATTTCACAATGGGGTAAAAGCTTCTCATTTTTCCCTATTGCTATTCTCCCATTTTCCTCCACAAGAGAGCCCCAATTTTTCACTGGGCATTTGTCCATCTAGAATAAAGGTTAGGATATCCAGGGTCCCTTGCAGCTAAATATGGCCGTGTGACTTAATTCTTGTCAACCAATGACAAACAGCAGTAGTATATACAGTTCTGAGGTGTGTCATTAAAGGTGTGTCCTTATATAGTTTGAGATGTGTGGCTCTGTTTTTTTGTATCCTCCTACCTCCTGCTAGAGCTCCAGGAGCCATGATGATTTTGGAATGGTGGCCCCACACGGCAGAGCCACAAAACAGAAGAGGCCCGGGTGTCTACTACCACACCATGCCCTGGAGTGACTACTTCCAGAATTCTGGAAAATGAGGGAGACATTCAGTTTGTCTTCTTAAAAGCCATTGTCACTTGGGGACTTTGAAATGAAAACCAGTACAAATCCAACTAATGCACATGAGTATGTCAACCATCATGGCGGGGGCACGCAAATAACTAGATTTGGGGAACACTGACCCAGAGGACATGAGTGAGGGCAGTGGAGAGGGAAGAGCAGCAGAGCAGAGAGCCCTTTCTTGAGGACCAAGAAGAGTCATGTAAGTGGAAGGACCCATGCCTTACATTCTGGTAAGCCCCATTCGAGAATAGAAAGTAGAATTCAAGAGAAGAATTGCTCACTAAGAGTCTGTTAGCGTGACCCACCTACATAGTGCATGAGACTCAGTCCTTGCTTTCAGTGCCTGTGGTCTAGTGGGAACCTGCCAGGTATCCATATAGCTCTGGTGGATTATGAATGATGGTGGCCCCGGCGCAGATCATGATCTGCTCTCTACGTGTCATATGCAGACTCTCACTGAGTCCTCAGGCAACCAACTGTGATGCTGGCACATCTATGAACGTCCCCATTCCAGAGGATGAAACTAGGATTCCAAGAGGTCATCTAAGTTCCCAAGGTCATGCAGGGAGAGTTACTGTCATGCTGAACTACGACACCCAAGGCCAATGATAAAGTGCTAAGTCTGAGATTCAGACAAAGGAAGGGGATGAGATGATATCTGAGCTCGATGGTGCAGCAAGTCTTTGAGCCAGACTGAAAAATTCCAAAAAGTGAAGCTGAAAACAAGAGGAATTCTAAGTGGTTGGAACAGTGTGAGCAAAGGGATAAAGGGTGGAAAACCCCAGGCTGGCTTGGGAAACTGGGAGCAGATGAGTCTAGCTGGGGGAGAGAGTGTTGTGACACAGTGGGGGACGAGGCTGGAAATGCAGGGTGAGCGCCTGGTCCCAGCAACCTCCCACAGAGGCAAGACGCGTGCACCGGTTTCTAAAGGACGCGCATGGTCACTGCGGAAGGCTGCTTTCTTTACTTGCTTTTTGGTTTTTTTTTTTTTTTTTTTCATTAAACCCATCGGATACCTGCACTATATTTAGTTGAAAAGTGACTGCTTCTCCATGAGCATGGATGAAGGCCACCGTTCCAGGGGTGACCTTGGTCCCAATCCCATCATGATCTCTATTCTTTTCTTTTTCTTTTTTCTTTTTTTTTTTTTTAAGATCTTATTTTATTTATTTGAGAGAGAGAGAGAGCATGAGCAGGGGGAAGGGAAAGAGGGAGAGGGAGAAGCAGTCTCCCCACTGAGCAGGGAGCCCGACACGGGGCTCGATCTCAGGACCCTGGGATCATGACCTGGGCCGAAGGCAGACACTTAACTGACTGTGCCACCCAGACACCCCTTGGGGCCTCTATCCTTTATGCTGCTCCTGTGGCAGGATGGCTATGGGGGCCAATGGGATGTTTCCATGCTCCTGCCTTAGATTCTGTTCCTAGAGGAACGATTTCCAGGCAGATCAATGCCCAGAGAGTGCAAGGACCCATCAAACATGTATCTATTCTCAAAATGCTTTCGTGTATCATGACCATCTTGTTTGTCATGAAAGCGTCCCTCCTGTGCATTTTTTGCCAGATAGGAGGAACCGTGTAAGACCCGGAGCCAGCTCAGAGAGGGGCCTTTATTGCCCTGAAACCGGGAAAGGATGGGTTTGGTCCACACAGCCCTCCCCTCCGTGCAGCTAGGACCTGACTCCGGAGCAATTTCGCCAAAGTATCTTTCCCCTTGTTTGCCAGCTTCCATCTGGGCACAGGCTGCCAGTTGGATGGAGGCGTTAACTGCACTTAAAGAATTAAAAGATGAGCCAGGCAGAAAAGGACAGAACTGGCTCAGAGAGCGATCGGGGCAGTGCTGGGAGCAGGCAATGCAGCCTTGGACTCTGTCGATACCAGACGTGTAGCCTGGACCACAGACAGAGGATCCTCGGATCGGGGTGTGTTGAGAACCAGAGAACTCTCCCCGTGGGCCCAAGCCCATCCAAATCATCTTTAAGATCAAATAAAAAGGCTGAGGGGCCCTCCCCTGTGGGAAGCATGGCCCCGCACCAGGAGGACAGAGCCCTGTTTCACTCACTCTGGGGACCTGTGCTGGCTGTCACGCGGCCACCTGCCACCATGCCCTCCTCTCTGCTCAGCACCGTTCCTGTCATCCTCCAATGTGCCATCAGTGCCCTCAGCCCGTTTGCTGTGAGATGCAGCCCCTCTGCAAGTCTCTGAATAATCCATTCTCAGCATGTGTAAGCCCGGAGATACCAAGGGAGGCCCATATATCAGAAGTCTAATGGTTTAAGGGATTTAAATAGTCTACAGAACAGAACATTGTAATCTGTTCTATCCATCCACCCGGCCAAAGAGAACTTCGCAACCATCTCAGAAGGCTTAGTTCTGAGTTCCAGATTCTTAACTCCTCAGTGTTGGGCTAGCAGCTCACTTTCCTTCTCTCGCTGCCCCAGGTCCCTTGCACGTAAGGAGGGGCCTCTCACTCAGGCGTGTGGAGCTCACATTCTGTCTCTGCCCATACTCCACACACACAGCCCAGGGCTGGGCACACAGAGGCCCGGTAACCCTCAGAGACCAAATCTGAGCAGTCCTGGAAATGGGCTTGCCTGCTGTGGAAGGGAAGTTTCTAGCATGTTGGGTCCAGAACTAGCCTCTAAACCAGTGGTTGGCAAACCATGGGCTGTGGCAAATCTGGCCCACCGCCTGTGTGTGTGTGTGTGTGTGTGTGTGTGTGTGTGTGTGTGATCTGTCAACTTCAGAACGTTTTTTCCATTTTTAGATGACTGAAAAACAATCACAGAAGAATAATTTTCAGTGTGAAAATGATGTGGAATTCCCATTGCAGTGTCCATAAATAAAGTCTTCCTGGAATCCAGCCACACTCATTCACCTGCACACCGTCATTAGCTACTTTTGTGCTTCTGGGAGGGAGCTGAACATTTGAGATAGAGACCTTTGGGCCCACAAAGCCCAAATTATTTACTACCTAGCCCTTTGCAGAGGCCGAAGTGTGTGTTACTTCTGACAATTTACTAGACTGTGCAGCCCGTGTAGCCTTGCTTTAATGATTTTTTTAAATTTTAAAAGATTATGGTAAAATGCATACAAAATTTACTATCTTCACCAGTAGGTAAGTATGTAGGTCAGAAGTATTAGGTTATATAGTTGTGCAACTGTCACCATCCATCCCCAGAATGTTTTCATCTTTCCACACCAAAACTGTCCCCATGAAACATCAGCTCCCCATTCCAGCTCCCGCCAGCCCCTGGCAGCCACCATGCTACTTCCTGTAGCCATGCATTTAGCTCTCCTAGGTACCTCAGGTGAGGGCAGGCATATAGTCATTGTCTTTTTGTTCCTGGATTTTTTCACTCAGCACAATGTGCTCAAGGTTCATTCATTTTGGAGCCGGTGTCAGAATTTCCCTCCTTTTTTAAGGCTGAATCATATTCCACTGAATGGACATACCACATTTGTTCATCTGTTCATGCAGGGAAGGGCATGTGGGTTGCTTGCATTGTTGGCGACTGTGAATAATGGGATGAACGTGGGTGTACGAGGCCCCTTTCAGGACCCTGGGAAGGACCCAGTCTTTTGGGGGCACAAGGGAGTGCTTCGTTTTCCCGTGCTTTACAGAGATGGCGTTTTGTGGTTTTTGTTTGTTTGTTTTAAATAAACTCACGACTTCTGTCGAGGAAGTCACTACCGATGGGATAGAAGCAGCAAGAGAACCAGAATGAGAAGTGGAGCCTGGAAATGGGACTGAAAGGCTGCCCTCTTGTGATACAGTCTCCGAGGAGAAGTTGCTTATGGATGAGCAAAGAAAGTAGTTTCTTAAAAAAAAAAAAAAAAAAAAATTTTAGAGTGAGGTTGTGGAGGGGGCAGAGGGAGGGAACCTCAACTTGACTCTGCACTGAATGGGGTGCCAGACGCAGGGCTCCATCTCATCACCCATGATCATGACCTGAGCCAAAATCAACAGTCGGACACTTAGCGGACTGAGCCGCTCAGGCGCCCCCAGACAGTAGTTTCTTGAGGTGGACTCTGTTCCTGGTGAAGGTGCTGTGAAGACTGTTGGAATGACTGCAGAGGACTCAGAACATTGCATGAACTTAGCTGATGAAGCAGAGGCAGGGTTCGAGAGGACAGACTCCAATTCTGAAAGAAGTTCTGCTGCGGGTAAGATACTACCAAATAGCATCGCATGCGGCTGAGACATCATTCGTGAAAGGAAGAGCCAATCCGTGCTGTAAAGGTCATTGCTGTTTCACACCCCAGCTGCCCCAGCATTCAGGAATCACCGCCAGGCAAGACCCTCCCCCAGCAAAAAGATTAGGACTCTTTGAAATCTCCAAAGATGGTTAACGTTTTTAAGCAACAAAGTAGTTTTAAACTAGAATACGTACATTTTTCAGGAATAGTGCTCTTGCATGCTTAATGGACTACAGCAGAGTATAAACACAAATTTTTTATTTTCATTTTTTTATTTTAAAAATTTTAAAATTTTCTTTTTCAAAAATTTTATTTATGTACTGGACGGAGAGAGATGCAGCGAGAAAGCGAGCACAAGCAGAGGGAGTGGGGGAGGGAGAAGGAGGCTTCCTGCTCAGCAGGGAGCCAGATACGGGGCTCGATCCCAGGACTCTGGGATCATGACCTGAGCCAAAGGCAGACGCTTCACCGACTGAGCCACCCAGGCACCTCTAGACACCATTTTTAGACGCACTGGGAACCCAGAACTCTCATCCGACGGGCGTTATTGCCTGTCTAGTCTGGAACGCAAGCTGCAGTGTCCCTGAGGTGTGCCTGTGCCTCGAAGTGGAATTCCTGGATCGTGTGGTAATTCTGCTTAATTTTTGGAGGATCCACCCTCTTGTTTTCCAGAGTGACATTTACCATTCTCACCCACAGCAGGCAGCCTCATTGTTTAAAGCCAAAAAACTCTTGGTGGTGTCTGCCTGACAAAAGAGGCACCCATCTTTAAAAAAAAAAAAAAAATCTAATCTCCCAAGGGCAGTTTTCAACCCTGACTGCACATGAGAATCATCTGGGGAGCTTACAAAAAATAGCAGTGTGTGTGTGTGTGTGTGTGTCGGGCAGGTGGATGGACACTGCAGACCAATGAGATTGGAATTCCTGGGGGTAGAGTCTGGTACAGATATTCTGTCCATTGGCTCAGGTCATTCCCCAAAGCAGCCTGGGTCAGGAGTCACTGCCCTTGGACAATTGGCTGTAGGGCAACTATAGCCAGCTTTTAAAATAACTCGTCTTTCTCCTCTTGCTACATTTGCCTTTCCGAGGACCCAGCTCCAGGAAGCAATAGACATGTCCCTAGAATCATGAGTGGTGTTGGGCATGGAGGTGGTGACACACAGTTTCCTGGTATGATAGCGGGTGTGTTGAAGACAGACGCCATCTGGAGTAGAGAGGGCAAGGGCTGGGACTGAGCTGGTCACACCCTGTGCCTTCAGCACCTTTCCCCTTTCGGGGACATCTCTAGGGCCACCCTGTCCCAGACTCTTGGCATCTGTCCCTCTGGG
The DNA here is from genome assembly GCF_002288905.1 of Enhydra lutris kenyoni. Taxonomy (NCBI): domain Eukaryota; kingdom Metazoa; phylum Chordata; class Mammalia; order Carnivora; family Mustelidae; genus Enhydra; species Enhydra lutris. The sequence goes on from NW_019154138.1 coordinate 7,207,099, forward strand.
AGTGTACCTCCCCGCCCTGCCACTCCCCCTCCCCCGACCCAACGCAGGAGTCCTAAGCCTTTCGGGGTGAGATCCGTCCTCTCCATTCCCAGCCAGGTCCAGGTTCTGGATCTTCCTCCCTTGAGTGACATTAAAATAACCTTCCGGGTCAGAGTCAGGCAAGGGACAGGTAGAAAGGTCCTATTTCATATACTTTTCCCCTAGAATCGGAGTAGCCGTTTTCTTCTGCAAAGTTAATTTCTGGAGCATCGTTCAGCTTGGTTACCTTCCGAGGGAGGCACAAACACTGAGAAAGATTTTAAGCATGGCTTCGGTGAACTATATTGAGGCATGGCCACAGTCTGTGCTTAAATGATCTAGAATGATGGAGACTGGTTAGGATTTTTTTTTTTTCCCCAAGAGTGGCCCTTGTAGGTTTAATTGTAAAGTGTAATTACTTCAAGACATCATAATTTGTTGTGTACAATATAAATCAGTAGAACTCCACGGAATCATGTTTTTAATGTAGACCCCAAATAAAATGTTCTTTTATGACATAGCAGATGTTTCTTAATTCACTAGCACCATGCATTGGGGTATTAAGATTATTTCTTGGCATTTTATTATGAATAACATACTTGCTCCATCATTAAGTAGGCCATTAAAGACATAAACAAGCTTTTATGTCCCGGTTTTCAACAGCTGCTGGTGGTCTACCAAGTGATAATCCAGCTTTCAGCAAATATTCTTCAGCTCTGAGAAATAAATACATTTAATAGGGAACCTCGGGTCACTCCACCGCTTCTGGGATCCCAGCTTGGGAAAATTCTCAAGGCTGGAAAAATGGACCCAAGGGCGAGTTGTTTTGAGAGCCCGTGTTTCCTTCAGAAAGCGTGTGTGTTGGTGAGTGGTGCGGGGGGTTGGGGGGAGGGTTGGTTCTTTAAGAGAAACTAAACATTTAAAAGAAAAAAGAGAGAAATGCACGAGAGACAGAGAGAGACAGACACAGAGAGACAGAGGCAGTGTTTTGCAGAGGGTGCGGGACGTTCTTCCCCTTCCTGATGGACTGGGAAGACAGGCTCGCCAGTCCTATAACCTGCACTTTGAAGGAAATCAGCTGAGTCGATTGTATGCACGAAACAAAGAGAGGTGAAGATCCGTGTAGGTCACAGGCCCCCGTTCAGTCACCGGCGTCGAATCCGAGCGGATGTGACCCCTGTGTGACAATGTTCCCAAGGTGTGCCGAGAGGAGTTTCATGTCTCCAGCTCGGATGGGAGCCAGATAAGCCCTCCCTCTCCCCCACCTTGGACTTCCTAAAGATAACAACTCTGGGCAGCCGGGGAGCACGGTTAGGGAAAGAGCTGAGATAGGAAATAGCAAGCCTGTATTATCCTTGGCTTGCCTGTTCCTTGCTTCCTGTACCAAAGGTAGCCTCGAAGGGTGTGAAACTTTACAGTGCTAATGTACACAATGACATCCTCCTACAAGCAGCTGTTAGGAGAAGAAAAGGGAGCAGGAGTAGGTAGGGGGAGACCTGATGCAAGTTTGCACAGAGTCTCGGTCGCCCTCCCCTTGTCCCCCTTGCAAAGGTTGGGACACTGAATGAAAGAAGGGGAAAGGGCAACAGATTTTCAAGCCTGTTCGATTTCAAATCTATTACAAGATCTGTCATCCACGAGAGGTAGGAGAAAGAGTTCCAATTTATATAGTGAATCAGGTGGCTTGGGCATTGGCGGGACATCACTCCCCAGTACCCGGGAAACACTGTTTCAGCCTTCCTACTCTGAAGGTTATGGGCCGAAAGACAGTTGGGCAAAACTGTAACCATTTTGTCCTGAATGACAGCGCTACAGCAGAGAATGTCTATAGGAAGAAGGCCTTTGTCTTTTGTTCCTTTTCTTTAAATAGGATTTAGTAATAAATTTTCTTTTCCTTCTTTTTTTTTTTTTTTTTGTGGTTGCTGATGAGGGTTTATTTTCTTTTTGTGTTCTATTTCATTTTGTAGTTGGATGGACTATTGTTCTAGGACTGGTGAAAACAGGGGAGGGGGGCCGGAGGCAGGAACCACATTGTGAGTGAACTTGGCAAAAGGAGAGCAAAAAGGTAACTGTCCTGTCCAGTATAGTATCTGAGGTTTGCAGGGCTCCTGCTTCACTGATTCCTCCGAGACCACAGTTAAAATATTCCGCTGCCCCAGAAGAACCAGAAATGGACCCAGCATGGCCTCATCATTTTTTTTTTTTTTAATGCTCACCTGATTGGAAAGTGACGCTCGATACCACTTTTCAATTGTGTTAATTACAACTGTAATAGGGTTTTATTGTGCCCTCGATGACATCACTTTGGAAACATCATTCAATTGGGTGGCCCGTTTTCCTCTGAATGATTGTACAAAATAAACACGCAAGCCTTCTTTTTATAGCCGTCAACTGTGTCTCTAAACACACGCACGCACGCACACACACACGCATTTTTAACCACGTCAGAAAGGAAACAGAGCTGCCAACTTCACAGCATTCTTCATGAGTTTGAATTAATATTGGTCTATTAAAAAGAGCTGTAATCAGAAGAAAAAACTTAGCCCAATTTGCACGGCAAATACATTTCACAGTTGTTTTGGACAAATGCCCTCAGTGAATATGTTTAAAGTCATGTACAACAGGCATATGTTATCACAAGTAACCATGTTTTAATAAACACTTCATCTTTTTGTATTGCTTTCTTTCCATCACAATAATAGAAATATAACGCCATATATCACTGTAAAACACATTTCCACATAAATGCTAATAAGCACAAAATATTTTTCATCATTTACATTTTAACTGTAATAATATATGGCAGGATTAAAGCTGCATCCATCATATGTCTAACTAACCTTGCTGTAATGAATTTTTAAATGTAATGGTTTCTGTTGCAAAGTAAAATCGTACATAATGTCTACTGACACAGTACGCTGGCGGATAGGTGGTTTTTAAAATGCAAACACAACTTCATTTTTAATTAGATCTATAAACTTCGCCACCTCCATTCCTGGCCATCACCATCCCCTACCCCCCACCCCGCCAACACACACACACACACCACACACACCCCCCACAGGATTATTTAAAGCAAGAAATACGGGAGGCAGGAATATGTGAAGTACTGCCAAACAGCTCAGTCCTTGAGTTATTTAAAATCACTCGCTGGTTGGAAACCCTGTGAATTCAGTGTGTGTGCTTGTGAGTGTTTGAGAAGAGTGAGGCACCCAATAGAAACAAAACCTTCCAGAAAATCAGAGTGACAAAAGCCTTTGAGGGCACCTGGCGGGGCTCTGCTACTTTGGGGGTACCCTCTTTCTGCCCAGTGCCCGGGATCAGATTTGGGGGGGTAGGGGGCACAGAGGGGGGGCTCCGTGCCATGAGGATCTGGGTCAAGGACAAATGCATTCCCCCCCCCCTTCTCTCTGCTTGAAGTAACAAATAAGCCGACTCACCAGAGAAGAATCATTAAAAATAATTTGCACAAGCTTTCGGTGGTGTGAGCTCTTTTTTGATACAATATTTCCTTCCGTGATTATCACTGCGGACATGTTCCAGCCATATGGAAGCGAGCTAGGCTGGGAGCTTCCTCAATACCTGAGTGGTTAATTAGGAACCGTTGCCCGGCCACAAGAAGCAGGTTTGAAATCCCTCTTCAGTCTCCGACAATGAGTAGCTTTTTTAGCAGCAGAAGTCACCAGGGACAGCCAGAAGCGAGGGTAATTATTTGAGATAACACACAGCTGAAAAGAGTGTGTGTGAGTGCAGAGGGGGGTGGGGGGGTGGGGGGAGCGGGGGGAGAGATGTGCAGTTGAAAGAAGGGCAACAGTAGAGAAAAGTCTATAATAAAAAGGTCAACATCTCCTATTTTTCTGTACAGTGTCGACAGTCTGTAATGCCTTTTTAGCATGAATGACAACGGATTCTGTCTTTTTTTTTTTTTTCTAAAAAAAGGGAATATCTTATTTTGTATTCAAACTTTGCAATTGTGAGTTCAAGCCCGTCAGCTCATTCTGAATAGGCTATTCTCACTTTATCAGGGTTTGCTGAACTGACTTTGATTGCATTGTTGCAAAATAGCAGTAATTTTTCCATTAACCCGTACAAACCCTCAGCGAGCAGGAGAACAAAGAAATATCAGAGGGATGAAAGCCATGAGCGCCGGGAGGGAAGCCAGGAGTTTCCTAAATGGCTTTCCTATGTGGCTCATGGAACTGTGCACACCGGCTTCTCAGGCTGGCTGGGGCTTGTTGGGGATGCTGTTTTAGGCTCCCTTTGGGGTCCCTTGGGGTTTGAGTCTCAGTGGGCACCTCTCGTCCTCTCTGCCAATTTCCATTGTTTCCACGATGTTCACAGGGGCTGGGAAGCAGGGGGCTGGGTTTCCCTCCCTTCAGAGGGACCATGTTTTATCCTGTATCGTGCCCATGCCAGGAACCTCGGTCTTCCTCTAGAATCGGACTCAGGAGGGCTCAAAGCCCGTCAGAACCCAAGATGACCCAGACACTGAAGGGCCTTCCTTTTCCCCAAGGAAGACCCCAGCAGGCAAGGGATGGGGGAGGTGGTGGGGAACCAGTTCCTTTGGCAGCTGGAAGTGAGCAAAGAACCCCAAAGCCCTCCTATCTGACATGTTGGTGGGCTCGGTATCAACCCCCGCCCCCCCACCCTGCCAGGTTACTGGATGGCAGGTGCAGTGGATCGATTTCGGGTTTCAAGGTAGCCACGTGAGGCTGTTGTTCTACATAAACGTGGCTGCTCTTGCCTGTCGTTCTAATGATGGTGGCAAACACGGCGAGTCGGGGCTCCCGCTCTCCCCTCTGTGCACGGGAGGTCCGTTTGGAAGCCTCAGACACAGCTGAGATGCTGTGTTCCCGCACAAAGTCCCCAAGCCAGGATACTGATGGGTGTTACGTTGATCAACATGGAAGTGTGACTTTTTGGTTTTGTTTTTTAAATTCCAAGTGTCAAGGTCAGCCCATCTTTGGCATGTGGCTCTCTGCTGGGCAGGGGTGGGGGGGGGGGGAGGCGGGCGAAGAGCTGAGGTCTACACGGGCTTTGATCTCCTGGCGCGCCCCCCACCAGCCCCCCAAAACAACCCGCTCGAGCAGAGCAAGGGTGGCGTCACCAGAAAGCCATGCCTCAGCTTTGTTTAGGAACTGTCCAATATATTAATTATCTCCTTCACCTCCACCGCGTGGTACTGTCACACCGCACACCAGTCTTTAGGAAATAAAAGTGAACACGTTGAGCCCGCGGTACCCTGCTCCCATAATATCCAGGCCCTGACAATGCCTGAGCTGTCAGATGAGAGGCGGCATCACTGGAATAAAGTTGGGCAGATGTGTGATAATGAGACAGAAGCGTGCAGATGCTAATAGAACTCACCAGAACAGGCCTGCCTTAGTTAGACGGATCCAGGTAGCAGCTGCTGGGTGTCAGGACGTCCGGATGCTACTTTCTCTTGATTCTCATTTAAGAACTGCTTCGCGTGCGGCTGTCTGTCAGTGAACTTTTCCCTCTCAGGAGCTCCAACCCCTAGGTGATCAGTCACATTTCGACATAACTAGATGTCAAAAGAAGTTTAAGTTGTAGGACGGCTTGTGATGCCAGCCTCTGGCCCCTTAATGATCCGCTCTCGGAAACTCTGGCACCTTTTCCTGCGTTTTGTTTTCTTATTAAAATACTGGCTAAGGCTTTGTCAATATCTATGTCAGCAACTGTGAGCTCAAGACAATATTATCCTAAGCATAATTTAATTTTAGATGTGCGGCTCAGACCCAAGCTGGCCGGAGAGGGGGAGGCTGGTGTTGAGCAAACAGGAGGGTCCCTCCGAGTGGCCCACGGCAGCATCCTTAATTCCAATGAGTCTGTCGTGTGGGTCTTTGGTGTCAGCCCCAGATGAGACACTGGCGGTCAGAGGGGAAATCGGGGGAAATCGGGGCGGGTCACCGTGGGTGTCACCGTGAGCTGTTGCTCCTGGATTCAGAGTGTGGCCATGGGGCTGAGATGGCTAGGTCTGACCTACGAGGTAGTGATTCCAACCCACAAAGGCAGGAAACAGACATAACCTGGGGACTCTGTCATCTCAGACACCCACAAAAAAGACACCACACCCTTTGAACGGGCGTGTGAACTTTATAAGGTCCTTAACGGTCTCTGGGAGCCATGGGCTCCCTTGGATGGCGTGCTTGGTGATGAGGTGGGGATGGCCATCTTGGGGGGGGGTGGAGAGGGCAGTGATACATGACACACCTGCCACGTATGCAGTGAAGCCCATCAGCTCTTGCCCTTTCCTGTGAGGCAGGCGTCTCTGGGAGCTTGGAATTGGGTTGGGTCAATTTGTTCTCCAAATATGTTCATCTTCTCCCACCACTGTTTACATTTCCATTGGGAAAATAAATACTACACGTTGCTTCTGCCTGCTGTATTTTCTTAGAGATTTTAATCCCGATTCCTCACGGAAGGTTTACACACACACACGCACACACACACACACACACACAAACACAGAGCCTCCAACCCTGGTGTGAAGGCACCACAGTTCATCAAATGCTTTTGTTTCTCCTCTTCAGATGGGGAAAGATGTGCTATGGAAGACTAATGCTGCATTGACATAATGAAGCGTTTGGGCGAATCTCACGTTTCTCAATCAGAGAACCAGCCAGTCTCATCCGGAATGTTCTCAGCCGCCTTCCACCCCCCCCCCCCCCCCACTGCCTCCCCCCAAATAGAGTTCTTCCTTAAACTTTCCACACGCTGGCTGTTAGACACTCATACGCTCTCTACCAATCACAATTACCGCCCCCCCCCCCGCCACTCCCTGCCCCCGTCCCCCCCACCCCCCAGCCCAGATTCTGATATTTAGTGCCTGGAAGCTCATTAGTACTTCGCTGCTTTACCCTAGAGTTTTAAATTTTTAAGCAGCTAGGGTTCATCTAAGAGGTCTTAACCTTATAATTTGTAATAACTCAGAGATCACGCATCTGAAGTGTGCGTTATTTGAAAAAATGCTCCTTCTCCTTCACCGGCCATTGATTTGCTTCCTCTTCCAGTCGGGGGATGTCCTACTAAATCAGGTGATGGAAAATGCTCATTTTTACTCCGTAGTAAAACACAAGCAATTATGAGACATTTCCTAACAGAGATTGATCTTGCCTGAAAAGAAGGCCTGGGGTGTCGGAAGCAAGTATAGGGCAGCAGAGATAAACGGAGGAGTGCCAGAGAGGTAAGATTCTGGACAGACTAACACCTGGGCCCGAATATCTGTATGCTTGGACCTTAGCAACCCCCAACCGAAGTTGACAACATGCATCTCTGGATTTTGACTGCGTGGGGCGCTGTGCCAATGAGCTGTTTAATTCTGGTCAATGTGCTTAACCTCTCTGGGCTTCAGACCTTCTTCGCTCTGAAACAGTAAGAGAAATCTGCCCCTTGCTTGATGTGAACATTCAAGGAGATCCCACAAGTAAATTATCCAACACAGAGCGGGGGACGTGCGAGCTCACGATAGAAACACCAACCTCCGGGCACGGGAGGGAGGGCACACCCGTGGTTAGACCTGGCCCTCAGACCTCAAGACTGGGAAGTTCTCGGGGTTCCTGGGGAGCAAGAGACCCACACACATAGAGCTGATGAGAATATGCAAGGAGCCAGCACGAGGAGATGTTTTTCCTTTTATTTCTGCAGCTTACAACGGGGCCGGGCTCCCGCTACACTGACTAAACTTTGTCTAAAAATTATCTAAGGACCCCCTAATGTGTGTCGATGCCACACATGTCAGATGTGTCAGCCTCTTCCAGTAATGACTCTCTGACATAAACAGTAAGGAAGAAATATTACAATTACCGAGGGGTGCCAAAGCCCAGCATGCATTTTCATGAGGGGTCTTCGTGAATGGCAGTGTGAGCTCTGTAATCATCTCCCCCTGCCAGCAGAGCTGGCCAAAGAAAGCTCTCATCCCCCCAAAGACAATTAAAATGAGTTAAATGAATTAAAAAGGCCCTTCCCAGTTAAAGTACAGTCAGAGGTTAGAAACAGTAGTATTTGGGTTTATGGAAACTCCATGGTTGCCAAGCCTTCGGAGTTGTGGCTCACGGGGGAGTCATTTCAGTGGGAACCTAAATAACTTACGAAATTGGAGGCAATATGCATAATTTTAGATTTCTGCGAGGCTGTTTTCATTCTCCCATTTATTCTGGCTCCTTAGGTCAAGAGAAATATCTTTTTACCTAAAATCAAATTGAGAGGGAGTGGGGTGGGGGGTGGGGGGAGGCAGGGAGGCTGCCTTGTTGTCTTGAACACAATGGGACAACTATTTGGAGACAGTGGGAAGACCAGGCTTGGGGCAGGTTAGCTGCAGGAAGAAGCGTACTCTGAGTCCCTTTTCACCACTCACCAGCTGGGTCTCTTGCAAGTGACCTCAACCACTCTGTGCCTCAGTTTCTCCATCTGCAAAATGGGATTGTTTCTACCTCGCAGGGTGGTCATGACAATGAAGGGCTTAGCGGATTGTCTGCCACAGTCGGCGGTGGCTATGACCACCCCCATCTTGGCAAGACAGTAAGTGAAAACCGTGGAGGTGTGAGGGAATGGGGGCCCTGGGACCACTCCCCAAGCGTTCCTGAGCACCAGATGCTGACAAGCCGTGGGGGCCATGGGAGACTATTATCCGGCGTTCCTGCTGTCGCCCCAAACGTCCTGGTCACCTGCACGTCCGGATCTGGTCTCCCCGACCCCGGCCACATGCCGTCGATTTCATAAGAAATTCTATCGGGATTTCTGTCCGCTGCATAAGAAGGATGCCTCCTGCTTCCTCCACCGCCCCCCCACCTGCAGGTCCCCAAAGTCCCCAAGGTCCCCAAGTGTGTGTATGCACTTGCCCATTACATGCACAAACTCCATCAGAAAGCATTTGTCTACACCCTCTTTATTCACTTTCAAAGGGTTAAACAGCCTATTTACTGGGCTGTCAACAATCCGAGGCCCAAATCGTGAAGAAAGCCCCATCCAGTTTTGTGCGGCCGAAAGCCTTGTCTTTGCTGGCCTGTTCTTGTTACTGTCATGTAATATCCATGACAATCGTGTTGGGCCTTTTTTTTTTTTTTTTAGGGGCTCTGTGGGGCTCAATCTGAGGGGCCACTTTAAGCCAGGAAAGGCCTTTATTTATGTGGATTTGAAAGGGCCTTGAGAAGGTCCTTCCCCTCAGAACCCTCTTTCCGCAGGTCACCGTGGTTTCAAAAGGATTTAAATGCGGAGACTGCAATCAGTACTTCCATCACGTTCTAATAGACTGACATGAGCATTTGTGCCTGAAAGACAGGGGAAAAAGTGATGCAGATTTTCCCTAAATTGGACTGACGCACAAAGCAGGCAGAGTCACCGAGAGCTCACACCCTCCTTTGCACTTCTGACCAGCGCCGCACAAAGAGAGCCGTGGGAAGCTGCCCAGGAGCCGGGCCCGGCCATTTCCATGGGCCATATGGAAATTTTGTTTTGTGTACAGAGAAAGTGTCTGATAACAGTGACCTTAGCTGCCATATGTGGGCAGTGAATAGGGCCAGAGGAAACCACTCCACAATCTGACCCCCAACATATGGACCAGCGGCCCAAGGAGACTTTCACTTGCCATCTCGCCGGCAACCCCGGGGGATTTCATTAAATTTGTTAATGAATTGTTCTATTGACTTATATCTGAGCTTGCCTCATTAGAGGAGAAGAACACAATTTTTATCTCTGTTTTCGTGAAGGGACCAGAGCGTTCCCTCCTTTGTGGGGTGGCGGGTAATCTGCCGGGCTGTCATCGGCTTTGAACTAATTTATTGTGTCAGTGAAGAAGGCCCTTCCGTGCTTGTTGAGGCTCGAGCCCCACTCCAAGCCTCTTCACATCAATGTTTTCCTTGTGAAAGGGCTGTTTCCTGGGCTCCTGCTTGGTTTACAAATGGCCGGACATGATGTTGGCCCGGTGTGGCGTGTCGTCAGGCTGCCGGCGGCAAGGCGAGGCTGCGAGTCCCCATAGCTCGCGCTTTGCGAGGTGACACCGCGTTTGGCGACGAGGTTGCCCACTCACCTGCCCTGCCCACCGCCGGCCACTCTACCCTGTCTCTCTACACTGTCCCTGCAGCGCCTCGATACACTGTCCGAAGAGCTTCACATTGGAACATCCCTGCATCGAGAACATTCCCTCTCCCGCCCCCGCTTCTGCCCTGCCAAGTTTGGAATCGTATAAATCTCCCCATATCCGAGCCTTATTAGTAATGGCTCGATTGTTTGGGCTTCTCCATGCGGGAAAGCTGGGGTTTTAAAGCAATAAGAACTATCAATTAACATATTATTAGGGGTAAACCAATAAAGAACCCATTATGGCTAATGGCGAGTGTGGAATCACGAGGAATTAGCGAAATGAGATTCAATAAAATGGAAACCATAAAGATAAGCTTCTGAAGATTGGATCTGGCTTTTTGAGCTTAAGTCTCAAATAAACAAATGAGTGAGACCCACCAAAGCCTCCCATTGGTTCCTGTCTCCCCAGCCAGCCAAGGGACAGGCAGAACTTTGTGAGTTGGAACGGGGAAGAAAGTTCGGGAACACTGCTACTGAGAGGGGTTTATCCCATGGAGGAGGAAGGGAGGATGAAAGGAGGTTAACTTTTAAGATGCTCCCAAGTTGGGCTAGGAGTTCCCTATCAGACGATGTGGCACAGAAATCCCTAAGCCTGAGCACTGGCCACTCTGGCACTTGCCCTTGGCACGCGAAGAACCAAAAAGTTGGAAAAAGCAGAAAACCTCATGTCAGAGGGAAAAACTGGGACCCACACAGGTCCCACAGCAGCAAGAGTGTTGGGCAGGGATGCAGAGATGTTGCAAATTAGAGCTATCTCTTGGCAAAGGTGGGGTGAGGTGGCTGGAGTCACTGTCCATCCTCCCCTGTGTCTGAAGACGGAAACTAGGCTCTCCAGTTTAGTGCCTTCTCGTAACACGTCACAGGAGGTGTTGGGTTGCTTGCCCTGAGTTCACACATCCTTGAGGTTGACTATTGCCCTTATCACTGAAATACCATTTGGCTGGGTATAAAATTCATCCTCTCTCCCAGAACCTTGTAGACATTGCTACAGTGCCTTAGGCACTGAATGACATACTAATTTGTCACGTTTTGCTTCTTGATGGGCTACATTTCATCACTGAACTGTTTTATTTAAAAGTTTTTTTCAAAGAGGACTAGTGATGCTATATTTCATGATATGTTTTATGTTTGGAAAGTTTTCGCTATTACTTTTATACTTGCATGACAACTTGACTGGGTATAATTTAGTTGCTTCACGCATTCTTTTCCTTGGAACTCTGTTGATACTCCCCTGTCTTTTTTGGCTTATTGGGACGACTTCTCAACGATCAATGCCCTGGTGTGCTTCCTGCGTGCCTGAAGAAATATATCTTCCCCCTTGGAGTCCAAGAACTTGACCAGGGAATGTCATGGTGTCATCCATTCTCCATCAGTATTTCCTGGAACTCAGTATTTTCAAGTGTATCCTTGTGAACTAGATTCAGTTCTTTCTTCAAGGAAAGCCTATGCTATTGTATCTCTGACATTTTTTGGTTCCATTTGTGGGATTCTCTAATTCGGGGTCACTAATTGTCATTATCTTCCAAAGATCCAATAGGCTTTTAATCCACTAATGGCTGACATCAGCTCTCAGCTTATTCTCTCCCACACCCTCGAACTATACACACCTCAAAGGAAAAAAATCATCTTATTTATCGCCCTTTCCTCAGAGCCCAGAACAGGAGCAACTATGGAACGGACCCATAAGTAACCTTGACAGTTAGGGTTTAACCTTTATTTTGAGAGAAATCAACAGTCGTTGGAGGTTTTCAATGAGGATAGCAGTGGTTGACATGGCATCACAGGGCTTCGAAGTAGGGTGGGCTACAGGGTGAGAGAGATGTTCCTAATGAAGGGTGGTCATATCAGGTGGTGGCCAGAGATACTGGTTTTATAGGAAAGGAAGATGTGGTGCATAAACATGAATATTTTGGACTCCTCTGAGGAGAAAATTCATACCAGTACCTCTGCCAGGAGAGCAGGTGGCTTATGGAAATGGCTATTAGCCTCTGGTTCCAGAAAAATAACTGGAAAATTCTTTAGGAGACTTTCCTTTTGTTTTGTTTTGTTTTCTTTTCTTTTCCTTCTTCTTCGATGTGTAATTATTAGTTGATTTCCAACACCAAACTCGTCGATAGATTGGCATGTTAAATAAAAAAGTAATTATAATAATATGGGGAGGTGCCCGGGTGGTTCAGTCAGTTGAGCGTCTGACTCTTGGTTTTGGCTCAAGTCATGATCTCATGGGTCATGAGATCAAACCCCACACTGGTTTCTGCACTCAGCGAGGAGTCTGCTTGAAGATTCAATCCCTTTACCCCTCCCCCACTCTCTCTCAACATTCTCTCTGTCTCTAAAATGAATAAATAAATCTTTTTAAAAATAATTTTTGCATTCATCAGAGTCCTGGCTGGAAGGAGATGGCACATTCAAAGGGTTTGAGGGCAGAGCTTAGGGGATCACAAGGGATGCAGAGGCACAGGAAGGAAGGGGCTAACTCTCCTAGGCCTAAAAGGGTAAAGGTAAAGAATGATGTTCTGGAACCTGGTCAGAAATGTGACCATGGAAGAGGGTCCCCACTGAGATGGTGTGCCCTAGTGCAGAGTGCTAGCCCCCTTGACCCCCAGTGCTGACCAGGACTCAGTGAGACTAAAGCCGGGAAGGGCATCTCTCCTCCTTTCCTCCTTCATCTAGCCTCCTCCTCCCTCCCACAGACCAAGATCAACTAGAAGCCAGAGTTGATGCAGCCCACATGATACAATCATTCATAGAGGTCAGCCTCCCAAATCTAGGTCTGGGGGGAAGAGGGAAGGGCAGAATGTGGAACTAGAGGGGCCCAATCTTCCCCAAGGAGACCACTTCCCTCACAATAAAATAAATCCAATAATAAGAGAAATCAGAATAAATTCCATTTTTTCTTACTAGATTGGAAGGGATGAAAATGTTTGAAAACAAACAGGGTTGGTGAGGGTGTGCCGAGAAAGAGTCTCCCTGCATATTTGTTGGTTGAAAAGTAATCTGGAACAACTTCTATATAGGGCAATTGGACAGCACCCACCAAAATTAAAAGCGGATGCACCCTTTGGCGGAGAAATCCCAGTTCCAGGTATCTATCCCACTGATGTGTTCAGACTTGCATACAATATTATGTACGCAAGGCTATTCATTACCACATTGTTTGTAATAGCAGAACGTTGGTGAAAACCTGAGCATCCGTCAATAGAGACTGGTCAAATAAATTGTGGTTCACACATGCAGTGGAATACTATGCAGCCATGAAAGAAGAATAAGAAGACCTTTTCTATAATTTATTAAGTGAAGAAAGCAAGACGGCATCATTTGTACTAAAGGGCAGGGAGAGGGTCAGGTAAAGCTACCTGATCTCTTTTGAACCACAGATGCACAAGAAATTAAGGACCAAGGTTGGGTCAGGCAATGGGATTGTGTAGCAGGGGGATGGTGCTGAGGCAGGTTCTCTCTGTGTGACTTTCAGGTTTTTGTTTTGGTTTTGAATACCTCTTGCCTATTCAAAAAAAGTGACTAAATTCATATTTTTTAAAGATTCTATTTAAAAGCGCAGACTTGACCGTCTAAGGACAGTGAGAAATTGTATTAAAAACCACATGTACCAAGTGGATTAGCTCTGGGTACTAGGATTTTTGGACTGGAACTATCAGAAGCAATGCGGCTGCTCTGAAAGGCCCCCACTTGAGAGTCCCTGCCCAGAGCGTGAGGATCTCTGAATCAGTGAAATAATGGGAAGGACCAGACCACCTTCCACTGGAAGCTTTCTGTCCTAAGGCAGAACAGAAATAGCTACTTCCCAGGCAATCCCTGTCCCTGAGGATGTGTGTCACTGGTAAGGGGCAGTGGAGAAGGTGGGAAGAACTTCTGGGGGCTGCTCTTGGGACCTGGCCTCTGCCTTGAATCCCTTCATGCACGCCTGCCTCAGCCCCTCTCCTGTTTCATGCTTCTGTGTCCCATGAGCCACTGTTGCTATTGCGAGAGCTTCAATCCCTCCCCGCCACTGACCTCCAGGGCTATAATCTCCTTATCTCTGGATGAGGAAGGAGTGATAGTGTGTGTCATCATGGTAGCAAGCATGAGAATACTTGTCTTTTGCCGATTTCATATCCACTTTTATCACGTTCCTCCATCTCCTGCCTTTCCACACCCACGTCCCCTTGCTGGAAGCTCTCACACTGCTGCTGGAGAACAGAAGCCCAGGCCCAAGGGCCAACACCAAGTGCAATATGATAGGCGAGACTGAATAAGCAAGATCAGGGTGCTCACTCTGCCCCAGTCAACACTGCCTCCTTGCTGTCCTTTGAACCCACAGAGCAGGCTTCTGCTATGGTGCCCTTTTCCCCGGTTATCTCTGCTAGAACACGCTCGACTTGGACAACAATATGGCACCCTCCGCCACCTACTTCCGGACTCTGCTTAAATGTCTCCTTCTCAGTGAGGGTGCCCTGCCCCCCTGAGATCTTCGATAAATTATACATTATCTGGAATGTGAACCTCACATTTGTAGGGACTTTTCCCCCCTGTTTTGTTGACTGATGAATTCTTGGCACCCAGAAGTGTGCCTGGTGCATTTCCATGCTCAGTATTTGTTGAATGACTAAATAAATGAGTTATAGCCCTTAATCTCACTACTTTTTTTTGTCTGTTTACTTTGTGTCTCACCCAGTGGGCTAAGAACTCCTTGCACAGCACCTACCACAATGCCAGGGGATGCTTGATAAATGTGTGTGTGTGTGTGTGTGTGTCTGTGTCTGTGTCTGTGTCTGTGTAAATGAATCATTGAAGGCTCTTCCATGCACGCTTTCAATCCCAGTTGCTTTCTGTTCTGAAGATACCGAACGGACATCGGCCACCTTCCAACACAGCAAAGGTTATTTAGGGTCCTTTGCTGATAATTCTTCTATTTGATTCTCTTATTTTTAGTTTGCCAGGCACGTTTTGGTTCAAGATGTGTGAATGAGAGAATGAACACACTTGTAGAAACTGGAGATTTGTAGGCAGCACCCAGATAAAGGAAGAGTGTCTGGAACATTGACCTCAGGGACCGAGCTCTTTGCTTTCAGGTTGTGATGTTGAGGGGTTTTATTTGTTTTGTTTTTTGAGAAAAGCAGTTGCTATGATGGATGTCATTCCTATGAAAAAGAGAAGCCCCCATTCATTGATTGCACACCCCTCATCAGGAACTGTGCTAGGCACTTAATTACAATCATAAATTTAAACTTCATGGCAACACCATGAGAAGGGTACTGCTTTTATACTTGGCTTTCAGAAAAGGCAACTGAGCTTTGGAGAGATAGAATTAACTTGCTCAAGGCCCTAGAGCTAGAAAGTGGTGGAACTGGGATTTAAATTCAAGCCTGAGATCTCTAAATCTACTACTTCATCTACAATGCCCCTCCGCCATTGTCCTGCTGAGAGTAATCTAGAGTGTGTTTGTCCTAAGGGGGCTGTATTCATTGGAGTAAGCTAGCTGCTGTAACAAACAAATCCCCAGAGTTCAGTGATGTAAGACAATAATTGTTTATTTCTCATTCATGATATAGTTCCCCCAAAAGACCTGCTGTGTGTGTGTGTGTGTGTGTGTGTGTGTGTGTGTGTGTGTATGTTTGTGTGAGCCTACATTCTGCTCCATACAGTCATGCAGGGATCCAGGCTCCTTCCACGTAGTGGACTCTGGAGCCCATCCTTGGGGCCCTAGAGTCCTTCCCCACTAGACACTCTTCCTGTGTCCAGCTGGTGGGGAAGCCAAGCGTGAGCAGAGCTGATAGCACGTGGGAGAGGGTGCAGAGGAGCCAGGCCTGGGCAAGGGGTATTCATCACCTCCCATCGCCTTTCTTTGGTCAGCACTCTTCATACAGCTGCACCCAACTGCCAAGGAGAATGGAAAATATCGTCTAACCATGTGCCCAGGAGAAACAAAATTTGGGATTTGGGATTTGGAGAACACAGAGTATCTTCTGCCACAGGAGAGAGTGGGTAGAGTGTTCCAGAACTGGATTATATAGGCAGGTTTCAGTTCTCTGTGTCACTAAAACCAACAACAATGAGAGCAATGACAATGATGATGACAAAAGGTGGGGGTTATGAGTCAGCCATGTACCCAGCAGATCTCACCTGATCCGAATTTTCCGTTAATGTGTCATTTCGGTTAATGTGATATTTTGGTCAAATGTGGACGAGACAAGAAGTCTTTTGGTTTCAAATCTTATTGCTGAAAATCTTTCCAAGATGTGGTGTTTCACGTACCAGCCTCAGGAAGTTCGATGCGGTAAATTCAGCGAATATTTTCCCAGTGACCCAGGCTCTCACAGGGCTTCTGGGTTGCCATTCTGAATAAACATCAGTCTTCACGACACAGGTCTGGGTGTGTGGGAGAGAGCGGATATGAATCGGCAGTGATCCAAAAATGTCGTCTTGGATTGTTTTGCTCCTAACTCCTGCTGTTCTTATTTCATTTTTTCTGATTACCGAAAACCATTCCTGGTCATCATGGAAATGCTGGAAAATACAGAAAGGTAAAAATTACAGAACAAAATGACTTCTAATTTTATGACTTAGAAATAGCCACTATTAACATTTTTGGTTATATTTGCTTCATTTTTCGTTCTCCCTTTCTTTCTGCATCTGTTCCTCTTTTATATGTATATAGGTGAACTAACAGTATAAATGCAGTTTTACATCTTTAATTTGTCTTATTATTAATTGCATGAGAAGTTTCCCTTGCTGTTTATACTGCTTTGAAAATATCATTTTATATCCATAATATTCCACTTTGAGTAACTGTAATATTCCCAGATCTTTCTCTGCAAATCAGCAAATCTTCTTTTCATTCAATATTACAAATAGCATTGTAATAAATATCTCTGTACACAAATTTATATTTGCTTCTTTGATTTTTTTGTTTGTTTGTTTAGGAGAAATTCCTAGAAGTGGCATTATCAGGCCAATGAAGATAAATATTTTTATGTTTGGTACCCTGACAAGCATGGACGATCTTTTCATCTCTATTCATTTGCCAAGTGAAAAATTGGATTTTAACAATTTTCATTTACATTTTTTGATTAGCAAAATGACTTTTTATGTTTATTAGTCACTTGCATCCTCTATACCTAATATATTTCTCTCTTATATTTTCCATTGACTTGATTTTTTATTGATTTTTATGATCTGTTTATTCATTAAAAATAATATTTTAGTCATTCTTATGGAAAATATTTTCCCATTTGTTTTAAAATTACTGTTATCAGCTTATTAACTTGTCATTTATCTTTTTTTTCTCTCCAGTGAATGGTGAAGGGACAAGTTTCTGGTTAATTGAGAATTCTAATTAGTTGACTTCTGGTTGATTTAACAATCAAGATTTTGGTGGGGGTTAAATCGGGGATATGTTCTGAAGTTATATTACATTTTCAAATGAAAAATGAAGCTAGAGGGGAATGTGAACTGGTTTCCTTTATCCTCTCCTGTTCAATAGCCATTAACATCTTCTCCATCTTGAGGGCAATGTTGTTTTTTGGGGTTGAAGATAAAGCAAGTAGAAAACATTGAGATATCAATAGAGCTATAATTGACCTTTTTGTTAAGGTCATTAAAAAAATCAGCATGAATTTCTGAAGACAGTAGAGTTTAAATAGCCCCCTATCTCCCCACACCCCCAAAATCCTTGATAAGTAAAAACAGAGTCTTTATAAAGCATCAGTCTCTGATCCAAATTCCTAAGGCCCAGGCTCAGTTAGCTTTTGCAGGCATAGCTTTCCAACACAATAGTTTTCAACCGGGAAATTCTGAGACAGTACAATATGACCCCATGTGTAATAAAGTATACTAACTTAGTATATACTAGATCCTTAGAGTGCCAATAAATGCTACATTAATCAGGGGATTCCAAAGCAAATACATTTGAGAATTGCAGGATTAAACAAAGTTAAGTAGGTTTCTTTACTGCAGAACTTATCAGGGCCTTTGATGGGCAATATATGTAGGAATGCCTAAGACAGGATGTTTCATATTCCCACACTGATTTGATCACAGAGCTCTTTATAAGGAATATCCTTTGAGAACAGACTTAGAACAGACTTTGAAAACTGTTACCTTAACCCAAAAGAGTATTTCTTTCTTTTTTTTTTTTTTAAGATTTTATTTATTTTTTTGACAGAGAGAGAGAGAGAGAGAGAACACAAGTAGGCAGAGTGACAGGCAGAGGGAGAGAGAGAAGCAGGCTCTCTGTTGAGCAAGGAGCCCAATGCGGGACCCAATCCCAGGACTCTGGGATCATGACCTGAGCCGAAGACAGCCACTTAACTGACTGAGCCATCCAGGTGTCCCCAAAAGAGTATTTCTAATTATGTATTTCTGGGGCATTATAACCAGCTTATGGTGGAGGTATTTGGTGGCAGACATAAATAATTAGATAAATTCAGTGCTCACTAGTTGTCAAAACCTTTTTCCAATTATTATCTCGAATAACCCCCACAACAATCACATGAGCAAGGCATTAAATCAGTAATGAGGCTCTATGGCTGATGCCTAAGAGGTCTACACTTGAATCCTGATTCCACATAACCTGTGTGACTATAGGTGCCTTACCTAACCTCTCTGTGCCTCAGCTCTGAGAGCAATTGTACTCACCTCATGGAGTTGCCATGAATATTAGAAGAAATAACATTTCCACTGCATTTAGAATAGTCTCAAACATATCTTACATATTTCTTTCATTTGGGCTATTTTTATTCCCGTCTTACAGCTGAATAAGCTGGGGCTCAGAGAGGTTAATGAACCTGAACAATATCGTAAGGACAATAAGAGGAAAAGGTTGGCTTTGAACACAGACGGTCTGACTTTAGAATGTTGTTGTTTAATATTATACTCACTATGCTCTGTTTCTGTGAACAGCCTGGCATCCTCATACTTTTTTCCATATAGTCTGTAAATACATAGACCATGTCTGGTCCAGTGGGGTAGGGATGGGCCAGCTCCCCAACAAAATTCTTGCTCCCTCTTTCATAGAGTAGAGTTCTTGAAGCGGGGCAGATGCCACACCCAGGACTAAACCTCCCAGGGTGCCTTGCAACTGGTTGCGGCCATGTGACTAGTTCTCATCAACCAGGTACATCGCTTCTGGCATGGGCCATTAAGTAAATGGGGCTTCGAGTCAACAGCCCTCCTCCCACATTTGCCAGATGCATGCAGATTATTATGAAGCCCCAGGGGGTGGTGGAATTATAAGAAGCCTGGGTCTCTAAAAATCACCACTTGCAGGAAATAAACTCTGGCCAGGTTCACCTGTGCTCGATATATGGGTGAGCCAAAAACAAACATCTATTTTGTTGAGTGATTGGAATGTGGGGGTTTATTTGTTACAGCAGCTAGCGAAAGACCCCTTTACTAGTGCCCAGTGGAAACGTGAGTATTTTATTCAAGGGTCTCTCAATATTCCTTCGGGCAGACTCAGATAGCCCCTTGCATTCTCATGGAATCCTGCTCTAATCTAAACTATCGTGAAAACTCAGATGCTGATGGGGCTGACATTGAGGGTAGGGATGGAGGTTGACCATCCAAGGACGAATGACCTTGCCTTTGGGAAATCTCTTGTGGCGGGGAGAGAGAAAGCAGTTGGGTTGGCGGGGAGGGCATTGGGCTAGTAGGCACCTGGAGATGCCTCTGTTGCCTTCGGATTCCGTGGAGCACATTATTAGTTTGTCGTCAAATGTTTACTGCCCCGTTAATAAGGAAAGGAACACCAAACAGCCCAGCATAAAAGCCAACAATGGCCATAAAGCTGAATTTGCCATATATGGTGTTTCCATAGTTGGAAGAAACACTTTTCCCCATACAAAAGATATAACTATATATCTTCTGATTTTATGGGCTGCAGATTACTCTAATTATCATAAAAAATTACTACCGCTAATAAAAATTCTATTATAAGTTACTTATAGTAATCTCCAGGGTACTACACTTAGCCAAGAAAAGGTCGTAATTACATTACACTGTGGGGAGTTTGTTGTTCAAAACTCTCGAAACACTAGCCGTGTCTTTTAACACACCTTAACAGCCCCGCCAGGTCCCTGGCCCCTTCTCCCACCTCCTGCCCAGTTTTTGGTCAAAGGTCTCCTCGTTGTTTTCATTCTGCAGGATGTGGTTTGAGCCTAGAATAATGACCCATCTTGGACACAAATGACGCAAATGAATTTTTAGAGTTACAAATGTCTGGGTGGATTTGTCGTCCCCCGGGGCCTCCAGGATGTCAATGGAAGGATGTAATAGAAGGGAGACCTGACAACCCCCGCCCAAAGGGAAACGTGCTTTGCAAAATTGGTGGAAGCTACTGGGTGTTCATGCGAAACACAATGCTGAGTTTTTTGTTTGACAAGACAATAATTGGTATTTTCCCTTTTATAACTACTATTTTTTTTGGAATCATCATCCGTGAGGCTTGATGACTCCTCGGTGACCTTACAAAGTTCTGCCAATGAAACCAATTCTAACTGGTAATTTCATGACCCTCCCTCATTCCCCTGCCTTTGAATTAAATATCAAAATAAGTGCTCTCTCGCACTCCCTGGATGATGAAGTAGTAAATAAGCTCACGGTCCAAAGGCTTAAGCTAAAGTTGGAACACGGGTCATACTCCTAAATAGGGTTTCGATGGCTTCTACAAAGGGGTGAATCAGCATTTTAATGAACAGGCCCAGAAAATGAAATAGCCATTTGGGTTGCTTTAAAATAAGCAACTTACTTCAGCAATGACTTGTGGCACATTAATTGCTATCAGTAAGGGGGAAAGTATGTCTCGGACTTTTCCTGGCTTGTTTAAAAGAGACACTCTGGAGCTGGGCTGTAGAGGGAGGTCCCGAGTGAGGATGCCTGTGGTCACCCCGGGTGTGGGGTGAGTGCAGAGATCTTCTTAGTCAGGCGCCCCAAATAGCCCCTAACCACAGCCTGGACTCTTGGTAGAGGGGCAGTGGGCAAAAACCATCACGTACAGAGACTTTATCTCAGATGAAATCGTTTGGATCTTAATAAATGAGAAAGGAGGCTAAGGGGGAGTTTTGGTCTTTTCCATGCTTCTCCGGACCATCCCGAGTTTATTTCTAATTGAAAGAAAAGCAGATTTGCTTGGAAGAAAGCGACATACAGTCTGTTTCCTCCACTAGAATATAGACCTCATGAGGAGAGGAATTTTGTTTCATTCCTTAAAGCGTCTTGAATTCTTGGAGTAGGTAGCGTTGTGATGAGGTGTGTGGTTAATAAATATTGTCAGAGGAATGAAGAAACGAAGGACCTATCAGAAATTTGAGAACAGAAGTAGACCAAGAAGGACTACTGGTTATCTTATTTCACACACCCTGGTTTCTACAGGATCATACAGTTGTGTTTCTTTGAGCTAGTCTACACGCCACCTTCATCCGCTATGTGACCTTGGGTGAGTTGCTTAGCTTCCTTGAGCTCCAGATTCTTAATCTGTAAAACAGGACAGATGTCCCCACTCCCTAGCATGATGTCGGACAGAATTAAATCCCTAATAAGTCTTGCCCTTCCTTCTCTATTTAGAAATGCTTCTCTCCCTTCCTTCTGCCGCTCTGTCTATACCATTCTTGCTCCACCCCAAGGTCATGATCATCCCAAGGCACACCTTGCTGTACATTTAGCTTCCCAACTTTGCAGGCAATGACTTGCCTTTGCAAATCATTTATTTTTTTCTTTTTCTGTTTTCAGAGCCTCCTACAGCCAGTGCAAGCACGGTATAATCTCCTGAAAGGAGGCACGGCACAGCCGCAGAGGTGAGCCACTGGGTATCTGGTCCAGGTTCCTGTCCTCCTAATTGAAGGGCTTCGGCTAAGTCCCATCACTTCTGGATGTCTCGGTTTCTTCATCTGAAAAATGGAGATCTCAAGAGAGACTTCCTTAAAAGTTATACACGTCCTGTGCCTGGCCCCTCACAGTGGGTCCATAGCGGTAGCTAAGAAGAAAAATGAATACAATGAAAAAAATCCCCCTTGGAATTTGGAAAGGGGAGAGCACCTGTGTCATTTCCCTCTCCCTCATCCTCCACTCCTCATTTTTCCTTGGAAGGGAAAGAAGTAAGATGTCGACCTGGCAGAGGGAATGGTTTTAGTAGCTGCATTTGACTCCCCGGTGAGCTTCCCTGCACACATGTTGGGAGCTGTTTGGAGGCCTGTCAGGGAGGAAGGCTGCTGATGAGGTGTGGAGCTCTTGAGATGTCATTTCTGACAGCCCAGCTTTGATTTGGAGTGAAATGGAAGCAATTTCATCAGCTTAAGCTCAGAAAACACCGGGGAAATTGCCTTATTTCAGTTATCTGTTGCTGTGTAACAAATCACCCCCCAGTTTTGAGGCTTACAGCAGTCTTTTGCTGCTCGTGATCCTGTGGGCTGGCAATTTGAGCAGGTCTCAACTCAGCAGGAATGGCTCATTTCTGCTTCTCGTGGAGCTGGCTGGGGTGGCTTGCCTGGGGCTAGAGGATCCGTGATGGCCTCCTTGGGCATCCAAGAGCACCTTGGTTCTCCTCCATGTGATTTCTCTCTCCATAGGGTCTCCCAATATTCAAATGAGCTAGATTGAGCAAGAATGTTCCAGAAGGGGACACAGAAGTTGTCAGAGCTCTGAAGGCCTAACCTCAGAAGTCGAAGAGTGTCACCCCTGACACATTCTAAAGGTCAGAGGAAGTCTCACGCCATTTAGATCCAAGAAGAGGGGAAATAGACTCTGTCTCTTAATGGGAGAGGTGGCTCACTCATGCTGTAAGAGGGCATTTAGGATAAGAAGAATTGTTATAGCCAGTCATCAAAAATCAGGTCATTGAAGTGAGGTCTCAATGCAGATAAAACTCCCCAGAAGACGTCCCTTACGGAACTGGTAAGTACAAGGACAAGTTACCTGTACTCTTCCGTCCAATGAACAGTGGCAAAACATGGTCAGAATAACTCCCACAGATACTTCCTTTCAAAAAGAAGAATGGGGGGTGGGGAGGCCTGGGCTGGCTTAGTGTGTAGAACATGTGACTCTTGATCTCAAGGTGGTGAGTTCAAGCCCCACACTGGGTATAGATCTTACTTAAAAAAAACAAAACAAAACAAAACAAAACATTAAAGATGCTCACTGACTTAAAAAAAAAAAGCAAAACAAGGAGGATAATCAAATTCCTTAACAAAAACAAAAAAATTATTAAAAAAAAAAAAAAGAATGGTAAGCACTCACTGGTCCATAGCAATTCTGAAATCCTACTGGGTACCCATCTCCTGGCCCTGTCCTCTTTTGGCAAGGAATATTAGCTGATCATGACCCACCTCTTCTCTCTCGAAAATTCCTACTTCTGTTTTCTTCCCAGCTTTCCCCTCAGCCCTCTGCAGTCTTGGCTCTGTCCTCTCAGAGATCCTTCTTCTTACAGAAAAATTGGCTCGTATTTGTAGCTGAGTTTGCCACTAAACATACATACTGCTTGTCAAAAGTTGGGGAACCAGAAGCTTCTTTTCATTTTGAGTAGTTCAGATCCCTTTTGATGCAAGCTAGTGGTGTGTTTACCAATAAAATGCTCTTTAAAGCTCTGTAGGTTCTGGGGTGCCTGGGTGGCTTAGTCATTAAGCCTCTACCTTGTCTCAGGTCATGATCTCAGGGTCCTGGGATCAAGCCCCGCATTGGGCTCCCTGCTCAGTGGGGAATCTGCTTTTCCTTCTCTCTCTGCCTGTCTTCTCTCTCCCGGCTCAAGTTTTCTCTCTCCCTGAGATAAATAAAATCTTTAAAAACAAAACAATGCTGTAAGTTCTCTATGAACCTTGATGGTTTGGGTTTTATGACCCAAATGCCTTTTCCATAATTCTTTCTGAGACATGCGTTAGGACAATGACCCTACAATTCTTAGTTTTGTTTAGCTAAGAGGGATTACTAAGTTTAAATAGCTTTAAACCTTTCTGAGGTGGTAACAAGGGTCTTAAAGATTTGATTTGTCCCCTTAAGTTATTCCTTATTTTGAAAATATTTTTGCCAGCTCAAGAGACTCTCCTGAGCCTACTAAAATTTCTCTAAATTCTGATTGAAAACTGACTAGCTCCTTCTATAGCCCTCTTTTCTCCTACTTGACAATAAAAAAAGCAATAAGAAGCCAAGTTGGTGCTTTCAACATTCTTCCTGGGGGCCTCTTTTTTAGTCAAATTCACACTGTCTCTGTTATCTTGTGATAGTCATAGGCCATATCAAAACAGAGTCACTAAAAGCAACAACTTCTACTCATCCTTGCTAGATTAGCTGGGGAGCTCATTCCTGCTCCACATGGTATCATCTGGAGCAGCTCAGGTGGAGGAGGACCCAGGTTAAGTAGGGTGCCATGGCCATGTTCCAAGAAAGCAAGAGTGGAAGATTTCATGTCTGTTAAGATATGATTCAGCCTCCCTTCTACTGCATTCCCTTGGTCAAAGCGAGTCACGGGGCCAGTCCTGATTGAGGGGGAGAGAAAGGAGACTCCATCTCTTGTTAAGTGGAAGAATGTGTGGATGCAAATATGGGAAGAACTACTTGGCTGCCATCTTGGTGGCAGGCTATCATCCCCTCTCAGACTACAGGCAGCCCTCAGGGTTTTATAGCTGCCCTTACATGTGCTGGCAAGACTGTGTGCCCACCTGACACGTGGCAGACTCTTAGTACACATCCTTAAATGAATAAATGGAGTGAAGAAGTACACAAGGGAAAGCATGAATGAATGAGAGAATGGATGCGTGCATAAAAAATGAATGTATGAGTCAACAAATGAGTGAAAAGCCCTTTAAAATAGAGCAGCAGAACATCCTCCTTTTGCAAGAACTGTGAGATTTTACCTGTTCCCTGGAAACTAGGAGCAATCATTCCAGTCAGCGAGGCCCTTTTCAGATTCTCTTCACCTCGCTCTCCTTCTCCCCTCCCAGAAACCTGTGGTGGACGAGGGGAGGGCTTGCCTGATTAGGCTGCTAAGTCAGGTATCTTTCCACCTTCCCAATTTGGCAAGGCTGACTCTTGACAAGATTGGGAACAGGCATCACAAACCCAAACACCCCAACTGTCAAGCAGATAATATAAATGAGTGAAGTGGACCACGTGGCCATCACATGGGGGAGGTCCCTCATCTTGCGATATGGACTGAATATCCCACATCTCCTGAATTTCTCACTTCCAGAGATACATGCCAAATCCAGGTTGGTTGGTTGGTTGGTTTTTAGAGAGAGAGAGAACGTGAGCAGGGATGCAGAGGGAGAGAAAGAGAATCTTTTTATTAAAGATTTTATTTATTTATTTTGAGAGGGGGGCATGCATGCAAGTGGGAGGAGGGGCAGAAGGAGAGAGAGAATCTCAAGGGGGGCCAGTCTCATGACCCTGTGATCGTGACCTAAACCAAAATCAAGAGTCGGACTCTTGAACACACTGAGCCACCCAGGCACCCCGAAATCCAGGTTTTTGTCTGAAATCTCTCTGTTTTCCAGTCTTGGTGATGGTATTGCTCAGAAGAGGGACCCCACACCTTCTGGAATCCCACAACATGCTTAGCGAGGGCCCATGATCTCATCTGTCAAGTAATCTCCCTCCGTGAATAAGATTTCGTGAGGCTAGAATGGGAGTTGGAAAACCAAGAGCCTGTGCAACCCTAGTCGGGTTTCAAGGCCTGTTTATTAGGGTCTCGCCCAGGTACTGCTCCCTGCTCAAGGCCTTTCCCTCAGATAGAAACTATTTGGGGGCTCTGCCAGCTGTCAGCGGCCCATAACAACATCTACCATCATAGTGATTATCGTTGCTATATATCCAGTGCCTAAAACCTACCTCACATCACGTTGCCATTTATTGTCACTTTCTCAAGTAATGGGCACAACAGCCCCCAAAGGGGGGAATTCTTGCCCCTGTGTCATGGTGAAGCTTCAGGAAGGTGGAGAGACCTGTCCCAAGCTAGGAGGTGGTAGAACAAACCAGACCCATTATTCCTCCAGGGTAGGAAACAGAGCCACCTGGTGAGACGGGTCAAGGAGGTGGGAGGGTGTGTTGAGGGCCTGGGAGACCTCCTTGGTGCTGGTCCTGGAGGCAGCTGCGCCTTCGCCTGGACCCATCTCATGAGGATAACGACCACTTCCGTTTACGAGGCACTCCCTATGTGAAGAGCCAAGCCTGAGTGATCTCATCCAGTCCTCACAAGCCGGTTAGGGCGCCAGGGTGACTATTGTCCCATTTTACAGGGAAGAACTCAGAGGCCCAGAGTGGCCCCTAGTGTCACAGTAAGGGAGTGGTGGGACCAGGGTTCCAGCCCAGCTCTGTGAGGCTCAGAACCCTTCTTTATATTTTCACTCAGTCATACCCTGGCAATGTCCCAGCCACCCCATTTGTGCCCAGGCCCTGCTGTGCCTCCCTTCCCCGGCACCCTCATGAGGTAAATTCCAGGGCCATTCCTTGGGGCCTATTCTGGCACCGACTACAGTCTCAACCCCTGGCCCTCTCCTCCCAGCAGACAATGCTTTGGATTCTCCTGATGGTTATTTCTTGTTCTGCAAGCCCCACGGTGGGCCCAGGAGGTGGCTGTCAGGCACGTGATCTAGGTGTCAGGTAGAATTACAGCACTCATTCACTAAAAATTAATGGCGGCAGGCATTCACCGCCCCCGCCCCTCCATCCAGGCTGGGCCTTGTCTCCCAGGCCGTGAGCACACAGCCCAGTCTGCACCCTCCCACCCAGCGAGGGCTTACACGGGCACAGAGGGAAAAATAGCTGTCCGACGCCCTTTAGGAAGGAAGGAACTCTGGGACTGGTGGCCGGCTTGGGCCATGAATGCGTTTCCTCAGAGCACGGATAAACAGTTTATAGTTCTGAAATCCTGTGTTTGATTTTCACATCTGCTCTCACTCTTGAGATTGGCACTGAAGACGGCTGACTGTGCCCTTCGAGTGGCAGCTGAAACCCGAAATCGGCTTCCTCTGCCCCCGGCCTCTTCCACCATGGCCTCAGCCCCCCGTGGCTGAATTTTTACGTCCTTGCTCCACTGGAATGTGTTTCCACTCAGAGAATGCATATTGTTCCAAAAGGGAGATCTCAACTTCTCACTTCATCAGAGACTTAGTGAGGGCCTACTGGGTGCCAAATGACTCCCCGCTGCGGTCACACATAGGCACAGTTGGGTGGGATGGGAAGTCTGCTTGGGTGTGTATGGCCACGTCATCCCCAGGGAGGTGGCTGGGCCAGGAGGTGAGGCTGCGCAGAAAAAGCCAGACCACAGGTTCCCAAGTGAAACTCGTGCCGATTTTTTTCTTTTTTTTAAGACTTACACCTTTCAAAGCATATGAAAAGGGATAGTTTTCAGATAGCCAAATCTAGAAGGTGGGGGGTGAGTTTCCATAAGATTTTTTGTTTGTCAATTGATTTTTTCTTTTAATTAAGACTTTATATCTTGGGCACCTGGATGGCTCAATCATTAAGTGTCTGCCTTCGGGTCAGGTCATGATCCCTGGGTCCTGGGATTGAGTCCTGCATTGGGCTCTCTGCTCAGTGGGGAGCCTGCTTCTCCCACTCCTACTCCCCTTGCTTGTGTTCCTTCTCTCTCTTTCTGTCAAATAAATAAAGAATATCTTTAAAAAAAAAGACTTTATATGGAGATATAAAGTCTATATATCTCTGTAGAGATATAAAGTCTATATCATCGTTTTGGTTCGCTGCCAAATTGAGAGGAAGATACAGAGAATTTCCATATAACTCTTGCCGCAACACATGTGGAGCCTTCTGCGTTATCAACATCTGCCACCAGAATGGGACATTTGTTACAACTGATGAACCTATAGTGGCACATCCTTATTACCCAAAGTCCAGAGTTTCCGTGAGGATTACTCTTGGTGTTGTATAACCCATGGTTTACCCAAATGTATGAGGACATATCTATTGTTATGTTTTATACAGGATATCTTCACCACCTTAGAACATCTCTGGGCTCTGCCTGTTCATCCCTCCCTCCCCACCAAACCCTATGAACCATTTATCTTTTTACTGTCACCATAGTTTTGCTTCTCCTGAATGCCTTATGAATGACTTGTACAGTAGGTGTCTTTTTTAGATGGCCTCCTTTCACTTCGTAATATGCATTTAAGGTTCTTCCATATCTTTGCGTGGCATGATAGTATATTTATTACTGGCACAAAATAACGTTGTGCCTATCACAGTTTACTTACCCTTTCACCTACTGACGAACATCTTGATTGCTTCCAAGTTTTGGCAATTATGCATGAAGCTGTTACAAACATCCATGTGTAGGTTTTACATGGACATAAGTTTTCAAATAACTTTGGGTAAATTCTAAGGCACACGATTGCTAGACTGTATGCTAAGAGTATGTTTAGTTCGGTAAGAAAGTGCCAGATGGTCTTCCACCGTGGCTTCACTATTTTTACTCCCAGCAGCAAGGAATGAGAATTCCAGTTGCTCCACATGCCCACCAACATTTGGTGTTGTCAGTGATCCAGCTTGCGGTCCTTCTAATTAATGGGTGTGTAGCACTATCTCCTTGTTTTAACTTACATTTCCCTAATGACTTATGATGTGAAGCATCCTTTCATATGTTTATTTGCTATCTGTATAGTTTCTTTGCTCAGGCATCCTTAAGCTCTTTGGCCCATTTTTTAAATCCAGTTGTTTGTGTTTAGTCTAAGAATTGGCTATTTGACCTTGAGCAAGTGTTTGCCCCTCTGTTCCCCCAACTGTATAATAGGAGAAAGGGTAGGTCAGGGTGTTTGTTTGTTTGTTTGTTTGTTTCCCCTGCAACAGAACTCTTGTTTTGCAAAGAAAATTGTACCAGGAAACCCAGTATCTAGACAGATGAAAAGGTGCAGCTCTGGGTGGGGGGGGGGGGGGCGCGGAGTGGGGATCCCAACCCTTGAGAGCCTGCTCAATCCTCAGAATGTCCAGAGAAATCTAAGACTCAAATACAGTATGTGACATGATTTCTGAGATTTTCTCCAGCTCTGATTTGGAGAGGTATAAAGTAACACAGAGAATAAGGGATTGAGACCATTAATTCGTTCTTGTAGCAAATGGCATGAAATCTCTCTGTTGAAAGTTCCACCCCATCCTAAGTGGCTTAAAAAGAGGATTTTATTCATTCCTAGAATCCAAAGAAATCTTTAAGGCCAGGCAGACTGAACAACCAGACCATGCAAGGGGCAGAAACACATCTGGCCCCCAGGACTTTCTCATGTCTTAAATTCTGATTGGTATGCACATTCTCTTTCTCTATGTGCCTTTTTCTACATGTGGTGGAAAATGGCCAATGATAGATCCAGGTCTCTTATGCCATCCCCAGAGACAGTCTGTCTATCTTTCCTGCTCTCAACTTGAAAATCCCAAGAAAGGTCTCTGATGGGTCTAGTTTCAGCCAAGTGCCCACTTCTGGACCTAACAACTATGACCCATGTGGTAAGGTCTTATAGCTTAATGGTTCCTCCATGGGGTAAGGGAAGAATTTCCCAACGGACATGGAGGGGTAATTGGGCACACAAAACAATTAGGTGTCCTTGGCCCTTAGTCTGGGACTTTGAAACCCCATGACCCACAAATTCTCAACCTTCTGTATGCATAAGAACACCCCGGGGGGACAGGGGGAGGTGGGTGGTGGGGTTAAGATCTGGACTCTCGGGCCACAACCCTTGAGGGCTTTGCTTTGGTATGTCTAATGGAGGGCCCAGGAATCATCATTTTTATAATAAGCTGAGTGCATTCAATCTCACTGATTCTCAGACCACAATTAGAGCAAGGTGGCCGTGGAGAAGTCTCAGATTTTCCTGCGCTGAAAAAAAGGTATTCATGCTGCAACTAATCCTTACCCTTCCAGAAACAGAGAGGAGGGTAAGCTAGACACAGTGTCCGGAAAGCCAGATTGGGCACTGGCATCTTTTGTGCCACCATACATCTAAGTCATAAACATGATGGCTGCCCAACCCCTGGAGAGGCGCACATTTCTGGAAGCTTCAGGAGATGCTGATGAAGAAATTGGTGACATTCAATGGGAGAAGGGAGAGGTTTGGGAAACAATAGGGCCCTTAGCGTCTTTGTGTGGATCTGAGAAGGAGAGCCCTGAAGGAAGAGGGGTGCCCATGAACCAAGAGCACTGGCCCTAGGGTTTGGGACCAAAGGATCAAGGGGTGAGCTGTCTTTACAAAGGGAAGATAAGGAGCCTAATGTGTCCAGGAAGCAAAGATGAGCCTTTTGGTGGAGAAGGTTGATAGTAGTAAACAAGTCAGAGCACGAATTCATAGGAATGGCCAAGGGTAGATTCATGTTTGGGGTTTTTTGCTTTCATTTCTGTGTTTTTCTGGTTTACAAGGAGGCTCACAGACTTTATGCAGAGATCTCTTACTGTCCAGCATTGGCACTACCGAAGCCAGTCTCTGTTCCCAGGAGAGTCTAATCAGGGAAACAGAACTCCTCTCAGGTAGTTCAGTCAGGGGCATATTTTTTTTTAATTGAGATATAATTAACATGTAACATTGTATTCATTTTAGGTGTATAACATGATAATATATACATATCATTATATATATAAATTAACATCCCTAACCACCCATAGTTATGAATTTTCTTTCTTGTGATGGGAACTTGTATTTTCTTAGCAACTTTCAAATATAAATAACGTATTTTTAATTATAGTCACCATGCTGTCCAAGACATCCTCAGGACTTACTTATCTTATAACTAGAACTTTGGGCTTCTGACCATCTTCACTCATTTTGTTTATCATCTATCCCCGCTCCTGCCATCGTGCTTCTCACCCCCTGGCCTTGGCAACTACCAATATGGTCCTTGTATCTATGAATATGTTTTTCTTTCTTTTTTTTTTAATTCTACATATAATTGAAATCATAGAATATTTGTCTTTCTCTGACTTATTTCTTTTTTTTAAGATATTATTTATTGATTTGACAGAGAGAGAGAGAGAGCACAAGCAGGGGAAGCTGCAGGCAGAGAGAGAAGCAGGCTCCCCGCTGAACAGAGAGCCCGACATAGGACTTGATCCCACGACCCTGGGATCATGACCTGAGCCGAAGGCAAATGCTTAACAGCTGAGCCACCCAGGCACCTCTCTCTGATTTATTTCACTTAGCAAAATGCCCTCAAGATCTATCCATGTTGTTACAAATGGTAGGATTTCCTTTTTACAGCTGACTAATATTCCATGGTGTATATATACTGCATTTTCTTTATCCATACACCCATTCATGAACACTCAGGCATTTTCCATGTCCTGGCTATTGTAAACAATTCCTCTGGGAACCTGGAGGGGCAGCTATCTCTTTGAGATTATGATTTCATTTCCTTCAAGTATATTTCCAGGCATGGAATTTCTGGGTTCTGGATCATCCACTAGCTCTATTTTTAACTTTTTGTTTTTAGGAGTCCTCACACTGTTTCCTGGAGAGTCTGTATGAGTTTACATTCTTATCACCAGGGCACGAGGGTTCCCTTTTCTCCACATCCTCCCCAACACTTAACCTTTTGTATTTTGGATGCTAGCCACCCTAACATGTACAAGATGCAATCTCACTGTGGTTGTTGTTGTTTTTTTTTTTAAGATTTTATTGATTTATTTGGCAGACAGAGAGATCACAAGTAGGCAGAGAAGCAAGCAGGCAGAGAGAGAGGGGGAAACAGGAGCCCTGCTGAGCAGAGAGCCCAATGCGGGGCTTGATCCCAGGACTCTGGGATCATGACCTGAGCTAAAGGTAGAGGCTTAACCCATTGAGCCACCCAGGCACCCCTCACTGTGGTTTTGATCTGTATCTCCCCAACGATTAGTGATATTGGGCACCTTTTCATATGCCTGTTGGCCAGCTGTGTAACTTCTTAGGGGAATTGAACACAGCGAACCAAAGTCATTGGAGGAGCTCCAAGAACAAACAGGGGAAACAGAGCAACCCAGATATTAACACTGGGAGGAAGCTGCTTCTACTGTTGACGCAAGAGATGGTGTCCACTCGGCCACCGAGAGGGAGCTGGGACCAGAAAGGACATGCCATGCATGAGGGACAGAAGCAAGACAGGAGAGCTGTCCCACAGGGGCTAAGCCAGGCTGGAGGTGGAGTCACAGAGAGGCCACCTGAAGTGGGAAGGCAGGGAGACATACCTTGACTTCTCTGTTCCTGCAGCAATCCACCTCTGGCACCTTCCATTGGCCAGTATTCCCGGAAACTACCCAACAGCCTGGGCTGAGTCAGCCTCTGCCCCAGAGCTCAGAGCAAAGCAGGAATGAGGAATGGGTGTGACCATTCGTGGTAGGTAACCCACACATCACGTCCCCAGTGATTTTATACAACTTTTCTACCTTGGCATGAGGCACGGGATATTGAGATTCAGTGGATCTGTTTTTAAGTATATTTATCTGTTTTTAAGTGTATTTGGGCTCGTTATGACTGACCTTGGTCAACTGTTATTGTATAAATCCCTGGACAATCTGTGCTCCCATTTGTTTGTTTCGCTTCCTAAAGAAAGATTATTTCCTTGATCTTGGAGGACTTGGTAAGCTTCTTCATCCCAAACGTGATTCGTACCTTCAAGACCTCTAGCGATCAAGGGCGGAGACTGGCTAATGGATTTGTGCCATGGGTTGACCTGGCCATGAGCTTGTCTTGTTTCTGCCTTTGTCAGAAAAGAGAATCGACAAAGAAAAATGTCAATACGACTTCTCGGGTCCCCCATTTAAAATTTCAGGGGTGCCTGGGTGGCTGAGTCGGCTAAACGTCCCACTCTTGATTTTGGCTCAGGTCAGGATCTCAGGGTTGTGGGATGGAACCCCACGTCAGGCTCCACGCTCAGCACGGGTGTGCTCAAGGTTTTTTTTTCTCTCTCTCCCTCCCCCCTTGCCCTCCTCCTCCGCTCACATGTACGTGCTCTTTCTCAAAACAAATAAACTAATCTTTAAGAAAAAGTCAACTTCCCACCATTCAGATATTCCTATCCTCCTGGCCTCCTATAGTGCTTTTTTCTTTAGGGCTCATCACTATTTGACTTACTGTACATTTTACTTGTCTCATATGCTGCTTATATTTTATTGTATCTTATTTACTGTTTGCTTTCTCGACTGGAATATGAGCTCCTTGAAGGCGGGAACTTTTGACTCTTTTTCGTTGCTATGTCCTTGGTGTCTAGAGAAATATTTAGTATACACCAAACGCTCAATGAACAATTGTCGGATTAGTGAATGGACTGAATGCAGAGGACTCTGGTTTATTGGATCCCAGCTATAGGTGACCATGGTCAACAGTTTCTAGTCAGCAAACACCACGTTCCAGGCCAATGTCTGCATTCTCGAATGAAGGTGATGGGTCACAGATGAGAGCAGTGGCCTGACAAGGTAAATCTGATTCTGGTCCTCAGAGTTCACTTTGCCTAATTCTGGCCACTTTTGATGGGATAGAGACCTTTCTGGTCATGCTATGATGTTACTCTCCACAATTATCCTGCTCGGGTACACATACGGCCTGACTCCTGAGTCTAAAATCTGTCAATGGAGGGAGGCTGCACGGTGGTACCCATTCTTGTGTGAAAGGTCATGCATCTTTTTTCGGTAAATTAACTTTTTATCTCTTAATGGTGTTAAGGAAAAGGTCAAAACATCTAACAGATGGGATGTGGAAGGCTTCCAGTGAAGGAGATCAATGTTTCCAACATCAATCTAACTCCAGAAAGTTCTTAATGATCATGGATGCAGTTCATGGGACACAGCGGCTGAAATGAGAGAGCGTAGCATGGTAGCAAAAATAAAACTCGTGTAAAGCAGGGGATTAGGGCCTCCTCCTGAAAGCTGTGGGCTCCGCAAGCTTCTCTGCTGTGGGGTCAAGTTCATAAGCCCAGATGGCTCTTATGACAAAGTGAACAATCCCTATGCCTTGTTAGCAGTTGAACAGTGTTACTTGTAACTATCCCGGTGCACGTAAGCTGAGGACAAATGGACAAGTCAGGACAACTGAGTTTGTAACAGTGACTTGGGAGTCTCAAAGGAATGAGGAACTGAGGCACTTTACTTAGATAAGGAGCTTAGGTGACAGAGAGTAAGGCCAGGAGTGCCAACCCCGCAAGACCACTGCTCCCCACAGAGACCACCTGCCCTCTCTGGGCAGGAGCGGAATGGTACCAGGGCTCAGTAGCCCAGAGGGCTGAGGGTGAGCATTTGGGGGCTGCCATTTATTTATCTTATTATTTGCTTAATGCCTATCTCCCCAGATAGACTAGAAGTTCCGTAAGGGCAGTACAGGGCCAGATTGTGGAAGGAGTTCAATAAATTGTTCTGGAATAAATAAATGTGGGATCAAATAAATGAACGATGATTCCCGCATTAGCCTGGATTCTGTCTCCCCCGGGCCCTGTTTAGGCTTTGTCAAAGCCTGAACGTTCAGTTCTGCAGATGGTCTTGCAGGTGACAGGAGGACCTTCTTATCCTGATCTCTCCCAAAGTCCACCCGGAAGCGCGTGTTTTCCCATCTTGTGTCTTTCAGACGACTCCTCTGTAAGTTCCTCGTGGGCCTTCTGACACCCCCTCGATGCAAAGTTGGCACAACACCGGGACCCAGGAGAGATGCTAGTTAAGAGACTCTGGGACCAGAGGAAACAGGAGTTCCCACCCCACTCCTGTGTCCCCAGACCACTGGGGTCCAGGGAACAGCACTGACTGGCCAGAGCTGCCAGTTCTGTAGAGAGGGGGTGAAATGATCTCTCTTCTGGAATCAGGACGATCCACTCCTGGGTCCTAAAATGGACCAGGGTGGTGGCCTAAGGCAGATGCCTGAGATCTGTTTTGAGGGTAAGAATGAGGCTTACTTATCAAGTTTCAGAAGGAGGCTCAGAAAAATGACACGAACTGGGATACTGGAGATGAAACTGATGGGCGCACAAGTTTGCATCTGTAGAAAATGTAGGGCAACAGCCAGATGCACACGCCACAACGGAGGGGTTTGTCAGGTGTTGCTGGGCCCCAGCCAGCCCAATGACCCCTCAGAGCAGTAGAGGGTGTGGAGGGAGGCAGGACCTCCCCCTCCACTGCCAGATGACCGACCTCCCTCTCCTAGTCACACCATGAGTACCTCTAAATCTGGGGCCATCACTGACTTGGTGTCCCCAGCCCGAGCCGGACATACTAGGTTTGATGGCCATGTTGAGTGAATGAGTGAATGAATCTCACTGGCATTTTTCCCTCTGCCAGGATCTAAGAAAGAGGTGTTCACATCAGCCTCTGCCTACCAGTGTTGACTTCCTGGCTTCTCATGGGTTCACATTTTTCACGATGGGGTTTGGCCAAGCCCACCTCCCATCCCCCGCATCTCTTTGCTGGGCCAATGAGGAAGGGTCTTGCACCCTCTGCCTGACTCTACCCTTACTGACTCTGTGACAGGTG
This sequence comes from Enhydra lutris kenyoni, assembly GCF_002288905.1. Taxonomy (NCBI): domain Eukaryota; kingdom Metazoa; phylum Chordata; class Mammalia; order Carnivora; family Mustelidae; genus Enhydra; species Enhydra lutris. The sequence goes on from NW_019154138.1 coordinate 7,242,617, forward strand.
GTTGAGTGATTTACCTTCTCTGAGTCTCAGTGTTCTCATCCATAAAATGGGATAATAGTGCCTCCTGAGACTGATGTGAGGATTCAACATGCCCCATTTTAGGTAAAACGTTATTATTATAACCATCGTCATCCTTGTCCTCCTCTGTCGGTACAGAGACAGGGCAGATAGTCAGCTGAACTGGCAGGATGTTGAGAGAAAACTAAGGATGAAGACATGAGCATGTATGGAGTTTGGATTTTACTTTTTGCACCCAGGACACACAAAACTCATTGAATCAATCTCTCTACCCTGGGCCACATTCCTTCCCGACAGGTGCCTCTTGGCAAAGCCAGGGCAAGTGTGGATTCCCCCAGGTATGGGGAGACCATCGTGCAGGCTGCAGTTTTGATCCTCAGGGAACATGGATCAAGCCTTCCTGGTCTTTTCTGGTCTTCCACAAGCCTATCCTCGGCCCTGCTCATTCCTTCGAAGAACACCTGCCTTCAGGAATAATAGTACAGGATCCCCGGTTTTCTGGCCTGACCTGAGCTGAGAGCATTTCCTCAAGTCTTGCTGCCTATGCCTTCAAAAAGGAATGTCCCCTCCCAGAGGAGAGGGCTTTTACTTTGCAGACCTCCAACTTCGGTTGGCTGGTTTTTTAAAACACCGGTAGCCAGCCCTTCAAGAAGCAAATGGTCTATACTCTCAAATTTAGCCAAGAAATCCAAAAGGTGGCTATGGGTGTTCAGAAATGATTTCCAGAGAGTAGTCTTTGCATGACAACTGCAACATGCTATTCCGGGATGGTGGCAAGATGGAAGATGATGGCATCTTCCCAGGAAGGGGGGGTCGGGGTCTAGATAGGAAGGACAGGCCTCGGGGACACCACCTTCCTCTCCCTCCGCTGTGATCTCGGGGACTCCTGGCCTGTGAATGGTTCAGAGTCTTCTGATTTGATTTCTTCTACCCTGCAGGGGACAGCATTGGGCAAAGAACTGTGAAATTCATGTGATAAAAGAAGAAACATTTGTTTCGAATTATCCAAATTATTGTTTGCTAATTGAAGTACAAAAGGGGTATTTTTTTCTCTTTTGGTTGGTAGAGGCATCCCTTCCCTTAAATCTCTTTGATTGAGCAAAAATGCTTTTGGAATGTTTACTTTAATCCATACATCGTTTTCCTGATTAGTTGTTTTTCAGTAACATCCTTGCTCCTGAGGCAAGCTTTACCCAGAGCTCAGTTTGCCGTCAGAGTTGCAGAAATGGATCTATGGTACATGGACCCCATTGCGTATCTGTCACACTGGGCTAGATTTTGAAAAATGTGGTTATCAGTTTTGGGGACAAAAATGTATCTAGCCCTACACTATCCTCCTATAGGCTTTTTCATAGAAATGAGTCTTTTCTTAGGTGGGGTTTTCTGGAAATAAGACTCTGAGATGGACACTCGCAAGCAGGACATGTTTTCAGAGACACCACCTGCTGGGGAGTAGGGTAAGCAGAGGGTTTGGGGGCTGGTGCTCTGCAGAGACCACACCTGACGCTGCGGGGGGAGGGGAGTGCAGTGTCCATGATGGCTGCCCCAGAAGTGTTCCAAACTGGGACAAAAAGCCTGGGTTTGGGGGGACCCCACGCTGATCAAGCTTTTGATTGGAGCTTCTGGGGAGGGGGTATAACCTTGGGAGACCTAAAATAACCTAAATCCCCAGAGAGGGAAGCAGGTGTGAGCAGTTAACAGCCATCACTCCAGGGTGGGATGGGGCTGAAGGGGGCAGGGAACGAGTACCTCCGACCTGAAGGGGCGGCCACGTAGCACTTGATAGTGTCCACTGCGCCCATAGATCCCCAAACATCCTTTATGTGCAAACCACAGACTGATGCAGGCTATTTTTGAAGACGCCTCTGAAAAGCCAGTGGAACCCTTTCCAGCTTCAGATGCCCGGATACCATGGTCCTCAAACTCCTTTCAGAATGGAACTCGGCAAAGCCAACAATAGTCTTGTTTATTCTGGGCAGACGGAAAGAAGTTATCTCTGAACTTCTGCCAGCGATCGAAGGAACCGATGGTGTAGAACACTTCCACGGGCCATCTCCTTCCTGCCCATCATCTATCATCCCAACCCTCAACCTCTTTTCTGAGTGATGATTGCACCCTAAACACATAAAATTAATCACCAGTCGAGGCCAGCCAGGTGTCTCGCCTCCAGAAATGATCTCGCTGCAGCAAAAGAACAGCTCGGATCAGAGAACGTCTCATAATTTCACAGAAAGAGCACTGGGGAGTGATACGGGAGCCCCTGACAGGTTTTGCAAAGTTCTGAGGACCAACGAGCCCTCTCTGACTTCATGCAAAGATCAGGGGACGGTTGTTGCAGGTAAAGAAAGGCCCTGTTTCAGGTAAAGGAGGCACACTTTGGCTCAAAGGGGCGCTAATTAAATCACCAGCTTCCGACCAAGGAGAACGCTTGTAGGGCAGAATCGGGTACGACACAGAGTAGCTCCGTGTCTTCTAGAAACTTTCTGATGGCTTCGCAGAAGTCAGGCCCCGGCTGGGGAGAAGCCCTCCGACTCCACACTTCGCAGCAGATGATTACATAATCCAATGAAGCCCTGATTTTGAAATTCCATATGACAAGTCCTGCTTAGCTCAACAGTGGCTGATAACGGCAGTCTCTTGTATCCTGTATGTATATTTTATTTTAACTATGCGGCCCTCTGGCAACGTCCTGTACGTTTCAATCAATCAGAAACTCCATTTGCCAGCTCCGTGTGGGGTTCAGTGCTTGCGAGGATTTGGCAGAGAGAAAACAATCACGGAGATAGATATAAAAATGATTGTCTTAATCTAATCACGTGGCATTTCCAATATCTAAATCTGGGAAGGAAGCGTAGTGTTGCAAGACACGGAATGTAAGATCCGCAAACACCAGGCGGATTTTTTTGTTTTGGGTTTTGTTTTTGTTTTTGTTTTTTTTAAACCAGTGTGCTTGGCCTCCATTTTAGATTAACGGCAAATCCTTATAACTTGGCTTTAATTGAGAGAGGAGCTATTGCTGTTAAGTTCCTTTTCAGGAAAAATGCTGCCTACACGACTCCCCTTACTGAGAACATTCTCCCTTTCTATCAGAAACTATCCAAATGGATGAGAATTAAGACAAACACTTTATAAAAAAACACTCCCCAAAGACAGGTTGGCATGTTTGATTAAGAGAAGCCTCCGATAGAGTCTGTGAATAAAATAAAGCCATTGTAAGTGTCTCGGGGCTTTGCCTTGCATAAGTCTGCATTATAATTCCACTCCCCCGCCCCTTCTCTCCGGGAGCCCAATAAAAACGTTCTCACCACACTTGACGCAGAAGAGAAGGAAACTGAGTCTCAGTGAAATGACCTGGGTGTCTCTCTTCAATCTCCATCACCTTGTCTGCGTAAAGTCCTGCAGAAAAGCCAGACCTGCGCACACAGTGGGATCTGGGTGGGCAGGCCAGGGTTGACTGCCCATGACCTTGGTCCTTCTAAGGCAGGGTTCCCTCGGGGGTGGAAGGAGAGAACATGTCTGTCCAGCCTCAGAGCCAACGGACACCCAGCCTCCTGGCTGGTTAGTATGCTAACAGCAAACAGAGTCCAAGAGGAACAGATACCCTGTAAACAAGAGGAACAGATACCCTGTAAACAGGTCGGCCTGTGGAATTGTGGCAACCAACGCACCAGAGACAAACAGGGAAGAGATTTGATGAAATAACCTGAAGGGAATAAAGTTCATATTACAGATACTCGTAGTTGAAAAGGT
>NW_019154138.1:7251384-7267806 GCF_002288905.1 Enhydra lutris kenyoni
TTGGTGGTGTTAAGAGCCGGGAGACAGCTCCTGCTGGAGGGAGCTGTTGGGAAGCCCGGGGGTGTCAGGCTGGCTGGAAAAATGGCAGGTGACAAGGACAACATTTTTTTTTTTTTTTTAATGCTACACAGGCCCACAGAAGCTCAGCTAAAAAGACAAATTGCAGGAGCAATTTCTTATGGAGGGGGAAATTTGTCAGCATTTAAGCTTGTTCCTTTACAAAGGTTGGACCAGGGTGGGAAAATAAGCCCGGCCGCAGACAAAGGAATGCAATCTGATATCTGCCAATCGATGCAACTGCCAATGGCTGGGTCTTCTTTGTTTGACACGGTTTGGGGGCTCTCGGCGAAGGCTGCGCACCGTACAGCACGGAACACTCCCTGCCCACTGGGAACTCATTTGGAAAGGACCCCAGTCTGCTGGAGACCTAATTTGGCTTTTTCCAAAGCCAGCTTCAGCCAGTTTTCTGGGCAAATTTCCCTCCTGAAGTTGCCCAAACAAATGGATTTATCATCCAACATGATGTCTGCATAGTAGCTCCGTGAGCCAGAATGCAAGCATAAAATAAAATAAATACCTTTGGATCAAGGAGATGGCAAAGCCTCTCTCTCTCTCCCTCTCCTCTCTGGGGGTCCTTGCCAATGACACTCTGGCAACCGAAAATGGCAAAATGGAGTTTTTGAAGATCAATTTTTAAAGTGCAAAACAAATTCCATTATATGAAATCCTCCCATAATTTTAATTTCGCAATGTATTTGTCTGTTGTTTTTAAATGGAATAAACAAGTCAATTTACAATCCAATTAGCTGTTTGAAATTTCGGCAATGGAAATTCATCGAGTTAAAATTGGACACGCAAGGACATCTAGACGATGCTGGCTGCGTGGAAGGGTATGGAACTACGGCTCTGCTGGTCGCCTCCTATGTGCCAGACACCATGCAAGATGGTTTAATTACACCTGTCATCTTCACTGCAACCCTGCAAGGCAGATATTGACATCCATGTTACACAGATAAGGAAAGTGAGGCTCAGGAAGGTCAGCTGACTGGCCCAAAGTCACATAGCATGGCAGAGACAGAACTCACACCTACATCAATTTGGCTACAAAGCTTGAGGAACCTTCCCTTCTTATTCTTTGCACTCATATCCTGGATGGATTGGTCAAGTTCATCCATTCCCTTCAGGGCTGGTGCCCACGTCGGAAGGATGGATGATTCATTGTCCTCTGTCCTCCTCACTGCCCTCCTGTCAACCCCCAGACACTCAGATTGAAATGAACACCTTCTCCATTACTGGCCTCCAAACGCATCCCAAGTCCTTGCCCCCAATCCATTAGTGAGATGGAACTTTCTCTACGCACAAGAAAGAAATCAGCCTCCAGATTTGGAGGTCTCTGGCTTTTCAAATCAAAATATTCCCAGCCCGAGGGCCTCAAGACAACAGTCGGTTCCATCCCTTTTTGCCTTAACGGAATCTGGGCTGCAACTTTTTCCGTTTTGTGTTTGAATTCTACGGGGAAGGTGAGCCAACGATCAGACGTTCTTTCTTCCTTAAAATCCGTACTGGAAGTGGCCTTTCTAGCTTCTCGCTCAAGGCGGTGCTGGGAAACACAGATTAAGCACAGCAGAGCAAGTCCTAAGTGAAATATAGGATTTCAAGGATGGATTTCAGTGTTTTTAAATTACCAGATCCTAGTGTAGATTTAAAGCCTTAGCTGTAGCCTTTCTTCTTTCACAGAAAAACTCAAATGTTTATCTGCAATTTGCCCAGATTAGGCTTTTAAAAAAGCATGGTCGTTGGTTGTCCTCGGACAATAAAGCTGGGCAGTTTTGACCTTCATTCCACAACTTGACTTCAATATCTGCTAATTCCTTTTTATAAAACAAATTGCATCAACGGCGTTCCCATTTAACCAACTGCGGCTTAAATTGTTTTGTTCTCTTTCATAAGTTCCTTCTCCAGATTAAATGCCGCTGCACCCAACGAACTGCTCTCGGCCAAAGTGGGGAAGTGTGATTTGATTAGTATAGATTCTGGAATCGGGTAAGTACTGTATCCGTGTCCTCTCTAGAAAAGAGGTGACGTGTCATGGGATATTAAGAATGGCCATTTAATGTAAAAACTCAGATAATACATGAGTTAAATGGAGAAAATGAGAGAAAGCTTTTAAGCATTCTCCCAAGATGGATTGCAGAATAATATTATGGTACACGGAAAGGGGGGCTGAGTGACACCGTCGGGAGGCCATTACAGAAGTAGGGTTTAAAATCATTATGGCAAAAAGCATTTCAGAGCTGCAGCGAGACGGCGGCAACACATAATGAATTATCAATAGAGAGCTGGTGATTCGGTTATGTTACAGTATGAACAGAAAACTTCCTGTTACATCATTTTAATCTGCCAGTCTGATAAATGGCTTGAGGAGGGAGCCCCATTTCCGTCGTGAGCTACGGGAGTGGGGGGCTGGGGGGAGGAGAAGATGAACATAAGAGTCACCAGAGAATGTTTCAAATTAAGTGACCCAAGGATTCACCAAACACCCGAGCTCCAGGATTCATCACCTGAAAGACACCTATTTCTGAATGTCGTCCACTGAATGGAGGCTCAACATAATCCATCTCTAGGTCCAGGGAAACCATATTTACAAAAACCAGTGGCTGGCGCTCACACCAGAGTCTGTGAGTTTGATTTTTTGAAATACGGCCTAAAGATAGTATTTATCTTGATTACTCAGGTTTTTGGTACTCCCTTCAACTTGGCTCCCGAGATGTATGTCTCTTGCCCCATCTAGTCTGGTCTTGCTGTCTGTGAAACAGAAAGGTAGGAAATGTTATCCCGAGTTCACAGCCTGGGAAATTGGGGTTCAGAGAGATTTTGTAACTCAGGGTCACACTTTGTAAGCGGTGGAGCTGGGATTCACTTCTAACCTGTCAGACTCAAAATCCCCACAAATTTCTACTTATCCGCTCTATCTGCACACGTGTGTGTATGTGTGTGTGTGTGTGTGTGTGTGTGTGTGTGTATGTGTATAGTTAAATCTTTCCTCCCCAGTAGTAACACCCCAATCATAAAATTCTTTATAGAGTTGCAAAATACTATTTGCCTCACTGCCTAATCCTAAGGCAAGGGAGCTGTTTTACTAGATCACTTTGAAAAACGATATGATATTTTCTAAGAGGGAAAGTGCTTTTTATTGAAATATAATTGACATATTAATTTTGGGTGTACAATGTAATGACTCAATATTTGTGTACATTGTGACTATCTTCGTGTAATGAGAATTTCCGAAATCTATTCTCTTGACAACTTCAAATACACAAGACAGTATTATTAACTATAGTTAACTATAGTCGCCACACCGTACATTACATCCCCAGGACTTATTTATTTCATAACTGGAGGCTTGTACCTTTCAATGACCTTCACCCATTTTGCCCATCCCTTCCCCCTGCCTCTGTTCTCTGTATCTAGGAGTTTGGGTTTTGTTTTGTTTTTAGATTCCATGGGTAGGCGAGATCAAATGGCATTCGTCTTTATCTGTCTGACTTATTTCATTTACCATGATGCCTTCAGGGTCCATCCATGCAAGCTGTTCTCAATGGAACATTGAGATGTTCTCAATGGAACATCAATGGAAGAAGAATTTCATTCTTCTTCATGGCCGAGTAATATTCCACTACATATATATCCCACATCTTCTTCTTTTTTTTTTTTTTTTTAATTTGACAGACAAAGATCACAAGTAGGCAGAGAGGCAGGCAGAGAGAGAGAGAGGAGGAAGCAGGCTCCCTGCAGAGCAGAGAGCCTGATGCGGGGCTCGATCCCAGGACCCTGGGATCATGACCCGAGCCGAAAACAGAGGCTTTAACCCACTGAGCCACCCAGGTGCCCCTATCCCACATCTTCTTTATTCATTCATCCATCAGTGCACCCTTAGATCGTTCCTATGTCTTGGCTCTTGGAAATAATGCTGCAGTGAACGTGGGGGCACAGATACCTTGTGGAGAGTCAGTGTTTTCATTTCCCAAATAAAGAACCAGAAGTGGAACTGTGCTCTGTGTGCTTTCGAGTTTTGTAGCATGGGTAGGGACTAGCTATTTAAACTAAGGCAAGGCAAAAGTTTGGGATGGGCTGTGGATTAATGGGCCTCTCATCCTGTTTGTACCTGACCTGGAGATCTCCCTTCTAAGAAGTCACCCATGACTACATTCACTGTTGGAGGAGGCAGCAGTGTTGGTTAAAGGGAAGCATGGGAGAAACCACGAAAAAAAGAAGAACCAATACATTTGGGAATATTATGCAGCCATTAAAATGAGAGACTAGATCTCTAAGTGTTGATGTAGGAAAATCTACAAGATAAATTGTTTGCTTTCAGAAGAGCCACGATAGTGTGTATTTTGGAATTATTTTCAAGAGGACACACACACACAATTATATGTGTATACACACACATATATAAATATATACATGTACATATATTACATGCTTATATGTGCATGGAAAAGTCTTAGTGGCCTATATATGAGACTGATGAAACGGATTCTCACTGGTGAGGACTGGGAGTTTCAGAGGCCAGGAAATAGGTATCATTTTATTGTAAAGTTTTAAAATTTTGGTGATTGCATTGTCTTAATTATGCCACTCTAGATTATCTAAATGTTTTGTAATGAACAGATATCATTTACAATCTGAAAATGGTGTTTAAAATGCTACTATCTGGAACCATGAATGACGTGCATGGCACAGATATGTAGAATAACAGCTTTATTGAGGTTTATTTCACATGTCATAAAAGTCACCTGTTTTAAGTGTATAGTTGGGTGTTTTTTTAACATTTTCTTTTTTTTTTTTTAGATTTATTTATTTATTTATTTGATTGAGAGAGAGAGAGAGACAGAGAGAACGTGCACACACCAGTAGGAGGGCCAGAGGAAGAGGGAGAGAGAGCACCTCAAGCAGACTCCTCGCTGAGTGCAGAGCCCAAAGCAGGGCCTGATCTCACGACCCTGAGATCATGTCCCGAGTTGAAACCAAGATTTGGATGTTTAACCGACTAAGCCACCCAGGTGTCCCAGTTTTTAACATTTTCAGCCTTGTGCAGTCATCATGGCAACCTGCTTTAGAACATAGTCATCAACCCAGAAAGAAAACTCAAACTTATCATGAATCCCTCCCCATCATCCCCACCCTCACCCCAGTCCTGGGCAAATACTCTTTTACTTCCTGTCCCCATAGATTTGCCGATACTGGACATTGCATATACATGAAATTGTATAATATCAGGTCTTTTGTGTCTGGCTTCCTTCACTTCACACAGTGTCCGTAAGGTTTATCCATGTTGTAGCAGGTGTAAATGCTTTGTTCCTTTTTGGGGGCTGAATAATATTCCATTGCATGTCTCTACCCCATTTTATTTCTCCGTGCATCCGTTGATGGCCTTTTGGGTTGTTTTCACTATGGGGCTACTAGGCATAATGAAGCAATGAACATACCACTTTGGGGATGGAATTGCTAGGTCACGGGGTCACTCTTTGGTTGACATTTTCAGGAACCACCCAACTGTTTTCCGAAGTAGCTGCATCATTTTACCATCCAAATGCCAGCCCTTCCATGCCCCTGCCAACACATGTTAGTATCTTTTTAATAACAATGTGTTTTTAAATATCATATAAATAAAAATGGATGCATCTTTTTAAAAAAAGTTGGAGGGAACCTCAATTCGGTCGGGAATTCGCAATTCCTGACACAGCTGAACGGGGAAGTTCACTTCTCACCATTGTGTCCATCGTGCCTCCCTCCCTAGAGGTAAACGCAATTTTGTTCACATCCTTCTACTAACTTTCTACCTTTTTCTTCATGTTGATATACATACATATCGATGATAAAAACATCCCTGTTTTTACATAAATGTAATTCATGCTACAAGAATTATGATTTTCCCTTTTCATCATACTGAGTCTTGGAATTATTAAACATATCACAATTATAAATTTTATAATTATAAACCCACTTTTTTTTTTTTTTAATGCCCTTTTACCTCGCTCTCAGAACATAAAGCCTAGATTTGTTCAAGGGTGACTGTTCGGCTTACTTTAGAGCGTAACAAGTTGCCTGGAAGCCTGCAACCCCCTTTATGAGCCTTGTCCTACCTCGGTTCCCATACGATTTTCTTCAGGTTTAACGATGCTCGTAGAGTCAAACCTATTGAGGGCAAACCATGACTCTGCCATGTAAAAGTTCAATGGCCTTGAGTCTGGGCCTCAGTTTCCTCATTTGTTAAATGGAGATAAAAGCAACACTTACCCTTCTAGGTTGTTGTGAGGTTTCAATGGGGTCATAAAGGGAGTAAGGCACTAAGGCACTAAGGCACTCCACCGTGCCTGCCGTTCACGCTGTTAGCCATATACACGCGGTCTAGAAAACCAGCCAGTAGAAAAACCAGGTTTTTTTAGTGTCATTCTCTCTGCCCTTAAGCCGTCTGGCCAGTAAATCAGTTCCATGCGTGTTCCTCGGGAGTCCCAGCCCAGGGAATTAAGATCTCCGCCTTGGGCAGTTGGGTAGGGCCACACCCTTAAGCCTAACTCTCTTGATTGAAAGAGAATTGCAAAATGAATGGTAATCACGATAGTAGATCATTATGCATTGTATCCAAGCTGGGCCATCGAGAAGGATATTGATATAGCCACAGAAATGAGCTCAGGTCCAGAGGCCAAGCTCCTGAAAGAGCCGGCTGGGGGAGTGTGAATTGCCATCACAATTGAAAACATCACTGCCTGCATTTGGATCCTGCAAGTTCTGATGTGTGGTTGCCATTGCTGCTCTGGAGCAAAGGAGAAGGCTGATCCGTGAGCATTTGCTGATGAAAAAGATTGGCCCGTTGGTTCTCTGTTGACACTTCTCCTCTTTGGGATTTAACCCGACTCCACTTACTTTATTTTGGGCGGTTTTGTATATGGACGGTGATTATTGGGCCCTGTAAAAGCAATCAATAAATATTTGCTGAATTGTGTAGAATCAACTCGTCTCCTATTTACTCTTTAATTCCCAAAGCTAAGTGCTAGGCCCTTTGTAAACACTCGTTGTATGTGCAAAAGAGTCTGGAACATTCAATGAGCCATTAGTTTGAAACTGGACCCGCCAACTTGGAAAATTATGGATCTGTTGGTCATTAATGGGCAAGGATTGGTAGAGAGCTATCAGCCATGATTATGGGGCTTGGTTGCGGAAGAGAGGAAGCTGCATTCTTTAATTGATCCCGTCCTCTTCTATGGCTGGTCCGAATGTCGGGCCTTAGACATCTCTGAGAAGAAGAATCTTCCAGCAACCAGGATACTGGGCTTCTCCTGGCTTATATTTTCTCAGGGAAGATTTTGCTTAGCTTGCCAGTGCCAACGTTGAGTATCCCATGAGGGGCTGTAAGTTCACACGATTTCTACACTCTTTCATCCCTATTTCAAAACAGAAATACATTTTGTTTGTTATTGCCTGAATAGAAATTCACACTAATTTACTTTGCTGGTTATCATACATTAAAAATCAAAAACCACTTATCTGTTGTTAAACAAACAAACAAAAAAGAGGCAAGAGATCTTAATAGTAAGATCAGATTCCAACTGTTCCATGTGTGTATTTGCTGGAAGATAATCAGGCTGTCAGTTTCACAGACTAGTGAAGGCACATGTGTAAAGATGAGGGATGGAAGAGAGCCGGGTTGTACAAGTCCCCTTATACTGCTCAGGCAGCCTATAGAACGAGAAAGTGATGGTCCATCAATCAGCCTAGGTTAGGCTGCAGGGCCAGCCAACGGCCAGATCTCCTGAAAAGGTGATTTCATACCAATGCTACATATGTATGTCATGTCAGTGGGGGGCTCTGCTCTAATCACTCAGAGACCCATCCACCACGACCACCTCAGTAGTGGGAAGGGAACACGAGAAGCAAAAATTGTACCAGCTCTAGAGTTTTCCTGCCCGGAAGTCACCTCTGCTCACATTCCATTGGCCGAAGCAAATCATGTGGTCATGCTAACTGCAAAGAAGACAAGGAAACCTCCTAATTTCTTGTGTCAGGAAGGAGGCCCAGATATGTTTGTTTAAAAGTAGATTTGACTCTCCCAGACCCCCAAGTTTACAGGCACAAAAGAGTCTGTAAATACGTCAATGTGAGTGAAACCTGAATCTAGGAGGGGAGCTGAGTGTCAACCACAACCTCCCTAACTCAACCTCATGCAATTCCTTTATTGCACCAAACCCCACTTCCATCCCTTTCTTGTCCTTCTCCCAGCTCTTCATTCTCTCACCCCACCTATTTGTGAGTGTGTAGCGCACTTGTCACGGTGGTCAACCCAGCCATGGGTAGAGATGCAGAGGGGAGACAAGAAGTCATCTCCCACCGACCTCTAGGGTCTCCTTCTTCGGCATGAACAGCCTGAAGAGCCCAGAGCTCTCCGTCTCCTCTAACTCCTGAAGCTTAAAACCATAGACTTCAAAGTTCTGGGATTGAGCATATACATAGAACTCCAAGTCAAAGTCAAATAGACAAACAACTTGATTTTTTTTTTTTTGAGGACAAAAGACTCGAACAGAAGTTTCACAAAGCGTATGAGAATTTATGAATGCCCACAAGCAGGTGCTCAACTTCGTCACTCATCAGGAAAATGCAACTTAAAACGAAAAGTAAATAGCTATACTACCCACCCACTAGAATGGTTAAAACTAAAAAGACTGACAACAGTAATGGTTGGTGAGGATGGGAAGTGATCGCAACTCTCACATCGTTGATGTAAGCATAAAATGGTGCTATCGCTTTGGGAAAATGAGGCAGTTTTTTTATACAACTGAACGTACAGCGATCGAATAACACAGCATTCCAGTGCTGGGTGTTAATTTAACCAAGAGAATAACAAGTGTATATCCATCCAACGTCTCGGGCAAGGATGCTTACAACCACTTAATTCATAATGGTAAAAAATCTGGAAATAGCCTGGGTGTTCAGACAAAGGAGAATGGACGGACAAACAGAGGTATAGTCATATAACGGAATTCAACAATAAAAGGGAACAGACTACTGATACCTCTAATAACATGGATGCATCTCAAAAACACTGCACTGAGTGAAAAAAAGCCTAAGACAGTTATACTGTCTGAGCTCATGTTTCAGAAAGTTCTAGAATTGGCTAAATGAATTTATAGTGGGGAAAAAAATTTGGAAGCGTTACCTGGTTCTGTGCTATGGAGGCAAGAAATGACTGGAAGAGGCACAGGGGAACTTTAAAGGGAGACAGTAATGTGCAGTGTCTTGATAGGGGACCCATGTAACAAGTGTATGTGTGCATTTGTCAAAACTTATGCACTGGCACGCTTAAAATGCGTGCATTTCATAGACAAAATTTTATCATACAGAAAGCTGTAAACAGATATCAAACCCTAGTTGAAATGAGGGACCTGGGGGGCTTGGTGGATTTAGCCTCTGCCTTCAGCTCCGTCATGATCTCAGGGTCCTGTGATCGAGCCCTGCATGGGGATCTCTTAGCAGGGAGCCTTCTTCCCTCTCTCTGCCTGCCTCTCTGCCTACTTGTGATGTCTCTCTCTCTCTCTCTTTCAAATAAATAAATAAAATCTTTAAAATACAAAACAAAACAAATAAACCCTAGTTGAAGTTACACGGGCTGATATGCTTAGGGGTAAAAGTAGTGGTACCTGCATCTTAACCCTGAAATGCACACACAGAAAAACAAATAAAATGGCTTAATGAGTGGAGAGTGGATGCCTTGTGTAATAAGGCACCTATGACAAAATACGAATTGTATAATCTAGGTGGTGGGTACATGGCAGTTTGCATGGAATTCCTTCAGCCCTTTTTGTACAGATGCAGAAATCCCCCAGGCTCTGGCGCTCAGTCCTGCTGGATTCAAGGCACGGCTCTTCCCACTTACTCACTGTTCTTACCACATCGAACCCTGAGTTTTCTGGCTAGCACCAACCTCCTGGCCCAGTGGTGAGCATTAAACGGGATAAAGCTTACAATATCCCTCACCCCTCATAAATGCCGAGGACAGTTATCTTAATTATTTGAATTATTAGTCCTGTTATTTTAATTATTATTTCCATTATTATTCCCTTGTTGGTTCTTTGTTCTGTTCTCTGAAGATGAACCACTTAAGGACAGCCCTGCCCCTGTCATTCCCAAGTTCCAAACCCACAAGATGGACAGGGAGCCTCTGTTTACTTAGCACGATGCCCAGCACCCGGTAGGACTTCGGGAAACGTGGGTCATCGGGAACCGAGGGGGCTGCCTTCGTCATAATAACATCATGACAAACTCTGAATACCTCCCCTCGCCAGCCAGGGAGGGGACTCCCAGGATAATCGTGGCAGCACCTAAACAAGATCTGACTTTCGTGAGAGGGCATTCCCCAGGTGTGAGGGCTCTGGATCTTTCTGGGAAAGGAATACCCAAGACCTGTTCTTCCATTCTTTTCCTCACTGGGGAAGGTAACACCCCATTGGACCGCCATTTCCCAAGCACTACGCCAAGACCCTGAGCTCACTTGGAAAGGGAGAAGCACAGACCCAGTCCCAGGGTGGCTGTGATTGTGATCCTGGCAAGAGATGCTCCCCAAGATTCCTCCCTGCCTTTTTGCAAACTCAAACACAACGCTCCTTTAGACATTCACGGGACGAAGCTCAGAACTCCATCCCTCTTCTACTTTCTTCAAAGCTGAAAAGAGGATTCTGGAGAATGTCATTAAGTCATGTAATACATTTATTTAATATACCCATTATCTTCCCTAGGCCCCAGGGGGACAGGGGCCAGGGGCAGCTGAGACAAGTGCACAAGGCTGGAAAAACCACAGCTACCTTAAATGCCAATGAACGGCTAAAATCTGTCTCCTCTGGCCCACGCGTCTGCCCCCAACTCAAGCCCCAGGGCCTGAAATCCCACCATTACATTCCTTCTTTTGGGTTAAGCACAGTTCTCTCTACTTGGTCCTCTTTTAAAACATACACATCCTGGGGCGCCTGGGTGGCTCAGTGGGTTAAGCCTCTACTTTCGGCTCAGGTCATGATCTCAGGGTCCTGGGATCCAGCCCCGCATCTGCTCTCTGCTCAGCGGGGAGCCTGCTTCCCCCTCTCTCTGCCTGCCTCTCTGCCTACCTGTGATCTCTCTGTCAAATAATGAAATCTTAAAAAAATAAAATAAATAAACATCCTCAGAAAAATGTGCTCAGTAGTGGTGACATGCAGCCACTCTGGGACCAGACAGATCCCTTAGTCTGAGTCTCAGATCTGTCCTTCAGTAGTTGCATGATCTTGGATTCGTGACTGAACTTCTCTGTACCTCGGTTTTCTCATCTGTAAAATGGGGATGATAATGGTACCTACTCTCAGGACTGCTGTAAATGTGAAATTTGAAGAAAGCTAATAAAGGCTAATTGGTGGTGGGTACAAAGGTGAATGAGTCCAGTGGGGACCCGAGATTCGCTTACAAACAGCTCTTACGCAAAGTGGAAATATGTCGCTGATCTAAGAGATGTATAAACAGTGGGGAGAGATGGCGGGTGCTAACAGGCGGCGCGCAGCCACACACTTGCCAAAGGAAACTACATCTGAGCTGGGCCATAGACGTTCTGTGAGGGGTGGGGAAGAGGGCAGTGTGCAAGGTCTGCTAGGAGCTGGGTGCCTTGCGAGCAGAGGTCAGGATTGCCACACTAAGTGTGTGGGGAGATCACTGCACAGGGACTCCTGTGGAGGGTGACATGGGGCTGGAAACCAGCCCTGCGTGGTTCACAAGTCTTGCCCCGTCCACCCTGCAGCTAATGGGGTGCTTTCTGCCAACCTGTGCCCAGGGACCCTCTGAGCCTTTCATCTGAATCCTGTCCAGCAGAAGTCATGCCGAGAAAACAGCAGGAAGCAGCAGGAAAGTTGTTCTGGGTGGCAGACCTCAGACCTTGGATGGTCAGCTAAAGCCGGGGGGATTTGGGTGGGCCTGGAGCCACGGACTCCCATGAAATCACTTGGACCCCATGCAGTGGCAGGACCCCGGAGTTCGACAGTTATGACTCCAATCCCCATAAGACCACCTGCTAGCTGGGTGCCTTGGAGAAAATCATTGCACTTCTCCAGGCTTCATCTGCCTTATCGCTAAATGGGGATTCATTACTCCTGGCTCATGGGACATTTGGGGACTAAAGGAGATAATGTTTGTGGAGCTTGAGGTATGGTACAGGTGCCCACTCCACTTGGAAGGAAGGTAGCAGCTCCCAGGAGGCCAATGTCACTGGCTTTCTGAATATGCAAAAGCCCAAGCCAAGCCCCCTGTTCTCCTGGGAGGTTGACGCATGGCACAATTGGCCTTGGGACTTGGATAGAAGCTTCCAGACACAGAAGAGGGTGTCTATTCATGGTCTGCATTCAGGTGGGCACTGGCGGTCTTATTCTGCACTGGGTTTGTCCACATTCACACACAGGAGGCACACATCCAGATTTACGCACATGTCTCCCACGTTCACACATGTGTGTTCACAGATACATACGCTTTTGTACATATGTGCCCAGATACACTCACATTCTTCCACATCCACAACCACACACACTCATAGTGTTGCAGACATACATTCATACACACACACACACACACACACACACACACACACACAAAGCTATGTCCTGAGCTACTAAACAAATTCCAAGCCCTTTTCACCTCCCAGCCTTGTGGGGAGCACCTCAGAATTTTCTCGAGTTACAACTCGTGGAGGAAGTCACATGCCTCGCATGACAGTCACGCGAGCCGCATTCTCCTGTCCTGTTCCAGAGGATGTGTCCATCCCCCAAGGCCCACAAGGAGAAGCCCAGAACGTCCTGGGTATGGGGCTGCCATAATGGGTTTCCTTACCCCTTGACAGGCTTTTGATCAATGGCATTTGATCAGAACATACACTCCTCCAATACTCTGTGTCTGTGTGCACTGACACCCACATTCCTACCACTCAAGTGAGAGCGCAGGACCCCCACTTCTCTCTCCACTCACCACAGGACTCCAAACTCCAGACAAGAAACCACCTTTTTGCACTCAATTATAACAAGCTGCCTTAACCATAAATTAAGTTATAATGCCTTTGCCCACCAGATGAGCTGGCAAGGCACCCCTTGCCCTTGTCATAAATTAACTCCTTGATCAAATTTTAAATGAATTATAAAAGTTGAAAATTAAATCTGGCTAAATTAGGGGCTTCCCCTGTTATTTTAATGAAGCAGGAGCCACCAGTGGCATAGAACAGAGCTCTGACGACTTCCAGCCCAGACTTCAGCTGCAGACTCCTGCCAGCCGCAGGGTCGGAGGAGATGTTCTGAGCTTTCAGCCTGACAATGGAATTCTTCTCTCGGTGTGATTTTTAACTCTTTATTTTTAAAAACATATTTTAGGTATTTATTTATTTGGGGGGAGGGGGGACTGAGGGAGAAGGAGAGAGAGAGAGACTCTCCAAGTAGACTGCTCTCTGAACATGGAGCCCGACTCAGGGTTCGATCTCAGGACCCAGAGATCATGATCTGAGCCGAAGGCAGATGTTTAACTTCCTGAGCCACCCAGGCGCCCCAGATTTTTAGCTCTTTATTATGGAAAAACATAAGCAGGTGTAGAGACCCTGGTGAGATGAGCCCATACGCACTGTTACTCAGCTACAAGATGAAAAATATTTGTAGGAATTAAACCAATATGTCCTATACCTGATAATCCATGATGCCTACTTGCTAGTTTTCCTTTGGTTTCCCCATCTCCAAATTAATTGCTTCAGGGGAAGAAAAAGATAGAATCACTGATCAACAATGTGTCTCAAAGTAGACTCTTTTGAGTATAGAAACAATGATCATTGTTGGGGAACAAAGACATATTCAGAACTTCCCTTTATATGTCAGGAGCTAACTTGGAGGTCTGAACATAAAGCTTTATATCCACATAGCCTAGAGAAAATGGGGCTCATGATGTCAAAGGGATTCCCATCTGTCAGGAAGCATGTCTCTTCAGTTGCTTGGGATGGACACAGTACAGCATGACGTCATGCCCAACCTGGAGCCACATGGTCCAAGGGCATTGTCAAGGTGGAGAGGCGGGAGGTACTTATCTACAGCCAGAATAAGGCATGTTGGGTATCCAGAAATTCCCACATGGCATAGTGAAGGGATAGAGAAATCACAGGAAACAGTGTGCCAGGAGAGGGAGATAGGGTTAAGACGAGACAGCTGCAGAAAGCAGACTTTATAACTAGAGGCCATGGCAAAGGCCAACCCAACTTCTTTGGGTTCAAGCCTGATGTCCCAAAGACCAGAAGGAATGGGACACACCTCCAGATGCCAGTATAAGGTGTCAGGTTGCCATGCAACAGGTTGTCGGACTCTGATGAGGCCCCAGAGAATAACCTAAGGGTTGTTACCCCCTTTCTCTTGACCTCCATGGAGTCCTGCAAGCTTCTGTGCCCAGGCGCCATATTGGACATGGCAAGGGAGAAATTACTGGAATGTGAGGAAACAGCTCTGTCAGAAACTTTTAATGGATTTCACATATTTACCCAGAAGAGACCATCTTAAACCCGAGGACACTGCCATCAATAAGAATGGGACCATAGGGAGAGATGAAGTCTATTATGGAAAATACAGAAAGTGACGTTTCTTACTACATCAGAGTTTTAGTGTGTAGACTGGCACGCTATTTAAGGTCACAGAATAGCATAGGAGTCTTGGGGTTTGCTGATCCTAAACAAAGTTCAAAGTGCATATTTTTTAGTTTTCCCTTGGCCCGGAGTAATGATGGTGATTTAACAAAGATCTGTGGTATTCTGGGAAGAGAAGGTTGGATGGTCGCTCTTGCTACTTTTCTATGGGCGCAAGAACCGTATGAGATGGGGGTCACTGGTTTTAAAACATCTGAATCAAAGTCTGAAGGGTTTGGTTCTTCAGGGACACTGGGGAGGGTAACTGCTGGAATTTTCCCAAAGACATCTTCCCTGCTTGCTTTCTTCCTTCCCTCCCTGTCCTGCATTAGGGATCTCGAAGGGATGGAAGATCATGTCTGGGTGAAGAACGAGAGGCACCCCTCAGAGCAAGCAAGAAAATGCTGGTGAACAGGTTAATTTAAATTTGCATAGTTTTTAAAAAAATCTTATTTATTTACCTGAGAGACTGAGAGTAAGAGTGGGGGGAAGGACAGAAATAGAGAGAAGCAGACTCCCTGATGAGCAGGGACCCTGACGTTGGGCTCGATCCCAGGACCCTGAGATGATGACCTGAGCCGAAGGCAGACACTTAACCAACTGAGCCACCCAGGCACCCCTAAATTTGCTTACTTTGAATGTAAACCTATAGAATCAGAAGCAGAGAGGGCCAAATACTGAACCCCAAACCCAGAAATGCCCATTTTAGAGGGGAAGGTATTAAGATCACCAGTTGTCTCTCTCCTTCACATCTCGACCAGCTCTTCATCACTCAGAGGCCAGCAACCACGTATTCCAGGCCCCCACGCCGAGCTGCTGCAGAAGACAGACCCTGGGGGATTCTAACCCCAAACGAGGCCTGTCTCTGAGAGCAGCAGCTCTAATTAACCAGAGCTGGCTCACAGAGGTGCCAGGGACGACCGGCCACTGAGCCCAAAGAGACAGAGAGTGGCAGTCGGGTTATTGAGATCTGTGCAAAGCCCCCTTCAATCAGACTTTCAAGATAATTAGGAAGCAGAAGGACAATTCATTAGCGGCCTGTGTCGATGGCACTCCAGCCGGGCCTGCACTAACAGGAGTCTCCCCCTCTACTTGTATGTCCTTGTTCATTTCAGGCAAAGAGTACCACAGTGTTTTTTTTTGTTTGTTTGTTTGTTTTAAATAACTGCCTTGGTTAGTAAAGGCAGTTTTGTTTTTTTTTTAAGATTTTTTATTTATTTGACAGAGAGAGATCACAAGTGGGCGGAGAGGCAGGCAGAGAGAGAGAGAGAGGAGGAAGCAGGCTCCCTGCACATCAGAGGGCCCGATGTGGGACTTGATCCCAGGACCCTGAGATCATGACCTGAGCTGAAGGCAGAGGCTTAACCACTGAGCCACCCAGGTGCCCCTTTTTTTTTTTTAAGATTTTATTTATTTGACAGAGAGAGAGAGATCACAAGTAGGCAGAGGGGCAGGCAGAGAGAGAGGGAAGCAGGCTCCCTGCTGAGTAGAGAGCCTGATGTGGGGCTCGATCCCAGGACCCTGAGATCATGACCCTAGCCGAAGGCAGAGGCTTTAACCCACTGAGCCACCCAGGCGCCCCTACCACAGTGTTTTTCAAACTTGTTGACTGTGGCCCCACATTAAGAAATGTGCTATTTTACATAGCAGCTTGGTACACACACACACACACACACACACACACACACACACACACACACACACACAGAAACAAA